>NC_056725.1:555886329-556243829 GCF_019279795.1 Protopterus annectens
TTTGGAGAAAACCCTGTTCCCATGAATTACCACACTGATGGTAGTCCACTTAACAAAGAAGGTGTTATAAGATATCAGGGTACACAGGTTGACAGCAATGTCTCTTGACCACCACATTGCCACTGTGGTCACAAAGTCCTTCTATGTGGCACATCTCAGTATTAAGGCATTAGCATCCAGGAAGAAAGAGGTCATTGTTTCCCTGTACTCTTCCTGACAGGGTGACATAGTTTGTTTCAGCATACATATTCTGATGGATGTGAGGTAGGTAAATGAAATGTATGTCCTCATTTTCTGATAACAATCATATCATTACAGTGATTTTCCAGAGAAATTATAATAATCTGTAAAATAGACCAGAAATATGAGCAATAAACCTGGACATCCTGAAACAATCCAGCCAGTTGACAGGTATGCTCAGAACCCCTTTCTGCAATGAATCTGGACCAAGACTGACAAAGTGGTGGATGGAAGCCATGAAAATGGGGATGTATCTGAAGTACTGGCATAGATAAGCTAACACAGTTGCTGTAGTAACACCCTCCTGTGTGCTCTAACATATATTTAGTGAAATAGCACAAGTAACTAAACTAGGAAATCTGTTATGGGTAATTACACATGTATTTGCAAATATGTCAGGCACTACGGGGATGTAACAGCACTGACAAACAGAAACCAGTGTGAAAGTGCATACCCACAACCAATATCACCACATTTACAGTCACATACAGATAAGTCATGTGAACAGTAGAGTATATGGACTGTGTGAACAAATACATCATTTGCCACTCACACACTACCCCTACGTATACAGTCCCAATTCTCAGTGTAGTCTGAATCCTGACCTTGGTACAGGGCATGTCTCAGTCTGCCCCTACAAACACATACAGCCAACAGATCAGCAGAAACCGGAGAACCGTGCAGTCAGATAAAGAAGGATCCATAACACTTACATCCACCCTCCTCCATACACAGCCCAAATAACATGTACACATGACACGTGTACACAATCATGACAGTCTGTTAACAATAGCCAGACATACACAGGCCTCTCACATGTACAGTTCACCTCAGAATGTACAAGCTCAGTACTCATAGCTATGACCTCTTCCCTGACATGTTTGTGGGTCTACTGCATCACTGGGATGCTAGCAGGAATGAAGTCAAGAAATAATGATAATAAATATGTCTGTACCTCATTGAAATCTGGACAAACCCTGACATCATTTGGGGACAGAGGCACAAACACAGGGGTAGATTGGACATATTGCTGTCATACATTGAGACAGTTGCAGATGTTACTGGGTTTGTTGTAACATCCTTTATTCCTTTATGAAGAATATGACATCAGAAATACCAATAGATGTGAGTATTTACTGACTGCATTCCCCAGAGTCCACGAATGATTTAACAAGGACAACAACTGTCTGGGGAACAGACAAAATATAACAGGCAAACATGTGGCCAGTCTGTGGTCAGTGTGCCAGTGGAGAGGTATGTCACAGACATATCACTGTCAGTCATGAAGTCACTAATTAAAAGCATGTCCACACAAACCCTGTCAATCTAGCAATCCACCATGTGTATAACAGCACTGATGACATAAAAGCTGTTCAGAAATATGAGGATATGCCCCCCCCATGTTATTTGGTTTAGTCCACATGCCCTGTCCTGTGATGTATTGCCACCTACTGTATGTGAATCTGTAACCCATCACCTCTGTAATGTCCCTCACACAGGCAAGGAAAAGGGGCAAGGCCCACATTAAGAAATGTCCCATATGTCAGAACTAGCAGCAGTGTCTAGGCCCACAGCACAATACTATGTGGGTACCTACATCGTGGTATGGCCTTAGCAATACCTGACATCTGCACATCTGTGTAGAGGACAGACAGAAAGTAGATAGCCAACAGGTTATACATTAGGATGAATGTTTTGAAAGATAGAAGTCTGAAACTGAAAGGTATGCCATTACTACATGACAGCAGTCCTCAATGACATGTCCAAAAAACATAGTAGTCTACAGTTTATATCAAAATATCAGATCAATATCCAATAGGAGATACATAAAAACATACAGCTCAAACACCATGAACAAGATAGTCAGTACTCAGAGTTCCAGCTTTGCATGCAGGGGTGTATGGTTCTAGTACTACAATCTGCAATCTACTTTTACTTAGAAAAGCACTGTTAAAATTACTAATGTAATGATACCATATGTGTTAAACTATTTTTGTCAACCAGTGCACTGTAGCTGCTGTAGCATGCAAATGTGGTGGCATATAACCTGGGATACTACCCATGTATAAAACAAATGCAAAGAAAAAAAGATTGTGGCACTACCCATGTATACCCAGGTGTCCCATACAGTATATTCACACCCCTTGCTACTGTAATGACAGCACATAGAAGGATGTTATGTACAGGAAATTAAATAGACTTATTAAAGATGTCATTACCTTGCCATTATATCAGACTGGAATGTGATCACTGTTACCAGGACTGAGCTATGCTTAGGAGGTTTAACCACTGCTTAAATGTAAATGCTAAGCAGATTTGTGCACTGGTAAGCAAAGCCTACATGGTGTAAAAGCCTATTTGTTTAACCGTATGTTAGCACTGCTTACCGTCGCTCAAACACACTTAAAGCTGCTCAGAACTGCCTGCAAGGGCTGTTTATTTTGTTGCTAGGCAGAACAAGGACTGTTGGATACAGAGGGATCCAATAGACCGTGTTCTTCCCAGCAACAAAATAAACAGCCCTTGCAGGTCTTGAACCCAGGACCCAGCACACCATAGTCAACAATTTACCAGTAAGCCACCACAGATGCGTGGTTTTAGGATGTTTTCTCAAACATACCCTTCTTTACAGCAAGTTTACAATAGGGAAGAGAAACTGCAATTATGATGGATTAGCATCTACAAATATATATATCCGAAATGAAACATATACCTACAGACGGAGATAGATATGTATGGAGATACATATATGTGTATGATAATATATAGCCATATTACCAATAAATACTGAGGTGTGCATATATATGTGTGTGTGTGTGTGTGTGTGTGTGTGTGTGTGTGTGTGTGTGTGTGTGTGTGTGTGTATATATATATATATATATATATATATATATATATATATATAAATATATATGTGTGTGCACGTATATACAAATATATACATATATATATATATATATATATATATATATATATATATATATATATATACATACATACATACACGTGTGTGAGTGTGTGTGTGTGTATATATATATATATATATATATATATATATATAGTCCAAGTAAATAATTGAACAGTTCACTGCTACAAAAATCATAAATCATGATAGGCCATGAACAACAGCCAGACATACAACCTCTTAGCAGAACAACTAAAATGGCTAAACATAGCAAAAAGAAATACAACCAGCCAGTAATTCACACATGTTTATAATACTCTGATGTCTTGGTCAAAGCCTTCAAGGAGTAAAACATTACAAGAAATATTGCCTTAATCACAAGACACAATTAACACTTAATTACATAATCAAATACACAGCCTCCTATTACACTCATTTAACTCCCTAAGGGATAAAGTATCACATTTAATATTAATACATTGAGTCTGTATATAACAATTGTCCTTTTATAAATGTTTTATCAAACTGAGGAACAGAACTTTTGCAAAACAGTACCTTGGAACTCACTACTGTCCCCATGGTGAGATTTATTCAAATGTACGGCTAAAGAACTGTCATCTTCCTTATCAGCAATATGTCTCACATGTTATAACAGCCTAATTGTAAAACATGTGTTACTCTCCCCAACATAAAATATGTTACAAGGGCATCTAAGAGCATTCTCTATACACCAACCTCTTGAATGTACAGACTTCAACATGTTTTCCAGTCTTTCCCCTCAGTAGGAATGACAGCACTAAATAATGATATACCATTATACCTATCAACCTCCTACAGTATGACATCTGGATAAAGCCTGACATAACTGGTGGACAGAGGCCCAAATACACGGCCACACTTGAAATATTGCTGTTATATACTGAGAAAGTTGCTGGTGTTACAGGGTTTGTTGTAACGTATCTTTTCTGAGGGATATAAAGTCAGAAAAACAAACGGATGTTAGCATTTACAGATTGCAATCACCAGAGTATGCTACTGATTTGCCAAGGACAACACCTGTCTCAGGAACAGACCAAACATAACAGGCTAACCTCTGGCCATTATTGGGATAGCCCTACAGTTGAGAACTATGCAGGCAGAACTTTGTCAGACTGAAACCCATGCAAATGTAGCAAACCCTGTTAAACTAGCAGTATTCCAAACATATAACAGCAATACTCACATTCTGCCACTAAGTTTTGAACCTTCTCCACCAGTTAGTTGGCTTGCCTCCACAAGTCTTGCTGTAAGAGGTAGTAGCCCACACAAACACAGGATGTCTTCCTCACAAGTAAGGGAAAGTGCCAACGCCCACATGGAGAACTCAATTATAGGAGTGAGTTGCTATGACATTGGCTATTGGAAGAACTACACAGCTGCTCTACATGTGATTAGCAAGTGAGGAACACCAATAGGTGCACAGGCCATCACCTGGTCAGGAGCATCACCTAAAAAAGCCATGCTGCCACCTATTCAAACCAACTCTAACCCTGTAGTGTACAGGGAGAGAGAGAGAGAAAACAAAACATAAACCGGAAAAGAGAAGATAAAAAAGGTAAGTGGAACATGTAAGCATGCATATGAATGTAGTACTTGATCTGTAATAATGGGAAATAGGATTTGGAAGAATATATGTCCCAACAAGACTTGCTGTACTAATGTACTGCTTAACAGCTGCTATGGCCATGGCATCTGGCCTTCTCTGCAGTGGGAGAGATCACAGCCATACTCTCAACTGTACAGATTTTCACAGAATGTCCAGATTTTCCAATCATAATGTTTTGTCTGTTCCTCCTGAAATCTGTACTTTTCTGGCAAATAGCTGAGGACTGAAGTCATCAAGTAATGACACACACTTGAGTTTAAGACTCCACATCCTTAAGAATATTCATGGTAATGCAAAATGTATCATTCTACAAACTTCCTAAATTTGTAACAGGAACATTTAAAGTCTGTCCCTATTTATCCTCCATCATTTTTGGCTTTGTCCAGATGTGATGCTCTAAGAGGTTGCGAGGTAGGATCACAGCTCAGGAGCCTGACTCACCCTGGGAAAGGACAGCTCACATATGAAAACCACTGGAGTGTCTGTCAAACAGTTGTGACTGTGCCACTGCTAGACCAGTTAATGGGATGTTGTCCATATCCATATGTTACCTGTGAATATGAGTATGATACATGTTTATCTTGTAAAGCTAAGAGACCTATATAGGGCATGTGCATAGTAAAGTACTGTTGCAGATGTGTGTTGAACTGCATGTGATATATTGAATTAATAACATTCAACTGTACAGCATTTTGCTGGACATTAAGCACATTTTTGACTGATATCAGTAGTCAGATACACATATACCTGTGTTATGTCAGCCAAACCATTGTCAAGTCTGTGAGAAATGACAATGTAACATAATATTCTACTTATGACTGTTGGACATCATCCAGGTTATCACAGTGATGTCAAAATCTACTGTGCAATCAATGTACTTATGTATGGTGCAGCTATATTAATACAGTATCAATACTGATGTCCCTTTTGTCACCATTTGTGTGTGCCATTGTCCAGACGTACTGCTATAACAGGCTGAGAAGTAGGATTGAGCAGCAATACTGTAAATACAGTGTGCCATAGTAACATCGAACAGAAATGTATACCAGGTATCCCCTGAGCACATGTATGTTTATGTATGTTCAGCTGGAAGGCACAAAACTAAACACATGGTTTTCAAGCAGTCAGTTATATAGGTTGTGCATGTTGCACGTGTGTGTAATATCAGTGTTAGTGCATACAACAGACATAAATGTGTACAGATACTTGTTGTTGCATTGCCCTGACACTGATATGAGCACTAGAGTAGGCATGATTATCAGGTAGCACTTGGAGAAGTGTCCATCTGTGTTATGACCCTCTGTCCATGCCTACTACTAACAGCTATATCAACACCTATATACAGTGGATATCACAAGTTTACACACCCCTGTTGGAATGCAAGGCTTGTGTGATGTAAGACAATGAGACCACAGAAAATCATTTCATAATGTTTCTCATCTTGAATGTGTCCCCTAACCTGTACAATTCCATTGAAAAACAAAGGTGTTTCTAGAAAGGTGAGCAACTATTGCCAAGTGAAGATGTGCCATGATGTTAGAGTCCAAACCAAGACAAAGGAATGCTGTAACCATCTGAAGAGGTGCATACACAACATATCAGTTTAAGGGTGTGCACACTCATTCAACTGGCTCATTGTATTGACTATTATTTCCATATGTTTTTACAGACCAGATTGTTATGTTTTCAATTGAACTGTAGAGGCTATAGGTCACATTAAAGGTGGGAATTGTTTTGAAATGAGTAATTGTGGTGTCATGTTTCAATTGCACAAATACCAGGCATTGCAACAGGGGTGTGTACCCTTTATATCCACTGTAGCTATATGGACTCAGCAGTACCTGACCTGTATAATGAGCCTCCACCAAGGTAGAGTAATCCCCTTTGGTTGACAGCAGCAATACACAAACCACATAATAGGTTGCTATATTGGCTATACAGGGACACATAGGTGCAGGCAACAACTTGGAAGCAAGTCCACCTCTATCTGAGCAAGCATGTAAGTTCACAGATGACTTCCTGTAAGGCTATGACTACAAATCAGACATAGCCACACCACCAAGGACAATTGTAACAGTGTCTCCACATATGTTGTCAGTCTCAGAGGAAACAACACAATTCACTTTGTACTGGGGTAAAGTACACCTCATACATACGTCATCGATATAGGCAACCTGCATCAGACAGGTTAGGTGGGAATATTGCCACCTTGTCCACCCCAGTTGTATAGGGGGCTATGCACATCAACCACACTCCTCTCCTCTGGAATAGTGAGCATGTACATATTGCCTACTGATGGCAACAACGGCAAATCTCCACGGGGCATAAGAACATCACTGTCTGCCTCCTACATGAACTTCAGGCATGTGCTCACAGCTCCATCACACACCAAGGTCAAACACAGACCTGCCACCATCCACACACCATCGACATGGAAGATGGCCACTGTCAACCCTCTACACAGAAATGAATGGAGAATAGAGAGTTATGCAATTGTGTCCAACATTGGGGGGAAATAAGATAGCTCAGGGCCAGGTGTGTAATGCAAGCTGCTATAGCCATGATAGATTGGAGGGTTATGGTGTAGTTTGGATTATTTGCAAGTAGTATCTACTGTTGATGTGCAATCTGACAACCGTATAAGGTCCTGTGACCTTTGTCCTGTTTATGTCTTCCAAGTAACATGCAGAGGGCTCGCCTACCAGGATTCTCTGTTGGGGAAACTGACATCATCACCCAATATGTGATCAAACATTATGCCCTGTTATTTGGACGGAGAGCAGAAGATGTGCAGGTGAGGACCACCCCGTGGAACAATCTGATCCACTGGGTAAATGATGCTAGCCTGCAGAGCAGACCTTATGAGCAGGTGCAGCATCAGGCCACCAACTTCATCTGCCATGCCAGTCAATGGGCTGCTGCTGTAGCGAGGGACCGGCTGGCTACAGGTGGGAGCCCAGCCATCCAGCCCCCACTGACACCCACTGAGGAGCTCCTTGCCAACCTTGGGGCACCTGCCCAATGCACAAGCCATGAAGTTGAGGAAGACATTGTGAAGGTGGGTTGCACACACACACTGGATGAGGAGCATGCAGATAAGGGCCCAGTAGGGAATAGTATACTAACGTATCACACATACATGTATCTGTATTGAATCTACATCCATGTGCCAGGTCCGACTGCAGTTGTGGATGGGGTTTTCTAATGTGCACAGAGGTGCACATCTATGGTGAGGACAGCACATTGTGTATTATTGGGGTTAGTACTGTAAATGTGCAGACATGTTGCTTCCATTCTGTACCAAGGCCACATGTGAGTCTGCTGACAATAACTCCCTCTCACAACTACCTAGAACCCCCTGGTCTGCATATGGGACAGCAGCCCGAAGCTGGAGAGTATGACACTGTTCTGTTGTTGCCTGGCAATACCTCAGGTGGGTCTATATTATATTTTCAAAAGTTTCAAACATCGAACACCATATGGTTGACACCATATGAGCAATGTTTGAAATTTCGAAAATATAAAAAAAAAAGTAAAAATAAAAAACTATACTTAACTAAATGCTGTAGGCAGGGGGGCACCCCTGCACTCCCCGCAGCCCCCCACACCCCTGCTACTTAAACATTCCTACTCCGAGATCACACTGCATTGAAGTAAAGGGAAAATATTCCCTACGGCGATTTCCGTGTTACATGCAGAACATTTCCACCAATCGGGTTCGCTCAATACACGTTCGCCATTTACAATTTTTGATCACGCAATATGAACCCACTCTAGGCATATAAAGGGCATGCAAATTACCATGCACACAACTATCAGTAATAGCTATATTGCTTAATGTAATAGCTATATTGCTTTATGCTCTTATGGTAGGGTTAACTGCATTGCATCACAGTGGTCACCACTGGGGCCTATCTAATGTGAATTCAACATTCCTGTAGCATACCTCAGAAATTGTCAGTGCCAAGACATCTGGACAGAGGCCAGCAAAATGGGCTGGACAAATGGCCTAAGGTAGGGACATGTGTGACACATTAGTGGTATACAGTGGAAATAAATTATGTACACATCCCTGTTAAGATGCAGGGTGTTCCTGTTACATACAAATTAGGACCACGATATGTCAGTCCGCACCTCTTCCAGCCTTTAATGTGAGCCATAACATGAACAGTTCCCTTGCAAAATCAAGCATCCAGACTCATGTATTGCACCTACAAGGTTGGCCACCTGTAAGGGTGGCAGACATCATATTAGCATGATATTTCAGTCAGGTATGAAACCTCATGCTGCCATATGTGTCAGTACACTCACTGTGGCATATTTGGCTACAATATCTCATACATGGGCATTGTTAAGGCACACAGATCACTTCCAACCACTTATAGGTTGCAAACAACTGGATATTCTGGACACATCTGTACAGAGCACTGTACAATGGTTTAACTTACTGCATGTGAGGCAGATGTTGTTACCACACTATATAAAGTAATGGCAGCGGGAGTTGGTCACCAGCTGTGTATGGTACACACATCAAAATGGTACAAGCCACACAAGATATGATCCTCACACACACACACACACACACACACACACACACACACACACACACACACACACACACACACACACACACACACACACAGGCAAACACACACACACTTGCCAGTAGGGTGATTAGAACTCCTGCCTATCTAGGCATTTCTACTATAGTGCTACGCAGTTATCAGACATGCCACAGAGCTTATACATTTCTACCTAGTCCAAAGGTACTTCTAAGGTGGATGACATCAACAGGACTACTAGATTGCGGGTGAGGGGAAGTGTGAAGGGTAGTACACAAGTCAAAAATGGCATAAGCCAGCCAGTACATGATTCACACACATGCACACACACACACACACACACACACACACACACACACACACACACACACACACACTTGTATTGGGATTAGAACTCCTGTCTATCTAGTTATGTCTACTATAGTGTTACGCAGTTACCACATGCACTACAGAGCTTACTGAACTTTCACATGGCCAAAGCTGCTGATAACTGCACAGTTGAGGCAAAGTATTACAGGTGGCATAATGTCTACCTTCAGTTCCACCCTTCCATCATGCTAGTTCTTTCTGTCTTGCACTTCAAATAGCATTATGTCTTGGCACTTCATCAGGTTATTTTATCATGAAATGTGGCACACCTGGGAGCTGTCAGCAGTACTCGTTCATCACAGAAGTAACCCCAGTACTTACTAGTTCTGTCCCACCCCATGATTGAAGGACAGTTTCCTGTGCTTTCACCCATTAACCCGGTGCACTTGTCCATTCTAAGGCACTGTTTCAACTGCCTCATATACACAGACAACCCTCCCCTCTAAACTCCAAACACTCAGACCTGTGAGAGTTACCCGTATATCACCCAATGTGGACATATGCACTCTCCAGCAAAGACTAGACTAGCAGGTCAAGATGATAAGATCAACATCTGCACCAAACCATGTGGAACACATAGTTCACCATGATACCCCCTCTGACAGCTATGACATACAGTAAAAGGCCACACACCCACCTTCTCAGAGGCACTCAATGGACATTTACCCAAACAGCACAGACCAGCAGGACAAGCACCCACTCAGTTACCATGACATGGCACATGCCAAGGTACACATATTTAACCTACACAGTGTGCCCCTCAATTTAAGCTCCTAAGGCTAACCACCTTGCACAATGCAGTGATCATGGGTAACTATATAGTGAGGTACCCACATATCTCACTCACTAAGTTGAATATAGAGCAGGCAACAGACAAATATCTATTCCATGCCAGCATCCAACACATGACACAGTCAGGCATGGCACTCCACAGCAACTATGAGTATCACTCTGTATCTATGTGGGTGTGAATGACTTGGGACACACCTCCCTGGACTACAAGAAAAACAACATTGTTGAACTCTCTGATTATGTGGTCCAGGCAGGTGTGACAGTAGCCCTGAACAGTGTACCACCATTGCCCTGAATAATGCTGCGGTACTATCAAGAGAAGATTGACTGCAACTTTGGCTTACATGTTTTGTGTCATTCTCAGGGGATCCAGTACCTCTCTACTTGGGATGACATGATTGACAGAACCCAATGACTTGCCACAGGTTTTCAGGTACTGGCTAAGTGTCTTACCACCCCTATGATGCCTTATTAGGCAGTGTTCCTAATGTAATTACCACCATAACAGCTAGACATGTATGCAGTCTGAGGGTCATGCTGCTCAACAGTAGACATCTAACTGACAGGATGCAGTCACTCAAAGCACTCGGAGTGGAGGACATTAACATGTCTGCTGTAATGGAGAGGTGGTTCACAGCAGTAAACAGCAGCCCTGCAGTATCAGGGTATAATGCATTCCACAGCTGTCAGCCCCAAAACATGGATCACACCACACCTCCACAGGTGGTTTCTCCATATTCATTATGGATGGGAATACCTCCAGATTAGTATTCCAGCATAATGCATTGGGAATACTTCCTGTACAACTGCTTTGGGTAATAGTGCAATCCAGACCATAACCTGCTATGGGGCCACATCTATGTCCCTAGACTGTCAATGCACATTTCTCAACACCCTGTTATCTATGATGGTCCAACGCAACACTGACATAGTAAGAGACTTAAACTACCTCTCCTTCACCTGGGGAAAGTAGCCAAGTGCCAGTACACTGTACAAACAGGTACATGAATGCATGGTACTAGCCAGAGCCAACGGAACCCAGACACTGTCCTCCAAACACTGGGAGACAGTATGATGGTCCCCTGCCAATACTAAAGAGTACAACAGAAGGAGGACACTGTTGTAGAGAAATGTGGTGTCCCATGACTGTTGAACTCTCTTATTAGCTTCAAACACAACTTAGAATCCATAATGGAATCCCCTTCATGCATCTATGAAGGCAAACATGCAGCAGACACTGATGACAATCACAACAGCCTTTGATAGTTACATCAACAACCTCCACAGTATTAAACAGAAGTGCTGCAAGATACTGCACAATGCTAATACCTATCCTAAAACAACAGATATTAGCCACAGTCATGGCAACGCATTCTGTGCCAGCTTTACCCCTTTCTTCCTCCACAAGTGAAGTGCTGAGTGAATATGTCTCACATGCTGTATCCTGTTTATGTTCTAGGCATCTGTGTGTCACCAGGATGTGGCCCTGCAGCAATACCAAGGGGTATGGCAGTGTGGTAATACATCCACCATGTTTTAGGGAGGGTACAGCTGTATCTGCATGGATTTCCCAGGTTTGTAACACAGTGATCTCGTATGCCTCACAGATTATAGGGCTGAGGGTTGTATATAGGTATATGTTGATTTACAACATCTGTTGTAGAATGGAGGTACGTGTTGTGGTTTGAACACATCTCAGATTGCTAATAACCACAGCCACAGGGGATATTCATCAACCACACACAATGAGATTACTATTCACACACACACACACACACACACACACACACACACACACACACACACACACACACACACACACACACACTTGTCAGTACTGAGATCCATAGGTTAATTGCTTCATAGGTGTGTAGTAGGTGAATGGGCCTGAAGGCTCTACAAGGTTAGCCCAAGGGAATACCCTGGCATCAGGCCACATGATAATAGTCCCCAGTGTGGCTCAGGAGTATAGTCACTGGAGTGAACCGCAGGGGTGGGTACTGTATTTCCCATCCACTCATCTAGACTTCTATTGTGGGTGGGCAGTGATGTGCACTGCTTTACATGTGTGTGATTTCTATTCCATAACATGGACAGTGTCTGGGTTGTGCACCTGTCCCACAAGGATGTTGTTTGAAGTGTGGAAGTGTGCTTGAGGTCTCTGGGGCATGTTCTGTGGACAGACTGGTATCTTCAGATGTAGCATTCCTGACCTAGTTTGGTGAGACATGACTGTGTAACTGAGGTAGTGATTGCACCTACATAGGCAGTATGATACGGGGATTTATTGGAGTTATTGGATTCTGTCCATACAGGGCATGTGTATAAGGCATGTTATTCCCTTTGTGGGGGTGATTTGCAGACTCTACAGTTGTTGCAAATGTGCAGTGGGGAACATGGCAAAAGGGCCACTGTACACATTGACTGGGCTACTGAGGGGATGGTACAGGGTGAACATGTTCTTTCACTTGCTGCATAACATACACTTAGTCAGGAGATGTAACACATCAAAGTACTTTCTGATGTCAGTGACACTGTTGTGGTCAACAGGCAGCTGACTGTTAACCTGTATTCCCCATTCTGTTATAACAAAGTCACTGTTCAGTGGACTACCACCAATGTATTACTTCATGTGAGCCATGGTGTTCCCAAAGGTAATGACGGCACATCTCTTGGCATTGAGGTAATGCCCAGGTTTCTGACAACAGTCATAGGTGACAACTGGCCTTTGTGCATGATGTCAACATCACATGGATTGGGAATGCTACCACCCACCTTACTGTTGTAGGCAAACATTTTTAGCCAGGGTGCCTTTGTGTTCTCCTGCACCTCAGAAGGGTAGATCCCAAACATGAGAGGACATGGGTCCATAGCCTATGTGACACCAGTCATGTCTGGTCATCGGTTTGACATGGAGTCCACTGCAATCACAACGGGGTACTATCTGTGAGGCAGTTTGCAGCAGAATTACTGATATAGTGGTTGATGCCTAGCCAAGTGTGTTTGTGTATGATTCTTGGATGGAGAGTGGTCTGAGTATTAGAAGAATTGCCTATATTGTTAACTATTCCATACTGTCACATAGTCATTGCACATGGCACTACACATTTAGGGCTGTTGATTGTCTACACCAACCTCTATGGTGTTTGACAACTTTTGGCCTTGTAATGTGGACATTGGGGTATATACTCGGTCAGCAATATAATCATTTAGCAAAACCCACCCCCCCAATGGATCCTGTTATTACACAATCACACCAGCACCCACACAGGATACTGATGACAGACAGAGACACACAAACACACACACACACACTTGCCAGTACTGAGTTTTGAACCCCTACCTATCTATGCATTGCTACTACAGTGTTGCACATTTATCGCATGTGCCACGGAGCTTACAGGATGGATGTTGTCCCAAGGTACTTCTAAGGTGAGGAACATCATCAGCCCTTGTAAATACTGGCATTGGAGGATGTAGTGGGTGAGAGATTTCATAAAATACTTTACCCTACACACAAATTTACATTTGCCAGGAGTGAGGTTTGAACCTCTATCTAACTATGTTTTCAGACCTTGATGTTACGCATTTACCACATGTACCACTGACCTTCACATGGTATAGGGTTACCAACAGGTACTTCTAAGGTGACTGATATCTGCAGGACTGCTAACATAGGGCACTGAAAAGTGTACTGGGTGTAAATGGGGCCAAAACCTTTAAGGTACAAACACATATATATAGATATATATAGACACACACACACACACACACACACACACACTTGCCAGGAATGAGACTCAGACCCCTACCTATATAGTTATTGCTACTACATTGTTACACATGTAGCACACAAGCCACAGAGCTTATAGGTAGAACAGTGTCCAAACATAACACTAAGGTGAGTGACATCAGCAGCTGTTGTAAAGTATTACACTTTGAAATATACTGGCTGTGTATACACACAAAATACTTCAACTTACAGATATACACACACACTCACACAAACAGACACACTTTTACAATTGCTGGTACTGAGATTGGAACTCCTACCTAAGTAGTGTTTTGCACTACAGTATCACACAGTTATCATGAGTGCCACAGAGCTTATATGTTGGAGAGCTGTCCAAAGGTATCTTTGATGGTGAGTGACATCAGCAGCAGTGCTAAAGGAGGGATAAGGGGAAGTGGAGTAAGTGTGAATAGCCTCAAAATCATGGCTCTACAAAGACACACACACTCTCTCACACAAACACACACATTTTCAGATTTTCCAGGACCAGGACTAAAACTCCTACCTAACTAGTTTGCTACACTATAGTATTACACAGTTATCAAAAGCACTATGGAGCTTATATGTTGGAGAGTTGTCCACAGGTATCTTTGAAGGTGAGTGACATCAGCAGCAGTGCTAAAGGAGGGGTAAGGGAAGTGGAGTGAGTGTGAATGGCCTCAAAATCATGGCTCTACAAAGACACACACACACTCTTACACAAACACACATTTTCACAGTTGCCAGGACCAGGATTAGAACTCCTATCTAACTAGTTTGCTACACTATAGTATTACGCAGTTATCACAAGCGCCACAGGGCTTATATGTTGCAGAGCTGTCCAAAGGCATGTTTAAAGGTGAGTGACAGCAGCAGTGCTAAAGGAGGGGAAAGGGAAGTGGAGTGAGTGTGAATGGCCTCAAAATCATGTCTCTACAAAGACACACCCATTCTCTCAAACATACACATTTTCACAGTTGCCAGGACCGGGATTAGAACTCTTACTTAACTAGTTTGCTACACTATAGTATTACACAGTTATCACAAGCACCATGGAGCTTACATGTTGAAGAGCTATTCAAAGGTATCTTTGACGATGAGTGACATTAGCAGCATTGCTAAAGGAAGGGTAAGAGAAGTCGAGTGACTGTGAATGGCCTCAAACTCATTAATCTAGAAACACACACACACACACACACACACACACACACACACACACACACACACACACACACACACACACACACACACACAATTTTACATTTGACAGGAATGAGATTACAACTGCTACATAGAAAATTATTCGTACTATCGTGTTACACAGTTATCAGAAGCATAACTGAGACTATAGGACTGAGGGCCAACAAAAGGAATTTCTACAGTGAATGACATCAGCACATCATGTGATATAGGCCAGTGGGATGTGTACTGGGTGGGAAAGGCCTCATAACGGGATTCTCTCTGTTGCTGTCTATGTCTTTCTTCCCCACATCTCTGTGTGTGTATGTTTGACATATTATATTATGTTGGCCTTATATATGTGTGAGTATTCCTATCCAGAGTGAAGTATCAATGGTGTACAGATTGGTGTGTGTGCACAGACATCTGCAAATAACAGATATCTTTAGTCCACTGTGTTGTCAGACATGGGCTTCATTTCTCTAAGTTCCACTGTGTTGTCAGACATGGGCTTCATTTCTCTAAGTGTAGGAGCATGCCCAGTATGACCTTCTATATTGAGTGTGTGCATCCATTCCAGGGAGAGTTGGACTCCAGTTTAGGGTTTTGTGTGCTATAGCTACACCTAGCAACCTGTTTCTGCAGGATATCTGTAGATAGGTTGCCAATATGGAGACACAATGGGCCCAACATATGGGGAATACTGTGACTATTGCTGTCTGTGCTGCTTCTGTGACATGGTCGGTTGTAGCATAGATCTTCTGACATATGTACTGTTTTACACTGTGATGTATCATGTCATCAACTACTGACAGATATCATTCTTTGCTCACAGTTATTTACCAGGAAAATGCAAGATGAATGAAGCTGAGACCAATATTCTGAGGCATGTAGACTACACATTCTGGCACACTCCTGCCATTCTGGAGGGGTTACTACAGATAATAGACTGCTGGTTCTGTGTAAATGGTCCAGCACCTTGGTAGTATGCTGGCTGGGGATCCCCTTCTTGTGCTTTTCTCAACTTACCAGAATGGCCATATCATGCTGGGTCCATACCTCTCAGCTGTACAGATTCACCCAGGTTATCCAGAGGCAGGACTCATATATCTGGTCAGTTTACCTTCACATTGTGGTTTACAAGCAGTTTTGTGACTATTCATTCATTGATTTGCAGAGTAGTATAGGCAGACAGAGTTTCACACTTCACACACTATATGACATCAATGTTTCTACACCCCCTCTGTTATTCTCTCCTCTTCCTAACTTTATGAAAGCAATATCTCCAAGGTATCCCTGTAGTTGGGCCTTTATTCTAGTACATTTATGGCCTAGTCCACCATTCTTGCAGTAGGACATGGGGAGGCATGCTACTGGCATTTGTCAGCATGGCCTTGCATTTGTTTTCTGTTTACTGTGTTAGGTTGTTAGGACTACCTGCCATTCCATACATTGGCACTATGGGTGAGGCATGGGCTTTTTCCAGAGGACTGTAGGCCATTTGAGAGTGCTGCAGGCCATCTGTAGCAGGCCAGTGCATTCTGTCACTCATACGTTTCCAGGCAAGCCAGTGGATTACCCTGGGTTGACAGTGGTAAGTGATTGAGATGTTCCTGTCAATCCTTCCTGTTCATACTGATCCATGAGTCTGGATGTGGTCAGGTTGCTGCTTACAGCTAGGGACACCCTGCATGGGACACCTATTCAGCATGCAGCATCATGTATGTATTCCCATACAGAGATGGGTTCATGCTGTACTCATTCCCTACAGCAAGGATATGGCCTGTGATAAACCTGTAGCTGATGGTGGGGTGAGCTGGGTGCATGTGTGATATGGAAGCTACTGGCACCTGACTCACAGATATACCTGGGACACTCCTCTTATGCTGGCTTCTGAGTGGACATGGGCAGCCTGTCATTACTTTATAACTGTGCCTTTTGTGGTCTGCCAGTGATTGGTCAGACTACCAGTATTCCATACTAGAGGGACAACTAATGTGATGCTAACCTATATGTATAATTCCAAAGTTGTGTGCAGTTGACAGTTATTTTATATGCAATCTGTGAAGGTTCCTTCCACCTATGTACTGTGTCTATGTATGGGCCCACGATCATGGCATGTCCAGCTTTCCGACAGTGACAGATACTGACATCTGGACAGTGAGTATGTACAACTGCTGACATGGGTATAGCTGAGAAGCAGTGTTGTTGGCACTGCAGTTGTTGGAACATGGGCCTGTCGACCACTGTATTGTGCCTAGACCACTGAGACACAACCATCCAGGCCAACATGCTGACCACTTCCAAGCAATATTAAACACACAACAAACTTACCACACTGACCCCTGCATATTGTACACATCCAACAATGTAGATTGGGACAACCCTGGCAATCCATGCTCCAGTGATATTACTCCTCAAACTTACCTGTTACTGCATTTCTACATGGGATTGTGGGGGGGGTGCACACCTGAAGACTTTAAACATTTGCAATAACTGTACTGGTATTTTGGTTACTCTGTTGGTTTCCATTTCATATTGTATTGTGACCTATCATGCAGAAAGGAGGCATATCAGTAGACTGCACATGTTAGATTTTAATGGCATGAATTTCAGTTTCAGACTTCTCACTCTTCAGAACTAAAATGCAACTGCCAGACCTGTTGTAATATATCTGTGTAGGTCTGGAGGGGGGCTGTTCACCATTGCCATCATTTGGGGGCCTTAGCCCAACCTTTCATTATGGTCATCTACACCTGTCCTGCTGGTGAGGCTGGTGGTGGGTATGTGACCCTCATTGACATCCATGTGTGTGACCTATTGACACCCACAGTTACTTGGTCCATCATGTGTACTGCGGTGGGAGTTGTCACCTTGTGTAGTACTGCCTTGTACGTTGACACCAGTATTTGTTATGGATTTCCTGCTGTCCCATATAGCTGTCAGCTGGCTGCTGCTATCCCATTCAGCCACCCAATTCCCTTGCATGCTTGCATTCATACCATACATACAACTATCAGAACATACTACTCTATTCAGTAATTGATAGGAAGGGTGACTTACCTTGCTGCTGGGCCAGTATTGCGGACGGTGCTGGAGGACCGACTATGTTGGATGTAAGTAGTACACTCCCTATAAATGGTAAAGCACAGGTAGTGTCATGTTTGGCATCCCTTTTACTGTATGTGCGAGTTGTTGAGAGTTATCAGTCCCTGGGTCCCTACAGTGTCAATGTGTGTGCTATGCATTGTCTCTTTGCCAAGGCCTGGTATACTGGGCATGCCTCCTTCTGCCTACAGGGGCAGATTCAGGAAGTTCCTCCTCTGAGTACCTCTGTGCCTGTGTTGGTCTTGGTAATGGTGGGGGGCTGTGTGGCCATGCCCCATGCTGTTCCTGCTGAAGCTGTTTCCGCAGGATCATATTGTGTAGCATGACACATACTATGAACATTTGTGTACATGTAGCTGGAGAGTACTGCAAGGCTCTACCAGATATGTCAAAGCAGTGGAACCGTGACTTGAGCATCCCAAACAAACACTCTACAATGATCCTGGTTTGTGCATGTGCCTCATTATAGTGTTCTTGTTCGGGTGTGTGTGCATTTCTGATGGGTGTCATCAGCCACAGCTCCAGTGCATGGCCATCATCCCCCGCTAGATGGCCATACGGGATGTTCCTCCTGGCAAACCCCTGATACAGCTGTGAGCAATGCCAGATGTGGGAGTTGTGATAGCTACCAGGGCTGCCAGCACACACGTTCATGATAATGCCCTGGGCATTGCACACAACCTGGCAGTTGATTGAGGGGAAGCCCTTGCGATTTATGTAGACACCACCCCGCTTACCAAGTGGTGCTTTGATACAGATGTGTGTGCAGTCTGTAGCACCAACTACCTTAGGGTATTCTGCTATATGGTGTCAGAGGCGCATACTTCTGGTCAATGCCTCACGGGTGTTGGGGAAATATATGTGCTCATTGGCATGTGGTGTCATGGCATCCAAGAACTGGTGGAGTACCCTGGATGCTGATGCCTGTTAGACCACCATGATATCCCCAGTTGATCTTTGGAAGGTACCTGTGGCTAGTATTCTTAAGCCTACACATACCTTGGTATCCATTGGGATGGGTTCCCCTCTGCTGGTTCTGTGTGTGAGGCGGGATGGCACAGCTGGATGATTTGCTGTAGAATGTCCCTGTCCATCCTATCCACTATCTCCAGCTCATGTACGCCCTGGTAGGTTACCCTGGGTCTGTACTCTCTTCTCCTCCTTTTCACTGTGGGTCAGTTGTCAGAATTTTCTTCCTCACCACCCTCAGTCTCTAGTATATATTGATGGAGTAAAGCAGCAGCAGCCTCTAACATTTTTAGTTAGTTTTGTAAATTAAAAATCCCCCATCTGTGTACACCAGTGGTGTAGAGTTTGTGGGAAAACCAGTCTGAAAGGTGTAGGAATAGTTTATAGTAATGTGCTGGGCTGCTGCATGCATAATTGGCTGATTCTGATACATTCCACTTGCCCGCTATGCTAGTTCTCCTTGATTGCCTTCCTACTGCTGTTTCCCCTTCCCAGTTCCTCCCTATTTAAGCCCCGAGGCACACCGTGCATACCCAGTGCTGAAATGTAAACAGTGCTGCAACTTCCTCTTTTTTTTTTTTTGTTTATGTTTACAACCCCGGTGTGTGGCGTGCACACCCATTTAGGCTATGTGCACAGTGCTCAGGCACATCTGACATACCCCCTTTCTTAGCTGTGCTTAGCTAATGCTTAGCTAATGACAAACACAGGCCACAGAGCTCCAATGAGCTTACAGCAAGTATGACACACCCCCTTATGAAGCCATCCAGCTCTTAGACTTGCACTGTTGTATGGCTGCACTTACACGGTTAGGTACAAGCTGACAATTTGAAGAAATATGTGATTCAGTACAGCTCCCCTCATTCCCCTACATCACGAGATGGGTTGCCAACTGGCTTACAGACAGAACTCACACAGTAAGAATAGCGGGCTCCAGGTCCGACTCTAAACCAATCACAAATGGTGTCCCGCAAGGCTCGGTCCTGGGAACCCTACTGTTCGGCGTATACTCCTCAGAAGTGCAGGCAAACACAGGAGGACTATGGCTAACCAAGTTTGCTGATGACTGCAAACTGGGAGCCATAACTGACTCTCTGGCTGACATGGACATCCTCCAAAAGGGCCTTACTGACACGAACACCTGGTGTCAAAGTCATGGCGTCAAGCTAAATGCCAAAAATGCATAGTCATCCCATTTGGGAAAACAAAACACCCACGAACTACTACATAGGTGGCAGCCCCCTTAATACAGAAGAGGTAATAAGAGATCTGGGGACCCAGGTAGATAGTAATCTCTCCTTTGATAATCATATTGACAAAGTAGTTAGGAAATCCTTCTATGTGGCCCATCTAATTACTAAAGGGTTCGCATCTAGAAATAAAGAGGTTATAGAGCCCCTCTACTCGTCACTCATTAGACCCATCATAGAGTACAATGCCCCATTTGGGATGTACCTCACAAGACACTTCCAAAAGCTGGAAAGACCACAAAAGTACCTCACCAAGAGGATTACTGGCCTCAAACATATGTCCTATGCAGCCCAACTGAAAAAACTCCGGCTGTACTCAGTGGCATATCGCTTACTCAGAGGTATCTCTGTCTGACTTACAAAGCCATGTCCAACTCAGAATTGATGGACATGCTCCACCTAAAGAAATCCAAGTCACTGTGAGCTACGTGCTCTAGTGAGCTAAACCTCACCACAACAATAAATAGAACATGCTGGAGGGATAGATTCCTGTCACGGAGACTCCCCATGCTTTGGGACAAAATTCCAAATTACATCAGGCAGAGTCCCTCACTATCACTCTTCAAGAGAAACCTTGACGAGTGGATGGGTAACAGAAAATACACCCCTGGGATCACTTCATTGGCTCTGCTTGACAGAGGATCAGTTAATTAATCAATGGGGCGGCGAAAGCCAATACACTCTGGCTAGACTTATAAATGCCCTTGGGCAGATAGCCTAGTACCTACCTATGAACCTATTTGTATGCCCCAGTGTGTAGGCTGTTAGTTACTGCACTAAAATGGACCCTTTCACCTTGACAACCAGTGCTTCCTGGCATTGCTTACATTCTGCATGCCATTGACTATAATGGCAAAATGCAGATTTAACTTAAAATTGAGTTTTCCCTTTTTTTTTTTATTTTGGCATGATCCTGTTTCTGCATGGCTGCCCCATGCATAATGGCCACGATTGTCCAAAAAAAAAAAAGTTTTGTTTTCATAATAATTAATGTTTAATGCCAATGGCCTTATATTTGGCCATTGGCATGTCTAATGTACATAATACATGCTTTTTCACAAGCTGTCATGCCTCCATTTTGTCAGTTGGAGAAATGTACTCAGTTATTTTCTGAATACATTTATGCACCGACATTGTTCTAGCACAGAGACCTGGCAGCTTGTTGAATCTCTAAATCACCTCATTTGCATGGCTTTCACCAGAAAATGAGGTGATTTGCATGTTTGCTGGTTTTCCATGCTAGAACAGTGTAGGGCCGCTCATGCATGAGAAAACGGCACTATCCTGAATCACTCTGCGGCCATTTTCCATGCAGGAGCTCTTACACTGTTCATGCACAGAAAATCTGCCTTCATGAATCCTGGGGTTAATCATTACACTCATCAAGCAACTACAACAATTACAGCAGGTCTATATTATAACCTCGAATGATTAAAAGAGCAAATGCTCTTTAATCAACCCCTGAAAACTGAAAGCAGTAATTCCCAAACGCAGGGAACAGAGATTTTTTTTTCCCACGGAAAAAAATTGCTGCTCCACAAAAAAATAAAAAAATAAAAAATCCAAACCCAAAATAAAGTGGGCGACTTCACCCCCCACACCCCCTGATGTGGAGGCTGTGCCTCCCACCCCCTCACTTAAATATACCAACTCTGAGATCACACCACAGCGGAGGAAATGGCAAAATCCCCAAAATGGCCAAGTGATTTTTTTTCCCTGGGAAAAAAAAATTGCTGTTTTGTGCGTTTGGGATTTAGTGCTTTCGATTTTAAGTAATCGATTAAAGAGCGTTCGCTCTTTTAATCATTTGTGGTTATAATATAGACCCATTACAGCTGCTTTGTTTGTGATTCACTCAGATGTCTAAATTTTATAAACTGAACAAAACAAAAAAAAAAAACTAAATAAAATAAAATAAAGAAAACACAGTAATGTGCTCAAGTAGTGGTCAACCTCAGTGCAAGAATCAGGGATAAAGAAAACACATTAGGGACAGATTTTAAATATTGCCCTTCTATACTTGGAAAGTTGCTAAAATAACATTTTCCTGAAGCAAATGAAATCTGAAACTCACATGACTGTCATTATTTATTATCTGCAAAGCTCAACAATTTGCCAGAAAACCACACATTTTATGAGGAGCAGAAATGAAGGAAAGATACGGACATTTTGAGAAACAATATATATATATATATATATATATATATATATATATATATATTAGCTTGAACTGCTGAGCTGCATAGGCTTCTACTCATCAGTGAGTTACCAGAAAAGTAAAAAAAAAAAAAATTGACCAGGGACAAAGTAAAAATAAGAGGGAAAATCAGGGACATTTGAGATGTAGGATGAGCTGTCCACTACCCATTATATCTAGCTGCCTACAGGAGAAAAATACTTACTGCTACTGTGTGGAATGCCTTTTCATGCTGCCTTTTCAATCCACAGCACGGCCATGCCATGCAGTCAAATGTTCAGAATTTCTGGTTGGTTGGCTCAGTCCCATCCATGATGTACACACCTGATTAAGATTAATTGTATGGATCATTGGTGGCACTGAACTGAAAGTGAAGAAATTATCATCTGGAAGAAGGGTGCTATAATATCAGAGCTTTTTTTCTTCCTTTCTCTGCCAGGAGAGAAACAAATAAAAGGTAGACATGACAGAGAAGTTCCTCTTGCTAAATTGCACTCCAGGTAGCTGTATAGTTCACCTATGCATGAAGCTGGTCATGCATACTTGTGAAGACACTGTTATTACATAGAAGTTTTCCCCTACATCAACCCATGTGGGGGCTTTGTCCCCATATCCCTTACTTATATAACTCCCTCTGAGATCACACAGAACTTGGGAAAAAGTAACAGAGTATAACTATCTTTTTCACATGGGTTTTGTGATTTCGCAGTTGTATATATAAGTCATGGGAAGCCTCATCCCCATGGGAGAGTTGCAGTATTACAATTGTGCTGTGTTCTGTTACTGTTCAAAGAAACAATGTTTTGTTGAGCTTACTATTAACAGTATTCTAATAACCTGAATGCTTTGGTCAGTTGGGCTTCAGTCAAGTGAAGCAGACCTGAACAAAGGAAGGAACATTATTGCAAAACAGTGTAAAGTATTAGTTGAGCTTTGCCTAAACATATTTATGCAAGGAACACTAATAATTTGTCATTTAACATTATGTTGATTGAAATGTTGTGTGTCTTAAAGCGCATTCAGCTATTGTTGTCAGTGGAGTGCATCACCTATCGCATTGTCACAGTTTCATTTTAATACAATCCCTGAGGTTGGGCCACTTGGATGAAAGTGAAAAAACTGAGTTTTCTTATTTCTTAGTTTTCTTTTTATTCTAGTTTATGCAGATTTGGAAGTAGTACATCTAATGACAAGGGAAGTAGAAGCACAGTCCCCAAATGGGGGGGGGGGGGTTAAAGCCGAAGCCCTTGTTTTAGTGACTTTTATGTCCTTGGCTTACAACATTTTCAGTCAAGGTTTTCAGAGATTCTGTTTTATTTACAATCACTGATATAATAAAGGTACTATTCCAAGCAATTTATTATTTATTTATTAATTAAATAATATCAGTAGACATCACTGTAGAAAAATAACTTAATAAAAATAAATTCAGCTACAAAAATATGTATAAAGATGCCACACCCTTATATACAGATACTTAAGGGATGTCCTTGAGACAAGATGCAGTGGTTTTATCTTACTTTGTGACTTTTACGAAATGTTACAGACAACATTAGAAACATGTTTAGTTCAGAATAAAGATAAAGACAGTGAGCTAATTAAACACAGAGCCACTAATCAACAGAAGTTAGGTCCCATTTACTTAGCATTTATCTGTATTAAATGGGATGACAAAAGGAATTCAGTTGGAAAAGTAATTCTACAGTATCTAAAATCTTTGGTGTATTCTTGTAGTTTCAGAAGAATATTTTGGTGTGGTAGACCTGATACTGAGTTGTTAGATATATATGAAAGGAAATATATCTTATACGCACTGATCTGCAGAGCTGCCATAAGGGAACATGGTTAACCCTTAGCTTATATATGTTTATTACAGAGAATGACACACAGTCTGCAAAAGAAGCCATAAGTGGCATTAGAGACTTCCATGAGAGAAGGTAAGAATCCTGAATCTTCTGATATATTTGTTATGCATATTATCAGTGCTTTTTTTGTAAGCAAAAAGTTGGTGGTACGCATACGTTGCATCATTTGGGTCACCCCCCCACCCTGCCCAGTCCCAACCCCCCAAATACTTTTTTCTGCAGATCCTCTTTCATGAAAAAATAAATAAAATCTTCTGTGTTAATAATGCAACAATTGAAGTCACTTCTCACAGCAAATTATTATGCATGATAGTGGACAGTAATCTTAAATTATCCTTGCGCTGACGGGTCCACCTGTCCCAGACAGTTATTTTGCTTTGAAGGGCTCCTGTTATATCTTTTATTCATGGGGTTCCAAATAAAATATCTCAATATTCAATACATCAAATAACAGGTTAAAATTTGAAATCGACAAATCGGCAAGTGTACGTGTACTGTGTTGCAAAAATTCCACAGCTGTATTTAGAAACAACTGAAATGAGGGCATGGCCTGATGGTGAAAGGCCTGGCAAGTTTCTGAACAAAAGGTCAAGGCTTGCAGGCAACAGATATCCATAGCAGGGGTCAAGGTGACTGGCAAACAGGTTATGCATACTGGGGAAATATGAATTAATGCAGAGTCCCATCACTTCTATGAGCAACTTTACTTAGAAGTCCTTTGCTTGATGATTGGGAGAGTAAGATGAGTGAATTATTTGACAAAGTGAACCCTCTTAAGCTGTCACTGGAAAAGTGGAGTAGAGTTCTCTCTACAATTTCTCAAGGGGAAGTGTGCAAGGTGATAGATGGTATGCCTTGTGGTAAAGCCTGTGACCTGGATGGGGTAAATGTAGAACTGTATAAAAGCCTTGTATCAAAATTTCCATAGGTTATTGAATATTTTTAGATCTTTTCAGACCTGCAGGATGATTACCCTTCTCTTGTACATCTATCATAATAATGGTTATCCCTAAACCCAGGAAAGATTCCTAGTGGTCACTGGTTGCAAACCACTGCCTGGTTTCTCTTATTAATGTGGAACTTTATGTATATGTTAAAGTCCTAGCATAGCAGATTAAATATTTTCTGCCAAAATTTATCCTTCCTACACAGGCTGGATTTGTCCCTATTAATACCTGTATCTCTTTACCTCTCTACTAAATTACTAATGACAAAATCTCATCTCCTTCTCTATCTTTACCATTTCAGAATGAATTTATATTATAGTTTACGGACTCTGTTACTTTCTTGTCATGCTGTAATACCGGTTTTGTAGTCTCTACTTTATTTTAATTTCCTGGGCTAAATCTGTAAAATGGCCCAGAGAGACCAGTGTTCTACCACAGTTAATAAACTGAAATAAATAAATAAATAAAATACAATACAATACAATATGGGTAGATATCTAAATGTATAATGTCATTTCCATTAGTGATACATACATACCACAAAACATTAAAGATACCAGATCAGAACTGAGGACAGCCATCGACAGCCCCCCAAAACACACAGACCACAGGAATCTGGGTGACCCTGCCACTGTATTAAAAAAAGAAAATCAACAGCCCCCAAAAACACACTGCCTCCCAAGTATCTGGTTAACCCTGCCAGGTTATAACCATGTAGGGTTGCTAACTTTTCATGTCAAAAATTCTGGACATGTACACCGTGAAAGCAAAAAAGGCATGCCATTTTGGTACCAAAACACAAAATGTTGCTTAATAATGTTTGGAATCATTAGTCTCTCTCGCATTATTTTTATTAACTGCAACTTACATTTCTTACTTTTTTCTGGCTGTAAATTGTAAGATTTTGTATTTACACAGCCATATTGCTGTCTTTTAAACTGCATTCTTTTAGTATGTATTAAGAGAGAATAGTACGTGTTGCATGAAGTGAGGCATGTAGCTAAACAAAAAGGAATTTGTTAGCCTGACTCCTCCAGGCTAAGAGTGCGTTGTTGCTAAAGCAGGTTTGGAACATCCAAGGTCAGAAACAAGACCCTTTGGAAGCAGTGTGAATCATGTTTAGGAAGGTGTTCACATGAAGTCTAAGGCAAAAATCACGAGGGATAACATTTGTAAAGTTTTCTATAGGACACAGTCATTATAACGTCATGAAATTGCATGAGCAGTTTGATAAGAAAATGTATAAAATTACATGTTTTATGTAAAGTGAGAATGCTTCATCAAGAATTATGAAGACTAACTCCCAGCGCTGTAAAATAAAATTTCTGTTTGCACATCCTGAAGTGTTGTTCCTGACTAAAGGCATATAAGTAAATTGTTAATGTTATTTATTTATGACTTTAACAGCTTATTAATTTGAATTCAGTTGGCTGCCAAAAAAAACAATTACCAGAGAATGGAAATCAAAGTCTACAGCAACTTTATTTGAATTAGATAATACTGTAACAGAGATAAAAGAACTAGAAGATTACTTGCAGAATGATGTTTTGGAAGAGGAGGAGTCAGGTTTAAGGGAAGGCAGGAATTGATCAATTTATGTAATATTGGATTGATGTATAATGTTTGTACTGTGAAAATGTTAATATAGTTTTTCTTATATAAATTTATGTTTCTCTATGTCTTAAGTGATAATTTAGTAAAGGTGTTAATAAAAACGCTCATTTTGATCATATTTAAATAAAAGGCAAATGTTACAAAAATAGACCCCTGGTAGTGTCTGCTCATTACATAATGCTAAGGTAGAGGGTTCCATTTTTGGATGTTTGTTATTAGTTATGAATACCCTAATATAAAAGTCTAAAGTCATCTATCACCATTTCTGCTGATGAGATTACCTTACTTTGTGTAGATGACATTTATAATTCTGTGCTCAAGGCATTATAAACTGCTTTTTATACCCTACAAGAATGGACATTAGAGCAAAATGTATGCAAATAAACCTTTTATTGCTTTCCATAGGAAACCACCAAGAGGTAGTAGTATGAATAGTGACTCAAGAGTCGACCAATGGTCACCTTACATTCTGCTGCTAGGATTGATAATTGGCTCTTGGTTGAAAGTTGATTTAAATTTCAGTACTATGTGTTCTTCTGAGTAAGGCTATATGCGTATTTCTGACAGTTAAATTCTGATTTAAGGAAAATGTTAGGTCATTCTTTATTAGTGTCAGCACTGGATTATATTTCATTATTCAAATTGTTATGTGAAAAGCTTTAGAAAGCTTTGCTCGATAAATCATTCTCTTTTAGGTTTTCTGATATATTTATGTAAAACAACACTTTAGTGTACATTGCTTGCTTATACCAGTGAAATAAGTTTCTCAGACAGAATCAATTATTTTCCTGGTTTATTTTCTTGAAACATTTATCATGGAAACTTGTACATACTTGTGTGGAGTCAGCAAACATACCACAAGTTATTGCATCTTGAAATGGGAACAATTGTATTAGTCAAATATATAGATTCATAATGGGCTACCATGAGCAGCAAGCACTAGTATGAGTGGTCAATGAATCACGGATGGCATTTCTGATTCTGAATCTCCACGGCCATGTTCTGTGCTAATAAAGCATTGCAGGATCGTGGCTAATGCTCATTATCCATGTGCTGTCTATATATTACTTTTTTGCCTGTTATATTAGGCTGCTTTGTCAATTTATCAGCTTTCAAGTCAGCTTTTTTGCTCCACCTAGCTGACAATTTGCTGTGCCAGGAACCTCTCTCCTCAGTTACTAGGTATACTGAACTTGACTAGCCTCCCCCAGACTGACTTGGACCCCCATGTTCCAGTCTGGTGATGTGTGATACTGCTGCTGCCACTATGGAGTGGGGACCTAAATTTTAACCTGCTTGCACATACCCTTCACAACTCAGGGACAGATGTGTAGTGAACATACAGGTGTATTGGATCACATTTGCAATGAATCAGAGAGTCCCGTCCTGCTACATGTCCATGGCCTCTACTATGGATCACCTGCAAGGTGTGTCCAAGTCTGTGCCCTCCCTCACTGGATGAGTGGATGAGTATGTCAGCCATTCCCTGCCAGCACTGTCAGATACCCATGGTAATCAAACCCAAGTCCCCTGGGTCATAGTCAGAGCTTTATTCCAATTCATCAGCATGCTGGCACATGTTCTGGCACAGATTACATTAAGCAGAGTGATAAATTTATGACAGTCTAGAAGCACAGCAACTGAATGGTTGTTTCTGACTATTTTGTTTCAGCTGAAATCACCGCAGTTCAAGTTACAGATATCTGTTTTTACGCAGACAATACAGACACACTTCCAAGAAATGATGAATGACAGTAGCAAGTGTTATTACACATAGTAACAGATGCATTTAAGCTCTTTTTCATCATAGTCTTTTTTTTTCTTTTTTTTTAGCTGTGATGGGTTTCTTCTAGAACTAGCTTTTCAACAAATGTTAGTTGAGTCCAGAGTAGCAAGTAATTAAGTAAGTAAATAAGTAACTAAATAAATAAATAAACACAATGTTGTTGGAAGTTACTCATTTTTATGCAGTTTATATCTTAGGTTCATAGATTGATATATAAATACTAAGCAATCAGTCTGCACACCATTACAAGTCTAACCACAAACCTCTATTGGAAAGATCCCTCTCACTTCAAGGAAGACAAAACAAGATAGACCGGGGGACATGACAAGACAGACCAGGGGACAAGACAAGCTAGACTGACAACCAAGAGAAGACAGGCATGGGTGATATACTTTACTAACCTCCTGAGTCAGCCATGATGTCTCCACGTTTTTGTTCTCGCAACTTTCACAAAGCTACAACCTTACTGTAGTGTACTCCTGTGTCTGCCATTCTGCAGCAACTAAAGCCCTGCATAGGTACATTTAATTCCACTATTTACATATTTGTCCTACCAGAGTCCCTGATACATGAGATATTTTCATTATAATGCATGGTCTGTCATATTTTCACTCCTTTTAGACATATATTCATAGACTGCTGATTACTTTAAATAACACTGACATTTATACACTGTTCCTTTGTTTTTGTTCTGTCTCTGGGAAGTGCAACAGGAATCTGGAGGACTTGTAGTTTCATGAATGACATCACACAATGCAATGATGTAAACTGTATGTGACAACCAACTGCAGTTGGCCATTCAGTGTTCCAGCAGGAATATTTTTTGCATATTGCATTCCTATTTTATACAGCTAAATCAGACATGAAACACCAAAGAAGCCTTGAAGTCAAATCCTGAAGTACAAATGCTTGAAGGTTTTCAAAGAAGTATAATCGGTCAGGAGGAAAACTTGCAGTGATGAGAGGGAGGTAGGCATAATGCTGGATAAGTGGGTGGGAACAGTTTATACTTTGAGTGGGAAAGGATTGGTTTGGTGAGGTGTATTATTCTACTACATGTAATTTATATGGGGAGACATATTCAAACCCTGGGGATCACTTCAGTGGCTCTGTTGGACAGAGGCACAGGGAACTAATCTAAGGGGGTGGCGAAAGCCAACACATTCTGGCTAGGCTTGTAAATGCCTTTGAGCAGATAGCCTAGTACCTACCTATGAACCTATGGCACAACAAAATATACCCATGGGTATGTTTCTTTCCTGCAAAATCTCACGTTTCTACAAAAAATGCCCCACTTTGGGCATTTGAAAAGGTGACAAGTGGCAACCCTCTGCTTCTCTTTACATTGGACATGTCATATGATCTTTCTTTATGCTTAGTTGAGCTGAAAGTACTTAATACTTTATTCTGCTTAATACTGAAAATGTATTGTTTGCTGTCGGCTGACACTGTCTGTCAAGAACTTGATGACGCTTGAATCATCTTGCTGTAGGATGGGGTAAAAAATTGCAGATAATCTTCATGAAGATGTACAGACTAAACAAAGCTAATTGACAAAATAAATAACTAATAAATGTATTTGAAAAGGATCCCTGGAAAACGTAGGCTGGGGTGGACACAATAGAAGGAGCCTGAATTAAAATTGGCATATTTACAATTACCCAAAAAAGTGGACAATGTCAGGAGACAGTAAAATTGAAAAGAAATATTATATAGAAAAATAACAAATAAACCATTTTGCTCAATTCACTAATGCTGAAATGGAAACTGACAGTACTTAATAGATGCAAAATTCTGGAAAAAAAAAGATGCTGAGTCAGTGAGCTGATGTTAGGTGACTTCAACCAAATATGTGAGTGTGAAGGTCTGAAGGAGCCTAGGTGCTAAAGACTCACAGGGTTTTTACTTCATTGAAATGTACACTTGTCTTTCATACATGACAGCAAACCTCTCCATTCATAGGCTCCTAGCCAAAGAGAATAATTACCCTGATGCTTTAAAACTGTAAGCAGTTCACAGAATTCTGCCTCACTCTTACACACACACACACACACACACACACACACGCACACACACACACACACACACACACACACACACACACACACACACACACACACAAAACATGAACATGCATATGCACAGCTGCACACATATGTAATATGACACTTTATTTTAATTGCTAGTGCTAGATACACCTAACCATATTTTTGTTGCATGCATATTATAGCAAAGTTAACACTTACAGTGTTAAGGAAGGGCACACAAAATATTGGTTTATAATATTTTTTTCACACACAGTTTAGCAAGGGGAAACAAAACACTCAGTTGCAGTTCAACCTAGTTAAAACAGAGGAAAACAAACTCAGGACAGAGGAGACGACACTTGTTTTATCTTCTCTTACACAAAATTAGAAAACGCAAAGCACATCCTTCAGGGAAATGGATAAGCACATTTAAATCAATAGCCCTTAGCCCTAGCACTGGCACTACTACTGGCTGAATTTTCTAGTCAATTAATATGTCTAAAGTATAGTAAAGTTCCCATGTTTCCATGCAGAATCAGATGCAGTCTAAATACACTCTGTGACAGTTCCTTTAACAGTCTGCAGTTAGGATATGCAATACAAAATTAGCTTTTATTATACATTTTTGGGGTCTTTTGAAAATTTGCAGATAAACAACTCTGTACCCTTTAGCCACCCTCTGAAGGCAGCATCAACAGTTCTTCCAGTACAGCTTAATTAATCTGCTTAACAATAAAGGAAATTTGCTGAAGTATACATAATACAGTAAGCAAAACTTCATAGTTTTTTCTTCTGCTATCAGCAGTTTAGCAAACAGCTTTCCTTTTACTAATTTTGCATTTTACAGTACCCTACTTTTAAGTATATTGTGCTGATGAAAATTTACAATTTTACAAATAGCCCTTAGACTTGTCTTAGTCTCTTAGACTCCTCAACTACAAATTGATAACTTGGTACAGAAAATATGTAACTGCTTCTACAGTAAACTGATAATTTGATAAGTAGAAGGTGTGACTGCTTGAAGCAAACATGGCACAATGGGATCAGCCTGGATCCTTTTTACAGTCTAGTACTGCGAGTGTTAAATGACCTGCCACACATACACAGCACTGGTTACAGCAGCAGCTGCACTCACTGTTTTGGTGGGCTTGCTTTGGCTTCAGTTAGTCCTGCTGCTGGATGGCCATCAAATCTCCTACTCTCTGAGTTGGAATGTAATATTTACAGTTACATTAGGATGCTCAGTGACTCGGTGCTCTCCCACTCCTAGAGGTTTCTGGGGCTTGCTGTTCTTTTGTTATAGAATAGAAGTCTCCTCTGAGGACAGTTCTAAAGCCATCCAGTTTTAAGGATGTCTCCCACTTGAGTCCCACAAGGTCCTCCTTCTACTGTCCTAACACTTCAAACAAATATATACCAGGAACATTAACTGTTATTGTTCCATGACTACTGTCTAATGCTCTAATCCCTGTTCTTCTTAAATGAATATTTCTGCTCATTTTTTGCAGCTCTCAGCAATGACTTTTCTTTGGATACATAGTGAAAAAACTGAGAACACGACATATCAAAGCTGACTTTTACACATAGTTCAGCTTTCACAAGTTCAGGCCTCATGTGGTTTCTTTCATCAGTCCACAAGTTTTTCATCATTGAAAATACATATTCAACATGGGCATTGCTAGTAGTAATAGCAAAAACAAATTTGATGATTTGTTTCATGTTAGGTGCATCACAACCACTAAAGAATTCAACCCATAGTTTGTCAACTTCAGCTTGATTTGCCTTTAGCTTTGGAATGACTTGTTTCAAGCACAGATACTCTGCATACAGTTCATCTCCATCAACAGTCACACCACAGGCTGATACTGTCTCTAAAATGTCAGAAAACAGCAAGGCTCATCAAGGTTTAGAACACGCAGTTTCTTCAGCAGACTTGCTTCAAAGTCAAACCACTTATCCAGGTAAGGAATCGCTTGATTGTACACTTTCAGTGCTTCTGTTTAAATGATGACACCTGGCTGTTGGCCATAAATCTGAAATTGTTGTGAACAGCAAAGCCAAAAAATTTATCATTTTTTTCTCTCCACCAACTCATTGTGTACTTTCTCCATAACAGCAAAAAGCTGTGTGATATAAATTGTGTTTGACTCCAGCTGCTTAATGGCCTGTGTGAATACTCTCATGAAGCTGTACACAAAATGGATGTAGCATTCTGGGACAGAAAGTTCACCATTCTTCAACAACCCATCTTCCTGATCTGAAATAAAACTCCAAATCAATTTATTTGTTTCCTGTTTTCCTTCACTGATGAAGTAAATCTTTACTGCTGTCCAGCATTTTATTAGCCTTTCAACTGCAGGTTCAAGAGACAACCAACGTACAGGAATATGACGCAATAAAGCAACATATTCTTCCCCTGCAAAGTCATAGCAAGATTTCAGCTCATCCAACCGTTTAGCTGATGATGAAAATTCATTGTACACCTTGACAGTCAACTGCTCAACATCATAGCTTAGCTGCTTGCATGCGTGTTTGGCAGTGTTGTGCAGAACATGGCAGTTGCAGTTTGCTTTGATAAGATGTGGCTGTTTGGTCTTTAAATTAGTAACAATGGAATGGTGCTTGCCATAGTTGACAGATGCATTATCAGCACAGTAAATGACTAAGTTTTCAACTTGCAGACCATTGCCTTCTAGCACTTCTAAAATCTTGGTTGTTACTCCATCTGCCGTTTCATCACTGTCCGCATAGAAATCAATCAACCGATCAGTGACACCTCTGCTAGATGAAAAGAACCTGACTGACACCAGATACATTTTCAAATTACCTTTGTTTGAAGCATCCGTTGCTAATGAAAATGGCTTATTTTGTTGCAGTTCCCTTATAGCCAGCTCCACGGAATGAGGTGATAAAATGTTTCAGTGAATGACTCTGCTTTGGTTTTTCCACAGGAAATTTTTTTGCTCAATTTGGAATCGGAAAATATTTGGCAAAAGAGTTTATTACCACAAGCCTGTGAAGAGTAGCTATGATGATGTTGTATTCCATGAAACGTCATTGCTAATTCGGAAGTGGTAACTTGTTCTTCATCCAAACAGTTGGGGTAGGAAAGAAATGCTTCACTGTACTTGACATTTTTTGGTTTTCAAAGTTTCGTTTGTGCTTGTCACCAGCTGCATGTGCTTGTCACCAGCTGCATGTTTCCAGACGGCTGTAAGTCCATCAGGTCTGACAGAAAATGAACAGCAGCAAACTTTACACTGGGCAAAGTCGATGTTTTTATCATCCCGGTATAACCATGATTTGAACTCTGAATCCTTCTGCCACTCCTGTCGAAGTACGCAAATTCATCGTTTCTTTTTAGGTGGAGTGTCTTCCTTAGTAGTCGCACATGTAGGCAGTAAGGTCATCATCTTCGCAGGTGCAGGAAGTCCATTATCCATTTCATGATTTGATGCAGCATATCCTGTTTGTCTATTAAATTTCCTAGTAGAAAAGGAAAACCATATAATTTACTTGCCCCTCGTTAACAAATAAGTAGAATCATGGTGCTAGAAGAAAGTAAGGGTGGGGGAGGCAGGAGACGTTTGGATTCAGATCATCAGGAGGAGACACTAACCAAATAAACCAACCTGTTGCAATGAGACAGATAGTGGAATGTGGAGAAAAGGCTAGAGATGTGGAAAGAGTCCAAATGGGCATTTCTAGATTTGGAGAAAGCATACAAGGTTCCAAGAAAGTTGATGTTGGCAGTGCTAAGATAGTTCAAAGGCTCCAGAAACAGTAGACCAAGAGCCCAATGACACAGGTATTGTTGAAGTACAAATAGTGTGGACTCAGAGGGATTTCCAGTGGGTGTGGATGTGCATTAGGGTGTAGTTTTGCACCCACTACTGTTCATACTGGTGATGAACTACATAATTAGCAAACAAGTTGAAGGGGACAGATAAACAAAGTTGTTGCACTGTTATTAATTCAGAATGCAATTCTATACAGTCTCTCTGCATGATTGAACAGTTTGAATTATATATAATATATATATATATATATATATATAATAGATGCATGAAACCAAACTCCTGCCAACAAGGGAGCGCTACAAAAGCATTAGATGCAGGGCATCCAGATTCCATAACCATAACAGCTTCTTCCAATACACATGCTAAATCAGACTGCTGAACAACAAACCCATAGCCTAACCCACTAAATGGGTAAAACATTATGTGCAACAATATGTCATTGTTATTTACATAACTCTCTACATAGCTCACCACCGTATGCATCTCTATCTGCCCTATAAAACTATAAACGTTAAGTGTATGGCATACATCAGTGATGGCTGGTGGTAAATTTTTTTACGTGTGCCTTTTTATCTATTTATGGTACTGCTTGTTATATATTCTTATATTTCTACTGTCTTTTCCTGTTGTTGTATGTGTTTTGTTTTGTTTCTGCTGTAAAAAAAAACTTTCAATCTTTTCTTACCTTATTTTTAGTATCTTATTTTGATTTCTATTTTAGTATTTTAAATTATTAATTTAATCTACTTTAGTATTTTAAATTATTAATTTAATCTTATCTTCCTTCTGTACTGCTGTCATCTCACTGATGACTACACCATTGTGCAGTCTTAGAACAACAGACTGGATTGAGCTAGCTAAGTTAGCGACAAACAATGCATAATCCCATTAACAAACCAGAAAACTACTCATGCCTTCTGAGACTGTAAATGGCATCATCGAGCACTACTCTACAAGCAGAATTCTATGCTCCACAAAAGAAAGAAACTGCTATGTGTAATCCAAATCAACGCAGCAGGAAACTCACTATACTAAAAAGTCTCAAAAAAAAAGTAGAACACCAACACTCTCTCTCCCTCAAACTGACAGTTTAAACTCCTTCAAATCACAACTAACACACAATGCCTAAATTTGGATTCCTTACTGTGCTCTTGCACTTTCCCAGGATAAAACTCTACAACTACAAACATACCACCAGTGTTATGCTTTCTTTTACATTTCAGCTAAACTCTAGACCGCCATGTCTTCTTCTCCCTTTTTCCCCACTGGTTTTCAATTTTAATATACTTTCCACAGTGTTCCACTCTTCCACACTGCTATCAATCTATAAACTTAGAATCTGTCTGTCTCTGTATAGTCACACATTTACTACTACTGATACTGACTGTACAATTCAAAGGAAATAAATGTACTATGAAAATGATCACCATTCCATTAATAATGCACTGTGCACTAACTGCATTTGTGTATTTTTATTTATTGTTTTTTATTATACCTTTTGTAAATATGCAATGAAAGTTATTTTTTCTCTTTCTGTAATGTAGCCACTGTACTTACTTACCTACAATAATTGACTTCTTCTACAGACTTGACTTCTTCCTTCCCCTTCTTCTTCTCGTCTAAAAGATAATTCATTCCTTTTTGTTGTTTTCCACACAGTCACCTTCGCTTTTTCTTTGCATAAAATGGTGGATGTTGGCTGCATGGTGTTTTTATACATGCCTCACTCTCGTGATGTTTCATCATCTCAGGTGCTGTCAAACTGTAAGATTTCAGTTTGCTTTCAATTCTGGCGCAGTGCTGAATCAGTGGTAATTGGTTATCTCAGCTTTCACTTGCAAACTGAGATTAACCAATCAGCTTCAGGGGAAATGTTGTCATATGAATACATAATGCAAATTGCAAATGCAAATGTAGATTGTAGACGTGTAGAGTTAAGTAGAATTGTATTTTACAGCACAGTTTTAGCCAGGACCCAGGAGTGAAACAGAGAGGCCCATGGTGGCAATAGTCAATCAAAACATCTGCTTTTAATATTTATAAAATATAATAAACCCCTTAGATAGCCATCTCAGTCTTTCTCTCTCTCTCTCTCATATGCCTTGGTCTCCCCGTCTAGTGACAGTGACAGGGTCTATTCTTCTGACCTCCTCTCATTCCATCCATCCATCCTATTATTAAAAAAATGTAGCCAAGCTGCCCAGGTGTCCCTCTCTTTCCAGTTTGATTTTATTACGGTCAAGGTGCCGCAAGCAAGAGATGCAAGTTACTACTGCAGCTGCGCTGCTGCTGAGCACTGTGCACAGATCATGCAGAAGCTAAACTGTCAAGTGAGTGACTCAAGTGTCAACTGAGCAATAAAATCCGGAGCATTCATTCTGTTCAGCTTCACTTCAGTAAGATAAGAAACATAGCATGGTAGCACTAAAGCATAAAATCTGGAGCATTCATTCTGTTCAGCTTCACTTCAGTAAGATAAGAAACGTAGCATGGTAGCACTAAAGCAAGACAGTATATGATTTTGAACCTGAACGTAGTTTTACTGTATGCTAAAACTCTTCAGCATCTCTATCTCTTATAAATGGAAGATCATGATTCTGAAGAGTTTTAGCATGATAAAACACCATCCTATTCCTATGTAACATTCATATACTCTTAGTTTAGTGCTATGTTTCAAATTCTTACTGAACAAGGCTGAAGTTACTTTCTGAACAGAATGAATGCTCTGGATTTTTTTTACTTGTTCTTGTCATCTGTCAAATCCAAGCTTAGCCAACTTGCCAATATAAGCCTGGTCATCATTTATTCACGGATGGGAGGATCGGATGACTGGATCATGTATTTGTTAATTAAAACAATTCAAAGGGGCAGGGCAGGGTGTTCCGCTTTAGACTGTGACTGACGTAAGTACAAACATAACATGAGTTCGTTCGGACTCGGAGTTAAGAGTTCTCTAGACATAAACACACACACACACACACACACACACACACACACACACACACACACACACACACACACTACATTTGTCTATGCATGCATATGGTTGCTTAGCAACTGCAAATCAACATGCAATAAGGTTAGGTGCCTATATAGTGTGTGACTCGCTGATGTTTCAGCAGTCAGACACGGCAGGCACCAGTCAAATGTTTTTTTTCAACTGCTGTGAGCCTACGAAAAATAATTTCTGGATTTACACTGTGAAATCCAGACAACTGGACAACAGCCTTTATTTCCAGACAATCCGGAAAAATACTGTACAGCTGGCAACCTTATAACCATGCAATCTATAAAAAGAATAATTTATATGTTTGATATAAACTGCATTTTTAATAATTTTTGCAAGCCTTAATTTATCCATTTTACCCTTTCAGACCAATGTCTAGTTAGGAACACTTCTGGAACATTGCCATTGGACCAGATTACTTGAAATGTTGAGGACAGCCAACTGATATGGAATGCAAAAGCTATAACAAGGAATGATATATTGTTAAGTCTGGGGCAATGTTATGTTAATTTTAAGGCCCGCATGTACATATGCAAGATTAGAGCTTATATGTTTGCTGCCTATCTCAGTCACGTTGCAAGCAGAAGCTGTGACACAGACAATCAGGAAATATGTAAGTTACCACATTAATTGGAGGACACTGTATTAATGCATACATACAAATATTTCAAGCATGGGCATTAATGCCCTTCTAGCCTGCAATATACTAAAGCAGTTGTTTCCATAATAACTGTCCAGGCTGTTCTTAAAAATATCTTCATTAATGCTTGATTTAATGTAAACTGGTGGTCTATTCCATGTATCAGCTACTATCTCAGACAACCAATTAGTACACTTTTGATAACCTCAAACATTTCCAGAGGTGGTTGCCTCTAAATGCCCTAAATACCTGAATAAGGTTGTCTTAAATCTTTATATAAGACACTGTACAAGTTCAAATATTTTAGTCTTTCATAAGTGAGAGTGTGAGAATGAAAACAGTTGGAAGCTATAGTCTAAACAATGTCTTAGGGTTACCCTGTCAGCACTGCAGACTACCACTTTAATCAGCTCTATGAGATTTCCACTAGCATCTGTTTAGCTATTTATTACTCTGGTTCCTCATTGAAATGGCTTTTCAGACAGACTATTTTCATTAGAGAATAAACACTTTCACAAAAATCATGCTGAGCCCAGCTCAGAAGTAAAAACAGTTGTACATGCTTCAGAGTTCATTTACTTAAAATTTATTGTTATTTCTGTTCTATGAACCATCATGTAGACTAAAACCCGGACAGCCTCATTTGTCTCTCTTCCCAAACATGGTAAGGTATATCCATACAGCTGTGCATTACACATGGATGGATCAAATGACTCTACACTGTAAAATGGTGCTCTGTCCTGATAAGAAGGGGTACAGAATGCCATACGCCTACAAAGCAGAGGTACCGTGGATGTCATCTCTGCTAATGTTAGTTGGACAGTTGCATGTGGTGTTGTCAACATTGCCCGAAAACATCCTACTCAGCATGAATGGCACTTTCAGGTTCTGTCTTCCCCTTACACATCAGTATTGACTCTATCCACCTTTAACATAACCCCTGCTCAGTGACAGGGACAAACTCACTCTTCCTTAAGTGTAACACAATGGCCCTTAAACATACACAGTACTATTATGTGGTTGACCCTGGCAGGAAAAAAATAAAGAAAGTACCCGGGTGGCCCTGCCAATCAACAGCCCCAAAAAACACACATACCACAGGAATCATCTGGTTCTGTTGAACCTGCTAGTGTATTAAAAGAAAGAAAACCAACAGTCCCCCAAACACATTGGCTCCCTAGTATCTGGTTAAACCCTGCCAGGTTATACATAATAACATATTACAAAAAAGTCAATGCCATGGCCCTTAAAAGTTTCACACACAGAGTAGGTTGATCCTACCAGGTGAGAAATAAACTATCTGGTTGGACCTGCCTATCAACAGCCCCAAAGAACACACAGACAGACCACAGGAATCATCTTCACAGTGGTTCCGTTGACAGTTCATTGACCCTGCCCTGTTGCCAGTCAGTGTATTAAAAAAAGAAAATCAACTGTACACTCTTCTCCTCCTCCTCACTGTGGGTCGGTTGTCAGCATTTTCTTCCTCACCACCCTCAGTCTCTAGCATATATTGATGGAGTAAAGCAGCAGCAGCCTCTAACATTTTTAGTTAGTTTTGCAAGTTAAAAATCCCCCATCTGTGTACACCAGTGGTGTAGAGTTTGTGGGAAAACCAGTCTGAAAGGTGTAGGAATAGTTTATAGTAGTGTGCTGGGCTGCTGCATGTGTAATTGGCTGGTTCTGATACATTCCACCTGCCAGCTATGCTAGTTCTCCTTGATTGCCTTCCTACTGCTGTTTCCCTTTCCTATTTCCTCTCTATTTAAGCCCCGAGGTGCACCACACATACCCAGTGCTGAAATGTAAACAGTGCTGCAATTTCCTCTTTTTTTTTGTTTATGTTTAAAACCTGGTGCACGGTGTGCACACCTGTTCAGGCTATGTAAACAGTACTCAGGCACATCTGACATACCCCCTTCCTTAGCTGTGCTTAGCTAAGGGCAAACACAGGCCACAGAACTCCAATGAACTTACAGCAAGCATAACACATCCCCTTGTGAAGTCATCCAGCTCTTAGACTTGCACTGTTATATTGCTGCACCTACATGGTTAGGTACAAGCTGACACTTTGAAGAAATATGTGATTTAGTATAACTCCCCTCATTTGTATACCCCAGTGTGTAGGTCGTTATTTACTGTACTAAAATGGACCCTTTTACCTTGAAAACCAGTGCTCCCTGATATTGTTTACATTCTGCATGCCATTGGATATAATGGCAAAATGCAAATTTAACTTAAAATTGAGTTTTCCCATTTTTTTTTTTATTTTGGCACGATACCGTTTGCACGCCGCTGCCCTATGCTTAAACAGCCGAGATCGGCAAAAAAAAAAAAGAAGTTTAGTTTTCATAATAATTAATCAATGTTTAATGCCAATGGCCCTATATTTGGCCATTGGCAGGTCTAATGTACATAATACATGCTTTTTCATGAGCTGTCATGCCTCCGTTTTGTCAGTTGCAGAAATGTACTCAGTTATTTTCTGAATACATTTCTGCACTGACACTGTTCTAGCACGGAGACCTGGCAACTTGTTGAATTGCTAAATCACCTCATTTGCATGGTTTTCAATAGCAAATGAAGTGATTTGCATGTTTGCTGGTTTTCCATGTTAGAACAGTGTAGGGCTACTCATGCATGTGAAAACGGCACTGTCCTGAATCACTCGCCGGCCATTTTCCATGCAGGAGCTCTTACACTGTTCATGCATGGAAAATCGGCCTTCATGAATCCTGGGCTTAGTCATTATACTCATCAGGCAACTGCAACAATTACAGCGGGTTTATATTATAACCTTGAATGATTAAAAGAATGAATGCTCTTTAATAGACCCCTGAAAATCGAAAGCAGTAAATCCCGAACACAAGGAACAGTGATTTTTCTTTTCCCAGGGAAAAATTCGCTGCTTCACAAAATAAAAAAAAAAAATCAAACACAAAATAAAGTGGAGGGCTTCACCCCCCACACCCCCTGATGTGAGGGGCTGTGCCCCCCCCCCACTTAAATATACCAACTCCGAACACATTGCCTCCTTAGTATCTGGTTAAACCCTGCCAGGTTTTACATAATAACAAATTTAAAAAAAAGTCAACGCCACAGCAGTTAAAAGTTTCACACATAGAGTAGGTTGATCCTTCCAGATGAAAAATAAAGTATCTGGTTGGCCCTGCCTATCAACAGCCCCAAAAAACACACAGACAGACCACAGGAATCATCTGGACAGTGGTTCCATTGATGGTTCATTGACCCTACCCTGTTGCCAGTCAGTGTTTTAAAAAAAGAAAATCAACAGTCCCCCACACACACACTGCCTCCCTAGTATCTGGTTAAACCCTGCCAGCTTGTAACATATAAAAAAAATAAATAAAAAAGTCAACACCATAGCCTTTAAGTTTCACAGAGTAGTATGCCAATAAAAAATAAAGCATCTGGATGGCGTAGGGCTGTGGCCCTCTCACTAGCCCCAAAAAACACACAAATGTGATGACACACACACCATAGCCCCGTTTCTCCTCTCACTCTCTCCTCATAACTAAAGTGTGGGAAGAGAATGCGAGAGTAACAGGCTGACAGACTGCTGACAGTGCAGTCCTGTCAACCACTGTAGCTCACAATCTTATGACACACATGACATGATGTGACCCAAGGCTGAAAAGCTGGACATTTTTGCCTTTTTAGGCAATGCCTGATGGACATACCCTACACACACACACACACACACACACACACACACACACACAGTCTCTCCTTACCTGGACGTATGTCGGGGGCAGTAATCTTTTCTAAGGCAGATATGATGGCATCACACCCTTACATTTCATGCATGTTCATCAGGCAGGTGCAATGATGAACGGAAGTTTAAATTCCACGCGTAAGTGGACTCGCTCTATCTGGCGCTTTTGCAGTAGATGTCCTGGTATGTACCATCTCAAAAAAAGCCCTGCATATTATGCTCAAGAGTAAGCAATACTGAAACGAATCACATGTAAATATCAGATGAGTAAGACAGCTATTGAAAAGAAAACTACCGGTTCCCCAAATGGGTGAATCCAATCCAGTCATGTCAGCAGCATTAGCAAACACATAGTTCGCTGTACTGCCACTATTCAAGCTTCTCAAGTCCATGGAACAGTTACAAATATCTCTATAAAGGGAACCTGAAGTAGGTCTGTTTTATGCATAGATTGGAAAGGAGACCATTTACATTTAGACTTATAATTATAATATCGTGACTACTCTCCTTTTTTTTCAAATTCAGCTAAATCTTAATTATGCTTATGGGTTTAAGAAAGAATATGGATTGCAGGTATGATAGAAGACCTATGGTCTATTGGGTATGCCCAAGGTTTTCAGCTAGCACATATGTACCTGTACCTGCCATTATCGTACCCCATTTCCTTTACCATCTGCCTCAAATAATCTTGAACCTTTGCTTCATTTACACTTGTGTCTTTTGGCAATGTAAACGAAGGTCTTACCATTTTCAGTCTGTGTTTTATTACCTAGAGTCTCTTTTAAATTTCCCTTCCAGTTGTCATGCATGATCCCTTCAACTTCTCTTGCCTTTCTTTCATAATGCCAGTCTTCATATGTTATTTTTGGTAATGCAGCATGTCCATATCATATAAAGCCTTTATTGTTATTTTCTGTTCCACTGTATATTTGTTAATCCATTAGAATCTTTCCATATACCATCACCTGGGTATCCTCCCCATTCTGATGCATCACATTCTCCCCTCTGGTACACTATATACCATCAGCCTACATTCCCCTTCCCCATTCTGGTACATCACATATCCTCATGTCTCCTCCCACCTTCTCTTTTGTGGTACATTACAAATTCTCACCCCTACATCCCTTTTGCATTTTGATATATCTGTCTTGTATCCAGTATACTAGTTTAATCTCTCTCTTTTTCTGTAAGATTGCCACAAATGGATTTCTTAGTGTGGACTCACCAGTGCTCTGTACAAAATCAAGATAGTTTTAAGATTTTAAGGCACCATTTATCTAGCTATGTATCCCATTGTACTAATGGGCCGTTGCCAAAATGCCTCTTCAATGTAATGCATGATTAAACTTTAAGGTACTATAAAGCCCAAATCATTTTCCTTCTCTGTCTTGTGTTAGTTAATCCACTTCTGACATGTATGCTTTTCTTGATTGCTATATAGATCAGCGGTCTGCAACCTTTTTTGCATTAAGGACCGGTTTCATGTAAGAAAATTTTCCATGGACCGGCCATCGCAGATGCATAATAAAGTGCATAATATTTATTTATTTGACATTTATTTACTGTGGTGGCCCAAATGGACTGGAAGTCCATTTTCATCCAAGACCCAGGGAGAAAAGCTTCAAAGTACAATAAAGAGACAATTGGCAATAAATTACCAAAAAAAAAAAAAAAAAAAATTAACAGCATAACATTGATCCACTATGGTTGAGAGGTACTCAAACCTAATAGTTACCTTATTGACTTTCTAAGTTTATAACAGCAATATTTAAAATATGTCCCTATTATTTCACACTGTCCAGCATACCTCTTAACTGTACAGATTTTTGCAGAATATCCAGATTTTTGCCTCATATTTTTGGTCTGTTTCTGATAAAATTGTGGTTTTCTGACAAATGTCTGGCAAAACTGTGAGGACTAAAGTCAGTAAATAATGGCAGGCAATTGCATTTCAGACTTCATATTTTTAGAATAATTCATGATAATGCAAAACCTGTTATTCTATAAACTTTCTAAGTTTGTAAGAGCAATATTTAAAACGTGTCTCTATTTTTGGTCCTTCGTCCTCTACACGATTTGTGGCTTTGTCCATATTTTTTGCTCTAAGAGGTTGAGAGGAGTACTGTCCAGATTTACTGTGCAAGAGGTTGAGTGGTATGGTCGAGAGGTACGCAGACCTCATTGCTGCTGTTGCTGCCAGGGATCACTCTCACTCTTTTCTCTCTCTCTCTCTCTGTCTTTCTTTGTCTCTCTCTCTCTCACACACGCACACACACACACACACACACACACACACACACACACACACACACACACACGAATGCACACATGCACGCATGCACGCACACACGCACGCACACACACACACACAGTAAAAATATACATAAATATGTTTACAAAAATACAGATAAGCACAAATCCTGGTTCCAAATGATTCACAGCCTGGTGGTTGGGAACCCTGATATAGATGACTTAAATACACTTTGGCAAAACACAGTTCATTAAATTTGCTTGGCCAAACTATGTTTGATCAAAATGTTTTGGGACTAGGAGAAAGGTGAAATCTTTGAGAGAGTGTGTGTGTGTGTGTATATATATATATATATATATATATATATATATATATATATATATACATGCTTATGGGTAGATGGCTCTGTACTGCTCAATTAAATAAATCTATGCTCAGGATTCTAGCATCTTACAATAAGTTCTATTTCCTGGGTAAGATGTGCTTGGTGACTAGCCAATGAGATTAGAGAGATCTGTTCGCCAAATCACCCATTAGCATTCATCATGTTTTCATTTCCCATGGTACATCCTTCCAAGATTTCGGCATTAAATCCCATCTACTAATTAGTTTCTTACCCCTTGCTATTACCAGGTCTCACCATAGAGAGGGTTTTATATGACCACTGCCCATCCATGGTGCCATCTCATAACTCATATGTACAGATGAGACAGAAGAATTCAAAATGCCCAAGTAGCTGGCTACATGGTGATCTTGGTTTGCAGTCTTTTGACTAATCTGTTTTTGAATGATTTGTCATCAGCTTTCTTATTCTGTATCTACTATCCTTTAGTTTTTTTTGTAGCTTCTGTGTTTTGTGCTGGAACATTTGTAGTTTGTAGCCAAGTTTGAGGCTAAAATAGCTACTCAAGCCAAAGAAAATCACAAGTCAGTTTTTAGTAACATTTGTAATCTTAAAGGTACAACACAACAATGTGCTGAATTGTTTTATGTTACCAATACTGAGGGTGAAGATATAGTAAACTTACTGGTCAATCAGTTTTCCTCTAACTTTATCCCTGTCTTCCTTCCATCTGTCATTCAACATATATTTGAAACTGGCTTGCCTCTAGCTATCACGAAACAACAAGGTCTGAAAGTGCTATCAAAAGCTAAAAATACTGCATCAATGGGTCCTTGGAAGCATCTTAAATAACACGAAGCACGATTTAGCCACACCCCTAACAGCACTGTTTAATCTCAGCCTACATACAGATTTTATATCAAGTGAATGAAGAACAGTTACGTTCATTCCCCTGCATAAAGGAGGATCTTCCATAGACCCAGGCAATTACAGACCCATAAGTCTAACCAGCCTCATGTGCAAAGCCATGGAAAGACTTATCATGGAAGTAATCAATCAGGATATGGGGAACCTCCAAACACTGGATCTGTGTCAATTTGGATTTGTCAAGGGCAGGCCATGCTTACTCAGCCTGGTAGATTTGTTTGAAAAGGTCATCAAAATGGTACACACCACATACCTTGACCTGGCCAAAGCCTTTGATACAACTCTCCCCTCAGGCACAGGAGAGAACCTAAATAAACTGTGAATAAACCCTTATGTTACCCATTGGATTGACAGCTGGCTCACAAATAGGATGCAGGAAATCAGTGAAGTCCCCCAGGGTTCTGTGCAGGGACCTCTCCTGTCTGGCATCTGCTTTTCTGAAGTAAAAGCAAATACCAAAGGACTCTGACTGACTAAGTTTGCAGAAGACTGCAAGCTAGGAGCTGTCACTGAATCTCAAATGACTATAATAACTGGTGCCAAAATCATAGACTGAAACTAAATGCCAAAAATGCATAATTTTTACCCTTTAGAAAGTCATCTATTCCAGGGAACTACCACATTAACAATACATCACTGAGAGCTGACCCAGTTGTTTGGGATTTGGGAACTTATGTGTACAATGACATAACGTTTGACCAATATGTGTCCATTGTTGTAAGAAAGTCTTTCTATATTGCAAGGTCTATAAACAAAGGGATTGTATATAGATCTAGGGATGTTTCACTCAAACCTCATTATGGCAGTCATTGAATATAATGCCCGCTTGGCATGCATCTGTCCAGACACATACACCAACTGGAACACCCACAGAGATACGTTACTAAAAAGATACAAGGCCTAAACAACATGTCCTACATGGACTGACTCAAAGCCCTGTAATTATACTCCATATCCTACAGATTGCTAAGAGGCGACCTATGTTTGGCATACAAGACATCATCAGACTCAACACTGATAGATTTCCTGCACATCAGTAAGTCATATAGCATCAGAAATACTCAGTCTAGGAATCTACACCTCTTCTGCAACATACTCAGAATGGTTTGGCAAGACAAATATATCTCACAGAAGATAATGCTGCTGTAGAATAGACTCTCCATCCACATGAAAACAAAGTTCATCGCTATTCATATTTAAGCACAATGTAGATCTGTGGATGGGAAACAGAATTTTTACCCCATGACTGCCCCCTGTACTATTAATGGACAGAGGCTGGACGTAAATGCTTTATTTATTGTATGATCCCAGTTATTCTCATTGGGGTAATAAAGAATTATTGACCATGGGGTAGGTAAGGCCAATCTATAGCCAAATGGAACAGGTTAATTCAAGCACAAAAAAAAGGAAAATTGGCTAGGCTTAAAATGGCTCGCAAGGGTAGCTAGCTTAATACTTACCTATGAAGCTACGGAGTCTTAGCTAGCAGGTTTTGAAATTTGTACTTGCTGGAAATTTTGATAATCCTAATTCCCTTAACAAGTGATTTCTGTAGTATCCTGTACTTCTGAGGGCCATCTTTTGGATATGATGTTAAATTAGGTACCATCTGCCAAGCTGTCAGTAGCTCAAGTGGCTGTAGAACATTCCATGTCATTTACTGAAAAAGAACAGGGGTAGCTTTATTCAGCTTTCTTTTTTTTAATCTTAGTTGTATATGTCCATTTTTGGCTTAATGTGACCACTCATATATTTTTTTTCAATTTATGCAGTTTTATTCTGTATTACATAGCTCTCCACATATACTTAACCAAATCCCCAGTCATCACTCACCATTACTGCATACCACTTTTTTCACTCTTTCCCTTGTTGAATGTCTAATAACCAAAATATATTACTTCTGTATCTAACTGTTGGTTTATTTGACATTGAAACACTTCATAAACCTTTCCTGAAAAACGTGAATTTCTGAGATGTCATGGCCAAATTTCCCACACTGAATATAAACACCACCTTGCGTCTCCCATGAAGATAAGGCACTCCTAGGTGGATGAACTTGTTCAACTCTTGCAACAGTTCCAACTTCATTTTCCATCTTCTTTCTTCCTGCTGATCCCATTTCATTGTTTAGTTTCACTTGACATTTTCTATTCATCAGCTAGTTAGATATGTGGGTTCATTTTCACTAGCTGTGGTTTCACTCTAAAGTTATACTACTGCACTTTGCCAAATGCTTTGCCATAATCCAAGTGATTGGCATCCTTTTGTACTTTGATGTCTTTACTTGTTATTATGTCTCTAATAACTTGCATTGCTAATGAATAATTTTGTTTTTATAGGTTCATAGGTAGGTACTAGGCTATTGGCCCTAGGGCCTATATAAGCCTAGCCAAAATATGTACCCTGGCTTTCGCCACCCAAGAAAATTATTTTCCTGTGCCCCTGTCGAGCAGAGCCACAGAAGTGATCCCTGGGATGAATTTCCCATTTCCCATCCAGTCATCAAGCTTTTTCTTGAAGAGTGCTAATGAGGAGCTCTGTTTGACATAGATAGGAAGTCTGTTCTAGAGTATGGGAAGTCTCTGGGACAGGAATCTATCCCTTCAGCATGTTCTGTTCATTGTGGTGACAAGGTTTAGGTCCCTAGAGAATGTAGCTTGGAGGGATTGCGATTTCTTTAAGTGGAGCATGTCCAACAGCTCTGGGTTTGACATAGCTTTGTATGTTAGGCAGAGATCGCCCCTGAGTAGGCGATATGCGATGGAGTAAAGCTGTAGTTTTTTGAGACGGTCTGCGTAGGGCATCTGTTTGAGGCCAGTAATCCTCTTTGTGAGGTATTTCTGTGGTCTTTCCAGTTGTTGTAGATGTCTTGTGAGGTACATACCAAAAGGGGCATTGTACTCTATAATGGGTCTAATGAGTGATGAGTAGAGGGGAACAATGACCTTTTTTTTTCTGGATGAGAATCCTTTTGTGATGAGATGAGCCACGTAGAAGGATTTCCTGACCACTGTGGCGATGTGATTATTATTTATTTTTATTTATTTATTTATTTAAATTTGCTGACCGGGAGTGTCCGACTGGACGTGGGTCCATTTTCAGCGGAGGCCCGGGGAGAAATGCTCCACAGTAAAATAAACAGACAGTAGTTACATTGGATTACATAGTGATTAACAATTTAACATAGACATTACTTACAACATATTTACAGATGAAGAACATAGTACATCAGTAGACAACTAGAATCTTTATCTGTGAAGTACATAACAGGCATTAACAAATGTAACAATGAGAAGTTCCTGCTGTATAATAAGTACTAGGCTTATGAGCATCTGAGCTTGCGATAATCAAGGTAGTTAGTGGAGTGAAAAGAAAGGTAGTAGTTGGATGGGGTGGATGATATTAGAGCGGGAGTTGCAAGGGCATAGCCAGCATGTTTTCAGGTGTGCTTTTAATAAAGTTTTGAAGTTGGTGCATGATGGTACGGAGGTAATTGTGGGTGGGAGTGAGTTCCATAATTTGGCTATGACGCAAGAGAATAGTGCTTCACCAGCAGAGTTATTGGCTTTACTGATCTGCAAGTGATTGTTGTTGCTGGATCTTAGTGGTCTGGTGGTTCGATAGGGTTGGAGTAGATTCTGGAGGGATGGGACATTTAGTGGATGGTTTACTAGTTTGTGGGCGAGTGAGAGTTGATACCACTGAAGGAGGTGAGGGAGTTCAAGCCAGCCCAGTTCAGCAAGTGAGAGACAGTGGTGACTATGGTAGGATGCCCCTGTGGTGAATTTGGTGATTTTGTTGTAGCAGGTCTCTAGCTTGTTTAGATCACATTGCCTTAGGTTGGTATATACTGGAGAGGCATAAAGTAGGGTGGAGATAAGGTGGGAATTTGCTATTGAAATCTTTGCTGCTTTGGTGAGAAATTGTTTATTTCTGTATAATGCTCCTAGTTTTTTGTGGACTTTTTTATGGTCATGGATATTATTTATTTATTTATTTTCAGTTTGGTTACTGGGGAAGTCCACTGGGCCAAGAAGTGCCCATTTTCAGTGGAGGCCCGGGGAGAAAAGCTCCATGAACAGTATAACACAATATAGGTAATAAAAATGCAAATAAAGGTTGCAAAGTGAAATACCATACAATAAAGGTTGTAAAAACAAATAAAGGTTACAATGTGAAATAATGAGTAGGGTACATACATTCGAGAGATTCAGAGTGTAAAGTACATTATAAGACAGTTTAACAACTTGACAACCGATTTTTTTTTTTAAACAATATTCATATGCTTGGAGTCAATTAAAGTCTGCTAGTTCTAGATCTTTAGAGAAATAAGAACAAGTATGAGAGTATAGTGGAGTGGGGGTAAGGAGGGCTTAGTGGGGAGTCCCTAGAATTTAAGTGGGGTTAAAGCAGGAGCATTTCCATTTGGAAGATAGGTGAAGAAAAAGTTGAGTTTTGAAGGATTCAGTGTTGGGTATAGTCCTAAGTGAAGGAGGCAGAGAGTTCCATTTTTTACCTAGAGAAAAGGAGAATAAAAGCTGGCCAGCGGGTCGTTTGGGTTTAGGAATGGAGATTAGGTTTTGGTGTTCTGATCTCAGTGATCTGTTAGGGATGTATGGAGGAAGGATGTCCTTTAAGGCTGGGCATTTATCAGGGGAGAATATTAGTTTGTGAGCAGTGGTTAGTTGTAGATAGTCTAGGTGGTTAGGGAGTTCTAACCAGTTCAGAGAGTGAAGGCTGAGGCAGTGGTGAGCTGATGTTTTGGATTTGGTGGCAAATTTAGAGATCTTATTATAGCAAGCTTTGAGCTTAGAGGTGTTGGTAACAGACAAATTGGTTAGAAGAGGGGCTCCATATAGAAGGGAAGGTAGGTGGTTGCCAGGGTATGCCTAGTGGAGTTTGAAAGAAAGTGGTTGTTCCTAAATAGCATACCTAGCTTTTGGTGGGTTTTCCTAATGTTTTGTTGTATGTGAAGATCAAATTTGAGGTGTTCGTCAATGGTGATGCCAAGGAGTTTTGCAGAGGGGACCATTTCAATGGCAGTGTTAGTTTGGCTTAGAACATTGAGAGTGTTTTTGTCCAAAGAGGAAACCTTGGAGGGGAGAAAAATTAGTATTTTGGATTTATTGGAGTTGAGAGAAAGGTGGTTTTGGTGCATCCAGTTCTCTGTAGAGGTAAAGTCATACAACGGATTGTTGGCGGTCAGACAGGTGAATGTCAAATTTTAGTTTATTGTCTATTTCCACTCCTAGCAATTTGGTGTGTTCAGTTGGGTATATAGAGGTGTTGTCTTTTGCTGTGATGTTAAAGTGAGAGTTGTTTTGAGTATGTTTGGTGGGTTGGAAGATGAGTAGTTTAGTTTTGTTTGGGTCGAGTATTAATTGGGCATCGGATAACCATGTTTCAACAGAGCAAAAGGCTTCCTGTGTGACTTTTTGCAGTTTGGGTAGGGACTGGGCTGAGCAAATGATGGTCGAGTCATCTGCGTATTGGATGAGTGTGCCATGTTTGGTGGCAGAGGCTAGATTATTGGTGTAAACAGAGAAGAGTATGGGTCCAAGGATGGATCCTTAGGGAACTCCTATGGAGACAGGAAGTTGGGGAGATATGTCATTCTGCCATACAATGGATTGTTGGCGGTCAGACAGGTAACTCTGAAACCAGTTGGTGACTGATTGTGAGAAGGATAGGTTATTGAGGACAGAGATAAGTTGTTTGTGTGGGACCATGTCAAATGCTTTAGATAGGTCTAGGAAAGTAGCAGAGAAGAGATAGCCATTATCAAAGGAGAGACTACTGTCCACCTGTGTCCCAAGGTCTCTTATCACATTTTCGGCATTAAGTAGACTGCCAGCTATGTGGTAGTTCATAGGTACAGAGTTTTTACCAAAGGGGATGACAATACGCCTTTTGGCATTGAGCTTCAGGCCATGGCTTTGACACCAGGTATCTGTCTCAGTGAGGCCCTTTTGTAGTTTGTCCACATCGTTAGGAGTTTTGATTATGGCTCCTAGTTTGCAGTCATCTGCAAACTTTGTTAGCCAAAGACCTTCTGTGTTGGCCTGCACTTCAGAGAAGTAGATACCAAACAGGAGAGGACCCAGGACTGAACCCTGTGGTACTCCACTTGTCACTGGTCTGAAGTCAGATTTGGAATCCGCTACTTTCACAGTGTGGGTTCTGTCCGTGAGCCAGTTGGCAACCCATCTTGTGACATAGGGATTTTTACCTAGTTTAGTGAGCTTATCTATAATTCCAGAGTGGGGGATGGTGTCGAAAGCCTTGGCGAGATCTAGATAAGCTGTGCGCACCATTTTACCCTCATCTATGGCTTTGGTGACTGCTTCAAAGAAGTCAATCAGGTTTAGGAGACATGATCTGCCTTTTACAAATCCAAACTGGGTAGGGTCCAGAGTTTGGAGATTGCCAATGTCTTTGTTTATGAGTTCCACGATAATACGTTCCATGACCTTGCAGACCAGGCTCGTCAGGCTAATGGGGCGGTAGTTCCCGGGGTCCGTCGTGGCTCCCCTTTGTGGAGTGGGATAACCGTCGCAGTGCCCCATTCAGTGGGTACAAAGCCTGAGGTGAGGCTATGATTGAACATGGTACTTAGGTAGGGTGCCAGTTCATTCTGTAGTTCATGTAGAACGCAGCCTGGGATATTGTCAGGTCCCATGGGTGCTGTGTTCTTGGCTTTGGAGAGTGTGTTTTTTACCTGTGCAGCCGTGATTATAGGAACTTTGCATTCTTCTGGTATAGAGGGGGGTAAAGTTAGCACTGAACCTATCTGCTAGGATGTTGGCAATATCAGTTGGTTCTGTATATTTAGTGCCATTGTGCTGTAACTCAGAGCAGATCTGAGTGTTCCCATTGAGATTCTTGACATAGCTATAGAATGCTTTGTGGTTGTCTTTAGAGTCAGTGGCAATTTTGTTTTCGTAACTAGCTTTGGAGGATTTTATGAGGGATCTCAGCTTCTTTCTGAGGTTGACCAGGGAGTTCCTCCAGTCATGGAATTTTACTCTTTTTGGCAACAGTTTCTTTCGTCTGTTGTAGAGTTTGTTTATGGCAGAGGACCACCAGATTGGCTTCCTGTTTTTAGAGGATAACATCTTGGTTCTATTAGGGATAGCATGATCCATGCACTCGTGTAAGTGCTTATAAAGTGCATTTGTGTAGGATTCAGCAGTCATACCTCTATTGTCCATCTGCATGGGTGTCGTGAAGTTTGCCACTTCTGTCTTAAGAAGTGTGAAGTTGGCTTTGGAGAAGTTTTTTATGATGGTTTCCCTAATTGGGGGTGGGATGTGGATGTCTAGGCTGATTAGCTTGTGGTCGGATCTGACCGACGAGGAATTGACCTCTGGTGTGGAACACTGGTTTCTCATGTTGGTAATGACCAGGTCTAGGATATTGCTGCCCCTGGTGGGGGTGTGAATAAGTTGATCCAAGGCATTGGAATTTATGAATTCTAGAAAACGTTGAGCAAAAGTGTTGGTACATGAGTAGTTTTCCCAGTTAATGGTGGGGTAGTTGAAATCGCCCATTATTAGGGTGTTGGGTTGTACCCTAATACTTTCCAGTGTATCAAGAAATGAGGAGTGGGAATCCTGGGGCATGGTGGGGGGGTCTGTAGCAAACCTCAATTTGGATTGCGGTCTTGCCCAGAGTTAGTTGCACTTGGATAATCTCGGATGCATTATGCTGTGCAACTAGCCTGGAGGTTTGGATATCCTTAATGAATGTGGACACGCCTCCGCCTTTAGTGTTTCGTTCTGGGTTAAGTGGCCGAAAGGTGTGGTATGAATTGTAGCTTGGTAATGCAGGGGTGATCTCTGGAGCTTTGAAGCAGGTCTCTGTCATTGCACAGATATCAATGTTCTCCATTTTAAGGAGTGCCTCGAGTGAGTGCATTTTGAGGTTTAGACTTCTAGCATTGAGTAGCATTACCCTCAGATTTTGCTTGCTTGTACCTGTTACGGTGGTGACTTTGTCATTTGAACCTTGCCTAAAAAAGGCACTATAGGGGTAGCAAGAGCCTTAGCCAGTATCCGGAATCCTAAGGGCGACAGGTGCAGGCCATCTCTGGCAAAGCATCATGGTCTGTCGATCATGTCGTCCCAGGCAGACAAATACTGGATCCCCTTAGAATGACACCAGAAGCTTAGCCAATTGTTGAAGTCAATCATTTTGTCCTTGTACTGTGGTATCATTCTGGGTGATGGCAGGATGCTACTCAGGGTTAGGGTCATACCTGCCTGGGATACAAGATCGGAGAGCTCCTCCATGTCTCTTTTCATGTAGTCCAGGGAGGTATGTCTCATGTCATTCACACCAACATGGACAATGACTGTGTCATATTTGTACTTATTGTGGAGTGACCTGAGTGCATGCGTTATGTGGCGGATCCTGGCACCTGACAGGCAGCTGACAGTAACTTTCTCCTTGTTTAGTCTAGTGAGTGGAACATCAGTGTGCCTGACTATAGAGTCATCTATGACTAGAGTGTTGGGTATGTTGTTATGCCTTATGGGCTGTGGTTTAGTAGCACACTGAGTTTGTAGGCTACGTGTCATTTGGGTTGTGTTGGGGGGTGGAGTTTGCTTGCGTTTATGTTTTGGATGTCTCGGATGCTTGGGCAGGTTTTTATTGAGAGCCTCCGTGAATGTAGGTGTGTGTTTTGTGTTTCTATGTGTGTGTTTTGGTGGTGTAGGTTTTGAGGGACTATGTGATGAGTGTGGTGTGGTGCAAGTGTTTACCTTCTCCTCTTGACTGTCTAGTCCAGTCTTGGGTGAAGAGAGCTTTGCTTCCAGTTTGGCTATATAAGTGCATCTCTCACAGGTTGTAGCGCTGGGTGGTAAGAGGAGAGGGTTGTCTGTGTACATGAGGCAATTGCTGCATTGCCCCAAGATGCCCAGATTCATCAGGTAGACAGGAGAAATCACTGGGAGCTGACCCTTAGACATGCCTGGATAGGTGCTTATTTATTAAGTACTAAAAACTGCTTTCCCTCTAGACAAGTGAGGAAAGTTGAGTGCTGTAGTAATTTGCAGCTTATGTAGTGCTTACAATGAGTTCTGAACAAGTGCTGAGTTCAAAGAAACAGATTTGAGTGCTGAAACTAGAAAACTGGCTAGTTATAAGAAACAAAACTAAGCTAGAAGGCTTCCCTCCAACACAAAAGGGCTTTGGGGCTCAGAAGCCTACAAACAGTCTAGACCACTTAACAGAAAAGGCAGGAAACAAGGTTACATTTTTTTCTCTTTCCCAGATGCTCTTTTTGTATACAGTAGGAGTGCCTGAAATCATAATATGATCTCACTGCACTCAGTTGAGTGAGAAAATGAGATGGGCCCAGAAGGAGTATCCAAACACAAATTTACAAGAGGGGCGGGCAGTTTCAAAGCCACTAAGATTAACACCAAAACAGGAACAGGGAGGGTGGGTGGAAAAACTAACTGAAGAACAGAGTCAAAACTTCAATTCAGTTAATATTCATGCAACACAATTAAATCAATTTAAATACTGTATTATTTGAAAAAAGTGCAGATAAAAGGTACTTAAATTCTCTTATACGTCCAGTTGAATACAGCTAGATCTTAGCCGGCCAAAGCTGGAACTATGTATTACTGATCACTAATCTGTTTAGATTATATGGATGTATATCCACTAGACTAGCTTCAAATAATTTTCCTAAGCAGCTTGTTACACTTAGTGGATGTTAATTTGACATCTTGGCTTTATTACCTTTCTCTTTGTACAATGGTCCTACTGCTGCTTATCTCCTTTGGGGACATATAGCTGCTGTAATATTGTATTAAAGATGTCGCATATGTAATGCATGGAGGTAATAATTAATTTACATTTGATTTATTTTTATGTTATCAAAACCTGGAGTTGTTTTCATATCTGTTTTTGCTAAAGTACACTATTGTTAGCTTTGGTATATCCCAATGTTTCATATCCATTTCTATTGCTTTTACAACTTACCTTGTTCAACATGAACGGCTTTGAATGAGTCATTAAAAATAGATGTAATGGGCCTATTATGTTTTCGTATTTTCTACAATGTTATTCAGTCATCTTAATTCTATCTTGCCTCTTCTTTATATATTTTTACCACCTTCTTAATTCTTAAATACTCCTTCCATTTGTCAGTGTTCATATTGCTTGCATAGTATCTATATATTTTGTTCTCTCTGTTAATAAGATTTTTTCATTTCATTCTTGTATAGTTACTATCTTTGTACTCCACCTGTTTATTTTACAGGATGATTTGAAATTGATCTTTATTATTTAAAAAAACAAATTGTTCCAAAGTGAGTCAGTCAGAATCTATGTGGCCTCACTGCACTTCACTTGACCTTTCTGCTAAATGGAGTGTTATGCCTTTTATGTCTAGGGTAAGTCCCTGTGCATACATGGTCCCTGTTGATTTTTAAGGACATTTTACTGAAAATGTTGTCTCACCCTGTGGAGAACTTATTGTATTACCTTAAATTCAGATGAGTAATCATTCTTTTGAAGGAACATGTAATAAATCGTGCATTTTGGTTATATGTTTTCCAGTTTATATTTTGTTGACTAGTGTTAACCAGAAGTAGAATTTCCTTTTATTATGCATGACTATACACAAATCTGCATTAGCTTCCATGTCCATGCAGTGGGAATGTGGTGCTCTGAAGACCACAAATACTTGAAGTTCTGCTCCTACATGCTCCAACTATGAAATCATTCAGTTGTATTTGCAACCTACTGAGGGTAGCTCATCATTTAAAGTATGCCCAGTTGTTTTTATAAATATAGATGTACCTCAGCTAATATCATCTATCTGAAGTCAACAGAAATATTGTATCCTTCCATTTGAATCTTCCTTCTAGCATAGCTCAATGAAAAGTTCTAGTTTCACTTTTTCCAACTTTTCCATATATCACCACTCATTTATTCTTCTACGAATTATGTTGTCTACAGGCAGCCTGTTCATATGTCCTTATACAAAATATTCACCACACAGGCTGCATCTCAATATATTTTTTTTTTGCTGTAACTGATCTTTTTTCATTTTACCAGTTTTTTGTTCCACTCTTGTTTATATGTAATTTAATATTTCTATGAACGTGTGTTTTATCCATGAAATAATACAGTTAGTGTAGACTACTGCATTCATGAAAGTGTTTTCATATGTCTCTATGTATGTGTTTACCTTTTCAGTGTTACTTATTACAATTCTATCTACTTTCATTCTTTTCATTGCATTAGGGCATCCACATTTTCAGAAAGTTTTGGTAGATTTTTAAGTGCATTGCTCTTGCAGCTTGTGGAACTGAAGAAGCCAACATCTTTTCTTTGCTCACCACAGCTGGGTTATTAAAATGTATAAATGAAAGAAATTACAATATCATTTCATTAAGAAATAAACAGTTTGACCTTATTGTTGAAGCCCAATGTGTTATGTAATATAGGTATCCTGAAGAGGAAAAGCTTCAGTAATGGATGATGAGCTACTCCACTGGGTTCTACATTCTTCTAATGTGCCACCATTGGTCCATCAGTCATCAAATCAATGTGAATGCTACTCTCATATTCTCTAATTTCTCAGTCTGACTTTCAAGTATGAAAGACCTTGCTGAAGCCTGGATACAAAATGTCAACAAGAATCTCTTTTATTACAGAGATATCTCAGAAACAGAAATTTTCATGTCGAGCTTGCAATGTTTTTGTTTTGTGTATCTTCTAAGCTGAATAATATGTGATCAAAACAGCCATGATGCTTTCACATGAATGAATTATGATGTTGTGAACTGCAGCTCATCTGCTTTGTATATATTGAGACTTACATTTCTCCACCTTATAGACTGGAAACACTAAAGATGGAACTTTGTTGTTGACCATGGTTTTATATTACTATATCTAACCTAGCTCTTTTCTTCTTACATTTTCACTTTCCATTTAGTTGGTCACCAGCCAATCAGTAAATGAAGAAAGTAGAAAACCCAGATTAAAAACAGATGAAGAGTCCAGTCAGCAGTTTGCATGTCTGTGATCATTTCTCTCTTAAGGATAAAAAATTGTCAAATAACACTTGGTAGAATTATGGACTTGTGAGCTGATTGGACACATCTGTGATATTTGACAACAGTCAATGTGAAAACAGAAAAAAGTCTTAATTTGAGACATTTCATGTTGTGTTCATGGTTGCTGCAGGGCAAGTGACAAACAGCTAAATCTGTGACTGTTCTGTGCAGAGCAAGATGTGTGGTAACCCTATATATATAAGAAACAAATAATTTTTTTTCAAAGATTCCACCTGATACCTTTTTCTAGTTTTACTCCATAGCCCTTATTTCTTTAGTCTCCTCAGCCATTAACACACACCCTTCTATTGAAGATATTTAATTTTCCCCAGCCGCCTCTTTTTCAAATCTCTCCTTTCCTGCTCTTTTGCTATTTGTCTCATTTTCTCTTATTTAAAGTTCCAGTTGATATCTGTCCATTTCTTGACCCTTCTATTGAGGAAAACAATTGGCTTAGTTTCTGGTGTCATTCCAAGGGGGTCCGATACCTGATAGTTTGGGAGGACATGATTGACAGACCACAATGCTTTACCAGAAATGGCCTTCATCAATCTCCCCTGGGCTTCAGGCTTCTGGCAAAGGCTCTTGCCTCCCCCATAGTGCCATTTTTAGGGAAGATGATGAGGACAAAATTACCAATGTGAAAAATTATTTCTTAACATGAAACTACACTCATTGCAAGCATTCCTCACCCTGGAAGATGCTGACATTTGTGCAGTCACTGAAACCTGGTTCAAAGCTGCGGTGAGCACCCCAACCTTACCAGGTTACTTGCCCTACCATACTTTCAGACCACAGACAAAGGGCTACAAAGCCAAAGGAGGTGGAGTTTCAATATTTATCAAAGACGTACACACCTCCATGCTGGTCAAACAGTATGATGCACAGGAGACACTCCAGGTGCAGTTAACTATTGACAAAACACCTATTCAAATTATAGCCAGGTACAGACCCCCCAACTATGACTCAGGAAGCCCACTTGACCTATCTGGACTTACTTGAATCCATCACGAGTCAACCCTCTACCCTGATCCTGGGCGACTTTAACTACCCAACCAGAGAGTGGAAGACCTATTCTAGCTCAAACATGAACACCCAGAGATTCATTGACTTTGTCAATGCCAATGCATTGGATCAGCTGGTCAACACCCCAACAAAAGGTGAAAATGTCCTGGACCTGGTACTCACCAACATGAGTAGCCACTGTAGCACCCCTACAGTGTCATCCTCCTTAGTAAGATCTGATCATAAAGCAATCACTTTCAAAGTCACCATCTCCCCTTACCCCCTCCTCTTGCCATGGTCAAACAAATATACTTTTCCAAAGCTGACTACAACCTCCTGAGAGCAGGTATAAATAAGCAGCGTCACAGCCACCATCCCCTTCGGTTGAATCAAGCACTGATGTCCAAGCAAATAAAAAGAATAACTCCAGAGGCAAAACCACGACTATCGGAGCCAACCTTTATTTAAAGAACAAAAAACTGACAATAAAATCAGGCCAGTAAGCACTTTCACGTTGTCATCAACGTTTCATTAGACTTCTAAGCACAAAACAATATTCTCAATTTAAATACACAAGTGAGTTGAAACGCATTTTAGTGTTATACATCTACTGAATAAGAATGTATTTAGTCATTTAATTGTTTACTTGATTGCCTTTTCTGGTTGGTTTTCCAACAGATACTTGTGTTGCCTCTGGAGTTATTCTTTTTATTTTCATGGTTTGCTTTTTGGAGACATTTTATTCTGGAATACTATCTTTTTTCTCTACACTAATATTCAAGCCTACACCAAAAAACTATATGAGCACTTATGTAGCTGCATGGACTCAGCAGTAACTGACAGGACCAAATCATCTTCCTCAAGGAAGAGTAAACCTGTCTGGTGGACACCAGCAATAAACAGACTCTATAATAAAAGGAATAAATTGCTGTCCAGGACCAAGAAGGAGCAGGTACCAAGTTGGGAAGCAATCTCTCCTTTGTCTGAACAAGCAAGTAAGGTTACTGGTGAAATCCTCTAAGGCTAACTTCGAGTTCAAATTGGCCACATCCATTAAGGACAATCACAAGGCCTTTTTCGCATATGTCTACATTCTCAAAAATAACTCCCAAATCTGCTCTGAATTGGTGGTCAAGAATACCACATACACAAATGCCATAGATATAGCCAACCTGCTGGCAGACAAGGTCAGTGAAAACTTCACCCCCCTGCCCCCCCATCAGTAAACCAGAATATCCCTAGCACCTGCCCCCTCCCCTCATCACCAGGGAGCAGGTTATTAATGCCCTCTCAAAGGCAAAATATACAGCCTCCATGGGACCCGACAACATCCCTGGCTGTGTCCTATATGAACTCAGGCAAGAGCTCTCAGCATCACTAGGCACCCTATTCAACCAAAGCCTGTGCACTGGCTTCATCTCAGCAGAATAGAGGACAGACACTGTCATCCCTCTGTACAAAGGTGGAGTGTCCACTGACCCAGGCAATTATAGGCCCATCAGCCTAACTAGCCTGATCTGCAAGGCCATGGAATGCATTATCATTGACCTTACAAACAAGGACATTGGCAACCTCCAAACACTTGATCCCACACAGTTTGGTTTTGTCAAAGGGAAATCATGCCTGTTAAACCCTGTCACCTTCTTTGAAACAGTCACCAAAGCCATGGATGAGAGCAAGACAGTGCACACCGCCTACCTTGACCTAGCAAAAGCCTTCAACACTATTCCCCACTAGGGCATGACAGATAAACTTTCCTGGCTAGGCATCAACTCATATGTTACCAGATGGGTGACTAACTGGCTCACTGATAGAACCCACTCAGTCAAAATAGGGGAAGCCATCTCTAGTAGTAGACCCATAACCAGCAGGGTACCCCAAGAATTGGTCTTGGGGCCTCTACTGTTTGGGATATACTTTTCTGAGGTGCAAGCCAAAACCAGTGGTCTGCAGCTGACCAAGTTTGCAGATGACTGCAAGTTGGGCACTGTCATAGATTCCTATAAATTTCCCTAGTGATGTAAACATCCTTCAAGAAGGCCTTAACCAAACTAATGACTGGTGTCAGAAGTATGGCCTCAAACTGAATGCCAAGAAAGGCATCATTATCCTCTTTGGAGAAAATGGTATTCCCAATAATTATCACATTAACAACAATGTACTAAGCATGCAATCAGTCATGATGGACTTGGGCACCCAGGTTGATAGCAACCTGACTTTTGACCACCATGTTGTCTCCGTTGTACAGAAGGCTTTCTACATGGCCTGCCTCATGAGTAAGGGTATTTCATCCAGGAACAAGGAGGTCATAACATTCCTGTACTTCTCCCTTATCAGACCCATTATCGAGTACAATGCCCCCTTTGGCATGTACCTTGCCAAGCACATGCTGCAGTTGGAGACCACAGAAGTTCCTGACCAGGAAAATCAAGGGTCTCAAACACCTATCCTACATGGATAGGCTAAAAGCCCTGTCCCTCTACTCAGTCTTGTACAGACTGATCAGAGGTGACCTGTGTCTGGCATACAAGACCATCTCAGACTTGCTGCATATCTGTAAGTCAAACTCCACTCACGCAACCCAAATGCAAGGTCTCAACCTGGTCTGTGACATTAATAGAACTTGTTGACAGGATAGATTTGTGTCCCAGTGACTTCCCCCATCGGTGGAATAGACCTTCTCTCCATGTCAAGCAGAGTATCTCACTAGCTTTCTTTAAGAGGAACCTGGATGACTGGATGGGAAACAGAAAATATACTCCTGGGATCCCACCTGTGTCCCTGCTGGACAGGGAAAACAGGTGCTAACATTATAGGAACATGGGTGAAATTTTTGGCCAGGCTTATATGGGCCTCTGGGCCAATAGCCTAGTATCGTCCTATGAACCCAGAAACCTAAACATGTAAATTTCTCCCACAACGCAACTTGCCTAGTGTTCATTCCTTAGCCAGCTTGATTGGAACCTCCAGTACCTTAGCCTTGTGTTTGTACTAGGGACAGTTAACTCTACTCTAACTGGGGCACGATCTGAAAAGAGTAGTTGGTGTATCTCCATGTTCCTTAATATATTTTCATGTTCCTGTGGGTTTATCTCCATGTTCCTTAATATATGTTCATGTTCCTTAGTGACATAAAACCTATCTAAATGGGAACGTTTTATTTATTTATTTATTTATTTAAATTTGTTGACCGGGAGTGTCCGACTGGACGTAGGTCCATTTTCAGCGGAGGCCCGGGGAGAAAAGCTCCACAGTTAAAATAAACAGACAGTATTTACATTGGATTACATAGTGATTAACAATTTACATAGCAATTACTTACAACATATTTACAGATGAAGAACATGGTACATCAGTAGACAACTAGAATCTTTATTTCTGAAGTGCATACCAGACATTAACAAATGTTACAAGAAGAAGAAGTTTGTGCTGTATAATAAGTACTGGCTTATGATCATCTGAGCTTGCTATAATCAAGGTAGTTAGTGGAGTGGAAAGAAAGGTAGTGGTTGGATGGGGTGGGTGATATTAGAGTGGGAGTTGCAAGGGCATAGCCAGCATGTTTTTAGTTTTGCTTTTAGTAAAGTTTTGAAGTGGGTGCATGATGGTACGGAGGTAATTGTGGGTGGGAGTTAGTTCCATAATTTGGCTATGGCGCAAGAGAATAGTGCTTCACCAGCAGAGTTATTGGCTTTAGTGATCTGCAAGTGATTTTTGCTGCTGGATCTTAGTGGTCTGGTGGTGCGATAGGGTTGGAGTAGATTCTGGAGGGATGGGACATTTAGTGGATGGTTTACTAGTTTGTGGGCGAGTGAGAGTTGATTCCATTGAAGGAGGTGAGGGAGTTCAAGCCAGCCCAGTTCAGCAAGTGAGAGACAGTGGTGACTACGGTAGGATGCCCCTGTGGCGAATTTGGCGATTTTGTTGTAGCAGGTCTCTAGCTTGTTTAGATCACATTGCCTTAGGTTGGTATATATTGGAGAGGCATAAAGTAGGGTGGAGATAAGGTGGGAATTTGCTATTGAAATCTTTGCTACTTTGGTGAGAAATTGCTTATTTCTGTATAACTGTATAAAGTGTCACAAATTGCTCAGATTTGTACTTATGCCTTTTTCTCCCACCCAATTGTCTGCTACATCCAATGAAGTGTAAAGCTTTATAATGTTTCTTAAGGTTTGCCCTTCTAGCATGGCCACCCTTTGCCTGGGACCTTGGGTGACATCTTACACTGAAACTACTATATTTCAGTTCCCCCTTAAAATACCCAGTCCCTGCATAAATTTCACTGCCTTCATTAATATTTGTATAATTTCTGTTCCGTGAGATTTAGATGGGAGGTAAAAATTCCCTGTTGTTATTCTTGATCACCTCTGGTAGCCTCTTACCAAATAATATCTTAATACAGGGTTTACTTTCTCTTCTTCAGCTTTCAAAAATGTCCCCTTACTAAATGTTAAGACTCCTGTCTTCTTTTCTTCCTTTCTTCTATAGCATTCACAAAGTATTCTGCCTTAAAAACTTTTTTTTTTTACAATTTCTACATGCTCTTCTTTATTTAAATGTGTTTCCAGTAACAATATTGTCTCCGTCCCTTCTGATGTAGTCAAGCACCTTTCCTACTATACCCCTGTCAGGAAGACCATTTACAATCCATGCAATCACCTATGAAGTCATTTAGTCAGTTGTGATATTGTGCATTAATTCCTTCTGCTTCAACCCTTCAGCACCTGATAGGTGAGTTGTATAAGTAAAAGAAAATTCTTCATTAACTGAACATTTCTCAAATAAGTTACACCAGTGTACATTCTGCTAAGCAGCAAAGCTATTTAACTATAACTAAACTGACTTATCAAAAAAAAACTTGAACTATGTATATAATATAAATCTTCCACTCTATACTATGGTGAGCTTTTGCTCTCAAAGGGTGCCATGAACTAGTAGAATCCATCCTCAAAGTCAAAATAGGCGCCTCCACATCTGATAGCAGACCTGTCACTAGTGGAGTTTCCCAGGGATCTGTCTTGGGACCCATATTGCTTGGCATCTACTTCTCAGAGGTCCAGGCAAAGACAAAAGGCTGTTCAAGTCTGCGGACAACTGTAAGTTGGGTGCTGTCATTGACTCCCCAGATTATGTTAACATACTACAAGAGGGTCTCACAGCAACTAATGACTGGGGCCAAAGTCATGGCCTCAAGCTAAATGCAAAAAAAAATGTATCATCATACCATTTGGCAAAAAAACAGCTCCTACTGATTACCGCATCAATGGTAACCTCCTAAGCACACAACCTGTGGTGAGAGACCTAGGCACTTAGGTTGATAACAATCTCACATTCAACAATAATGTAGGGGCAGTGGTCAGAAAAGCCTTTTACTTGGTTCATCTCACAAGTAAAGGGATTGCATCCAGAAAAAAGGAGGCTATTACCACTCTATACTCCTTCCTCATTAGACCAATAATTGAGTACAACACCCCGTTTGGTATGTACCTCTCCAAACATCTGCACCAACTGGAAAGGCCACTGAAATACCTCACAAAAAGAATCCATGGCCTCCAACACCTGCTCTATGTGGACAGGCTCAAATCACTATCACTCTATTCGGTATCGTACAGATTGCTCAGGGGTGATATTGTCTCGCCTACAAGACTATATTGGACCCTGCCCTACTAGAGCTGCTCCATATCTGTAAGTCTAACTCCTCATGCATTACCCACTCAAAAGGCCTGAAGCTAATATGCAACATCAACAAAATCTGCTGGAGAGACAGGTTTGTCTCCCATAGGCTGCCTTGTCTCTGGAATAGACTTCCCATACATGTCAAACAGAGCGCCTTGCTGACCCTCTTCAAGCACAAACTTGATGAGTGGATGGGAAACCACAAATTTGTCCCAGGGGTTCCACATGTGTCCCTCACTGACAGGGTGACAGGTGCTGACTGAGGTTTCTTTTTGGGGATAAACTCTTGGCTAGGCTTGTAAGGGCCAATCTTCTTTATATATTAAGTACTGAAATAAACATCATAGGTTCATAGGTTCATACTAGGCTATCTGCCCGAGGGCATTTACAAGCCTAGCCCATAGTTTTGTGGCTTACGCCACCCCTTTAGTATGGGGAACTATACCCATTATTTTGCTGTGCCTCTGTTGAGCAGTGACACTGAGGTAATCCCTGGGGTATATCTGCGATCTCCCATCCATTGGTCAAGATTTCTCTTGAACAAGGCCAGCGAGGTGCTCTGCCTCACATATACCGGGATTTTATTCCACAGCATAGGGAGTCTTTGGGTGATGAATCTATCCCTCCAGCACGTCCTATTAATAGCCCTGTCGAGGTTTAAGTCTCCGCCCTTGTGGCTCTGACGGATCTAGATTTTTGAGGTGAAGCATATTCATCAAATCTGGGTTTGACATGGCCTTGTATGTTAGGCAAAGGTCACCTCTGAGCAAGCGGTGGCGACTGAATAGAGCTGGAGTTCTTTCAGTCGGGCAGCATAGGACAGATGTTTGAGACCCTTTATCCTTTTGGTGAGGAACTTTTGTGGCCTCTCCAGCTGCTGCAAGTGTCGGGTCAGATACATTCCGAATGGGGCATTGTACTCAATCATTGGTCTGATGAGTGATGAGTATAGGGAGACTATGACCTCCCTTGATCTAGATGAGAATCCCTTCATGATAAGGTGGGCAATGTAGAAGGTCTTCCTAACTACTTTAGCTACATGGGTGTCGAATGACAGACTACTATCAACCTGGGTCCCCAGGTCCCTGATAACTTCTTCTGTACTCAGTGGATTGCTACCTATTTGGTAGCTAGGGGTAACTGTTTTTCCCGAAGGGTATGACTATGCATTTTGGCATTTAACTTTAGGCCATGGCTCTGGCACCAGTTATCCGTTTCTGTGAGACCCTTCTGAAGGATATCTGTGTCAGATGTGTTTTCTACTATGGCCCAGTTTGCAGTCATCTGCAAACTTTGTCAGCCATAACCCTCCTGTGTTTGCTTGTACTTGGAAAAGTAGATGCCAAACAAGAGTGGGCCCAGGACTGAGCCCTGTGGTACACCACTTGTGACAGGCTTTGAGTCTGACATGGCGCCAGCAACTCTGACCCTGTGGGTTCTGTCACTCAGCCAGTTTGCAACCCATCTTGTGATGTATGGGTTAACATTTAAGCTGATGAGTTTTTCAATGATACCCGAGTGGGGTATTGTATCAAAGGCCTTCGCCAGATCGAGGTAGGCTGTATGGACTGCCTTTCCCTCATCAATGGCTTTGGTGACTGTTTGAAAAAGTCAACCAAGTTTAGAAGGCATGATCTGCCTTTGACAAAGCCAAACTGGGATGGATCCAAAGTCTGCAAATTCCCTATGTCTTTATTTATGAGGTCCATTATGATCCTCTCCATGGCTTTGCAGATAAGGCTTGTCAAGCTAATGGGCGGTAATTTCCAGGGTCGGTGGAGGCACCGCCTTTGTGAAGTGGGACCACAGTTGCAGTGCGCCACTCCTGGAGTGCGTATCCAGAGGTAAGACTATGATTAAACAGCTGTTCTAGCTGTGGGTTTAATTCCTCGTTGAGTTTGGAGCACACAGCCGGGACACCATCAGGTCCCATGGATGCTGTGTTTTTGCTTTGGAGAGAGCAGTTCTCACTTGGGCGTTGGAGATGTTTGGGGGCTGCAATCGCTTGGTATAGATATCTCTCCTTTTGGGGAGGGGAGAAGTTTGCACTGAACCTGTCAGCCAGTATGTTGGCAATGTCTGTAGGATCAGTAATCTTCACATCATTTTGAACTAGTTCTGAGCATATCTGTGAGTTTCCTCCCAGGTTTCTAACATAGCTAAAGAAGGCCTTATGATTGTCTTTTGAGTCTTTAGCTATTTTTCTCTCAAAATTTGCTTTGGATGATTTTATGAGAGCTCTTAGTTTTTACTTATAGTGATCAAGGGTGTCTTACCTTTTAAGGATTTTGCTCTATCTTGTAGTAGCTTCCTCCTTTTGTTGTAGAGTTTGTTTATGGCTGGGGTCCACCAGAGTGGCCTTAAGAGTCTTTGTTTTGCTTGGGATTGCCTTATCCATGCAGTCCTGCAGGTGCTGGTAGAAGGCATTTGTAAGTGATTCAGCGGTTTGAGTACTGTTTTCCGTCGGCTCGGGGCCTTAAAGGAGACCACACTAGTCTTTAGAAGTGTGAAGTCGGCTCGAGAAGTTCTTTACTGTGGTCTTTTTTATTTCAGGTGGGGTGGGATGAGGACCTCCAGCGAGATTAGTTTGTGATCTGATCTCACCAGTGAGGGGTATACTTCGGTGTTGAGCATTGTGCTCCCATGTTCGTGATGATGAGATCAAGTATGTTTTCTCCTCTTGTGGGGATGGTGACTAGTTGTTCCATGGCATTTGAGTTTATGAATTCCAGGAACTTTTGGGCTAGGGTGTTTGGGCTTGAGTAGTGTTCCCAGTCTATATTAGGGTAATTGAAGTCACCTAGTATGATGGTGTTTGGTGATACATTTATCCCCTCTAGTGTTTTCAGGAAGGCCATGTGAGGTTCCTGAGTTTGTGAGGGTGGCCTGTAACATGCTACAATTTGCAGAGCAGTCTTGCCTATGGTTAATTGCACCTGGATGGTCTCCGATGCATCGCAGTCTTGAGGTGTGGGTGTCTTTGATGAATATGGATACCCTCCTTTCTTGGTATTGTCCGGATTTTGGGGGCATGATAAGAGGTAAAACCTGATAGTGCTGGGGTGCTCTCAGGAGCCTTGAACCAGGTTTCTGTCACTGCACAGACATCGATGTTCTCCATACTGAGAAGGGCCTGTGCATTTTGAGATTTAGACTTCTGGCATTGAGCAGCATTACCCTTAGTTTTTTCCTTTTTGTGTTCTAGGGTGGTAGGTTTAGAATTTGAGCCTTGCCTAAAAAGGCACTATGGGGTGGCAAGAGCCTTTGCCAATATCCGGTGACAGGTGCAAGCCGTCCCTTGCAGCGTGGCTTGTCCAGCATGTCATCCCAGGCAGACAGACATTGGATCCCCTTTGAATGACACCAGAGTTTAAGCCAATTGTTAAAGCTGATCATCTTATCTCTGTATTGTGGCATCATTCTTGGTGAAGGTAGGATACTGCTCAAGGTCAGGGTCATACCTGCCTGGGCTACATAATCAGAGAGCTCCTCAATGTCTCTTTTCATGTAGTCCAAGGAGGCTCAGGTCGTTTACACCAGCGTGGACAATGACTGAGTCATATTTGTACCTGCTGTTGAGAGACCTGAGTGCTTGCGTTATGTGGCGGATTCTAGCCCGACAGGCAGCTTACTGTGACCTTCTCCTTACTCAGTCTGGTGGCGGGACGTCAGTGTGTCTGACTATGGAGTCACCAATGACTAGTGTGTCTGGCATTGTGTTTGGCCTTAGGGCTGTGACTGTTTGACACTCTGACTGTGAGGTCTATGTGTTGCAGGTGTTGTGTTCTGAGGTGGTGGTTGTTTGGGTGTCTGCTTTGGTGGCCTCTGCTGTTTTGGTAGATTTTTGATCAGAGCCACCGAGTATGTCTTTGTGTGTTTATGTGTATGATTTGAGGTTGTGATGGTACTATGTGAGACTGGGTCTATAGTGTGTGTGGTAACCTTCTCCTCCTGACTGGTCTTGCCAGTCCTATGTTGAGAGAGCTCAGCCTCCAGTTTGGCCGTATAGTTGCATCTCTCGCATGTATTTGTGTTTTGTGGGAGGAGGAGAGGGTTGTCTGTGTACATGAGGCAATTGTAACATTGCCTCAATATTCCCAGGTTCACCAGCTGAGCAGGAGAGGACACTAGCAACTGATCCCTCGACATGCTAGAAGGACTAGACAAAAAAACTTTAAAAGAGATTCCGGGGGACGTGAGTGATCGAGAAATGGGGGTTTGCCTTTTTGGGGTGCTATCTATAAGAGTGCCGTATCAAGGTAATAAGTACTGTAGGAGCAAGTGCTAGGTTTAACAGATAGAGAAAAGTCTACTTGGAGTCAAGTAGAGATGATCTTTTTAGGTATTAGAGAAAGTGCTAGTAACAGGGAAGCTTAAAGGTAAGATTGAAAAGAATGCACTCTGCAGTGTGCACTAGAGAAGTTAGATATGAAAGTAGGTAACTTGAGTTTTACCTGTTTAAAAAGTTAAGGTTTAGTGGAGAGTGGTCCCCACAGGATTTATGGTATTCAGAAATGATAATTTCCAGAAATTCTACACTTAAACATGGACATCTCAGTTTTAAAATGACACATTAGGGCAGAACAAGGTCAGGGCCAGGCATGATCCTATGATCTCTTTCCTTCTCCCTCTTCCCCATGAAGACTATAATTATCTTTATCTCCCCAATTTTAATGAGCTACCTTGTACATTGTTTAGTAATACAAAATACAAAGAAGATTAACATGGCTAATATAAACTATTCCCTTATTTCTTAAACCTTACAAGCTCTGCAGGCATTTAAAATTTTGAAGTACAAAAGATATGTTGCTTTCTACTGCACACCCTTTAACATTATATTCCTGCTCACTGGGTTTATTCCCTTGACAACCATTTTTGATATTATTACTAAGGGTAACACAAATTCATATTAACAATTTGATAGGGGAATTCATATAATTGTCATAGCAGGAAAAGAGAAAGTTGAGGTGCCACTAGCTACTTTTTTTGGCAACAATTCCAGCAGAGAGCTTTGTACTCTGTCTGTTATTTGTGTCATTAGAGCTGATAATATAGGATATAGGTTCATAGGTTGGTACTAGGCTATCGGTCCTAGGGCCTATACAAGCCTAGCCATAACAATTCCCTGGATATTTCTTCCCACAATATTTACATTCCTGGACTCCTGTCCAGCAGGGCGACTGATGTGATCCCAGGGGTGAATTTCCAATCTCCCATCCAATTGTCAAGGTTCCTTTTGAAGAGGGCCAAGGAGGCACTCTGCTTGACATGTATGGGCAGTCTATTCCAGAGTATGAGGAGTCTCTGGGTCAGGAACCTATTCCTCCAGCATGTTTTGTTCATTGTGATGACAAAGTTTAGATCCCTGGAGCATGTGGCTCTAAGGGATTGGGATTTCTTTAAGTGGAGCATGTCCAATAGCTCTGGGTTTGACATGGCCTTATATGTTAAGCAGAGATCACCTCTGAGTAGATGATATGCCACAAAGTATAGCTGGAGTTTTTTTAGACGGTCAGCATTGGGCATCTGCTTTAGGCATGTGATTCTTTTAGTGAGGTATTTCTGTGGCCTTTCCAGCTGTTGCAGATGCCTTGGTGAGCTACATACCAAATGGGGCCTTGTACTCTATAATGGGTCTAATGAAGGATGAGTACAGTGGGACAATGACTTCCTTCTTTCTGGATGAAAAGCCCTTAGTGATGAGGTGTGCCACATAGAAGGATTTCCTGACTGTTGTGGCAATGTGGTTATCGAAGGTGAGACCACTGTCGACCTGTGTCCCTAAGTCTCTCATCACACTTTCGGTGTTTAGTGTACTGCCACCTATGTGGTAATTTATGGGTACATGTTTTTTACCAAAGGTGATAACTATACATTTCTTGGCATTAAGCTTGAGCCCATGGCTCTGGCACCAAGCATCTGTTTCTGTAAGGCCCTTTTGTAGAGTATCCACATCATTTGGGGATTCAATAATGGCTCCCAGTTTGCAGTCATCTGTGAATTTTGTTAGCCAGAGTCCCTTAGTGTTGGCCTGTACTTCAGAGAAGTAGATGCCAAACAAGAGTGGTCCCAGGAATGAACCCTGAGGTACTTCACTTGTCACTTGTCTGGAGCTGGATTTGGAGTTGGCAACTTTTACAGTCTGGGTTCTGTTAGTAAGCCAGTTAGCAACCCATCGAGTGATGTAGGGATTTATGCCCAGCTTATAAGTTTATCTGTGATTCCAAAGTGGGGGATGATGTTGAAGGCCTTGGCAAGGTCCAGATAGGCTGTGCGAACAATCTTACCCTCATCCACAGCTCTAGAGACTGATTCAAAGAAGTCAATCAGGTTCAGGAAACAAGATCAGTCCTTCAAGAACCCAGACTGGGTGGGGTCCAGTGTTTGAAGGTTGCCAATGTCTTTACTTATAAGTTTCATGATAATGTGTTCCATGCCCTTGCAGATCAGGCTCATCAGACTGATGGGACGGTAGTTCCCAAGATCCAAGGTGGATCCCCCCTTGTGCAGTGGGATAACTGTAGCTGTGCGCCACTCAGTGGGCACGAAGCCTGAGGTGAAGCTATGATTAAACATGACACTTAGGTGAGGTGCCAGTTCATTTTGTAGTTCATGTAGTACACAGCCCGGGATGTCATCTGGTCCCATGGATGCTGTATTCTTAGCTTTGGAGAGTGCGGTTTCTACCTGTGTGACCGTGATTACCGGAATTTGGCAATCTTTTGGTATTGAGATGGGCCCTTTAGGGGATGAGAGGGTGGGGGTGAAGTTGGTACTAAATCGATCTGCCAGGATATTGGCAATATCCTTGGGATCAGTATATTTAATGCCATTCTGTGTAGATCTGAGCATTGCCATTTAGATTCTTGACATAACTATAGAATGCCTTGTGGTTGTCTTTGGAATCTTTGGCAATTTTATTTTCGTAACTAGCTTTGGAAGATTTTATGCGGGATCTCAGCTTCTTACGGAGTCTGGTAATGGAGGTTTTTGCATCCTGCTTTTGCACTCCCCTCCCCCACTTATGGTTGCTACATTGGCTGCAATTGGACATATACCGCATCCTCTGCCTCGTGATGGCGAGATGTTGAAATCAAGCTGCAGCTTCCTTTCTCACACTTTGCACTACTAAGTGCTGCCATACAGTCCAGCCTGCTGGCTTCTTTATTTGATCAAATTAAAAAGAGGACTATGAAAGTGTAATTAAAAATTATAAAAGAAAACTCCCTCAAAATATTTTGTAGTGTCCTTCTTAAAGGCTTAGACTCTTGAGTACCCCCTTAATTTTTAAACATTATAAATCATAAAGTAGTCAGTTATCTGCCCTTTGGATCATTACTCTTCTCTACAGGGCTCCACCCTCTGATGCCATTACTTGTCTATTGTACTAAACCTAGCCAGCAACATCACTCTTTAAGGGGAATTATTTGACTTTAATGTCACTGCTAATCTAAAAATATTCAGAAAAAACACCATTGAAGATTCTATTAGTAAGACAACTCCTCTGAATGTGCACTTTGAATGAAAAACTGAGTGCTCTCTCCTTCCTACTAACTTCTTTGCAGAAAAAAAGCTATTAGTGATTCCTATGCATTTCCTCCTTCTCAAGACTCCTGCCCTGTGCTATTTGCAAACCACACATACTTTACGCTTTTTAGGCAGGCAAAACTATAATTTTCTGTGGTACATCTCACCCTACATCTTTGTGTAATATATTCAATTCAAGAACTAAGACTGTTTACCTTGTTATGTACCATCAATCAAATGACTGAAAATACTAGACAAAAAGAACAATTCTGCAAGAAAAAAGAATTCCCATATTAAAGTACAACTTCATTTTTTAAAATGTATTGGTTATTTAAACAGTTCTTAAAAAGTCTATAGTCAGTTTTTCTTCTTTGTTTTTAGCTGAGAATCAGCAACACCCCAATGATTACAGTTCATACTCTTCTTCCTCGCACAGAGACAAGTGATCTTTTTTCTTCTCCCTGCAGTGATACTATCTCTCTTGGCTTTTTAGAGTTTCTTTTTGCTTCTCCAGCATTTTTTCTTGAAAAGTGGAAAAAGTTAGTCTAGCCATATTCCTTTCTCTTATCTTGCGGGCCCCAATTCTGCTTCACTTTCAACAGCTAGTGTTCCCTGGTATTCGGACAGTAAATGAAACTGCCTGCATTTTTCCAATTCTTGTTGAGGAGCTTCGCAGTCCTGAAAAATATTTGAGCCAGTAGGGAGAAAAGTCCTAAAAGATGCTAGACAATATAGCTTAAATTGCAAATTCTATTGCCTATGGATCTGAAATAGAGGGATAAACTTAATCCTCTTTTGATTGGTTTCAAGAGAGTAGTCTTGATGTAAGAACACTTTTCTCCCTTCCACCTGGATTATGCTACCTTTTCTCCACAGCTCACCCAGCAGTCTCTCTTTACTAAGATTCCAGGTTTATTATAATAGCTCTTGGAAATTTGCTCTTTGGCCACGAGTATTTTCTCTCTTGGCATCCCTATCCATGTGCTCAGTTGCTCCTACATGTAGTTACAGCAATCACATCCCTCTACTCCTTCTGAAATATTTATCAATTTGAGATTATCTCTTCATTCGCAATTTTCCAGTTCAAGCATCTTTTCTTTAACACTTTCTTGGATAGGGTTACCACCTGTCCCACTTTGCGAGGGACAGTCCCTCTTTGGCAGTTGTGTCCTGCAAAAAAATTGTAAAAATGGCAAATGTCCTGAGATTTTAGGACAAAACTATTTCCTATATTTTATGTAATAGTTGCATAAAACAGTTATTCTGTATCTGAAACACCTAAATGTTATAAGAAACAGAATAAGCAACTAAAATGCTACAAGAATAAGCTTTTATTTAGGCAAAAAAGTGAATTTCTGTCCTTTGTACTGGTCGTGAGTATATTTTGCCTGCAAAAGCTGACGTTTGTACCAAAAATGTCCCACTTTGGGCATTTGAAAAGGTGGCAACCCTGGATGCTTCCATTTCTGCCAGCCTGAGTGTATGTTCACTATCCACAGCCTCCTGATGTCATCGGACTGTGCTGCCAGGGAGCACTCTACCAAAGCATCACTCATTTTAGCAATTTTCTTGATGAACTCTGCCTAATATAGCTTTTATTTCTGGCATTTGTGTGTTATCCTATAGACTGATATAGTCCATTTCTCTCCACATGATATCAGCTTGAGAACTGCCTAGCAAACACACAGTAAGTATATCTTGCCCATTTAATCTGTTTATGTAATTTCTGCTCTTTCCATTTGTTATCATTGTCACAAAAGGATATCTTGTCAGCATAGCTATCTGGAATTGTGTAAATAATTATATGGCATGTGTGAATATTAATATGATTTATACAGAAGTGTAACAAAAGGGACATACTGCCAGCATAGCTGTCTGGAATTTTGTAAATGGTTATGTGTCATTTGTGAATATCAACATGATTCATATGTTTGTGTTACAAATGTATTAGAACTGTATGTCATATAAGATGGTTTGTACAGACATGTGTGCTGAAGAGATATGTTGTAGAGTACTCAGCTTAAAGATGTATCCACATTGTACCCTACTGGAAGAGAACAGAAATGAGAGCAACTATTGTAACTGTGTAAATGTATATATTTTAACAATGGGAACTGGTGCACAGAAGGTTAACTTGCAAAACTTCAGAAAAAATAGTTGAAGTTAAATTATTTTATAACTACATAATAAAATAGATGTTATCTTTCAGTTTCACTGTGACAAGAGCCATAATGTCTTTAAATGTGGAAGAATGTAAATTATTTTTCGACTTTCACCGTTTGCCAAAAGATCTAAGGACTATTTGTTTTCGCAGGTAGATGCTAAAATCAATGGTTTTCACCTGGGATAGTCAGATGACAAGAAGTAATGTCATGCTGCAAGCATCTCAGCAATAATATTAGAAACATTAATTTAAGAACTCTGAGAGAGAGAGAGAGAGAGACAGAGAGAGAGAGAGAGAGAGAGAGAGAGTGCATTTTGTATTTGTCTTTGACCTGACAACATCAGCTAGAAGATCCATTCACCACACTTGCCTTGCTGTAATAGTAAGTTTTAGGGTGCAGTATAATTCTTTTAGATATAGTCAGGAATAGAGCTGAGCTTAATTTAGATGTTTTTCTTTATTTATTTGAATCTGTCCTGCAATGTCGTTTTAGGTATTTCCTGTGATTTTGAACTCTGAAGTTACTGTGATTATTTACTGAGTATTTTCCTGTTTTTTTATTATTTCGTATTAAATATATTTAAAACTTTCATTGTGGCTGACATTTGTGAGACATATTTTAAGCTTTTAGAGTAAATGCATATCTATTTGGTGACACTGTGCAGGCCACTCCTAATAGCCTTCCTCTTGGTCAAACTACCATTTGTATTAAGTAGCATTACACAGTAAGATTGGAGGCCCTTTGTTTAGGGCCTTAAAGTAGCTGATGAGGGATGGCTGGTGGCAGTCCAAGCTACCTTATAGGCTGGGAAAAATGGGGCATACCTAGTAAACCTGTGCCAGCCTTTCCCAGGTGTGTGTGTGTATAAATTATATCTCAAAGAGTGTGGGTGTCAGCTACTTGGGTAGGGACATGACGCATTGGTTGGATAGAGAGGGTGCTGGAAGTCTTGGCTTGGCCACTCAGCTGAGATCCCAACTCTATAGCTGTGCCAGTAAGGAGTCTTACTGGGGATCTGGAGAAAGATGGAAAAAAACAGCCCCAAACTGACTGTGGTCACTGTGTGCTCTTAAAGGAACTTGCACTTTACTCTGTGTGTATTGGTCATCCTCCCAGTGTGTGCACCCCCCACTGTTGCCAGTGGTGAGGACTGAGGCTCCTTGATTACTGGGCTAGTGGTGGGGCATCACAATCATCAGGGTGGTGAGGATATATTTTATACAAGTTTTCAACTTCTTCTTCAACTATTTAAGGGAGATTATCTTTGTTAAATCTAAAGTAAGATGAAGGAGAAAGGAAAGCTTAACTGCCTGGTGCCATATCAGAAGTCCAATAACCCTGTTTGTTAGTAATTTATTCAATAACTTTTTGATACTGCTCACGCAGGGATGTACATACATCATATAGACCCTGTATCTTCATGTCTTCAAAGTCTCGACATCTTTTTTTACTGCAGTTAGGCTGTTACTTGTTGTTTTCTGAGAAGGCAGACTTTAGATCTTTAATATGTACTGATTTTACTAAGTTTATTCAGGTATTTGAAATTTTCTAATAGTAGTTCATAAAGGGACTTAATGCAGTTTCATTAATATGTTTTCTGTAACTTTCTCAAGAAGTTGTTTTCTGCGCTGACTTTTTATTCTGTTTAATTTAATCTTGTTTAGTGTTCAGGTGGAAAGGAAAATGTTGCATTTTTCTATTTATGGTATATAACTTCATATGTTCAGATACAGTGTTTATGCCATTTGGCCATCAGACAACACTGATTCCACAATATATGGCATTTAAAACTTATCGCCCATCCAAATATCCAGGTTCCTTCTAAAACTACCAAAACTATTTTAATTACATAAGCATATGGGGAGATTGTTCCAAAGCCTTGTAATTTTAACAGCAATAAATGGCTCTCTGATTTTCAGATCCCCCTTTTAGTACAAAAATCATATTCTTTTACTTGTACGTTTTAATACATCTATTAACCTCGATCCTATACATAATTTGCAACATTGACTCATGAAAGATCTTGTACACTAATAACAACTTTCCGCAAATATACCTATAACAGAGACTTCATAAAGCTATACTTTTCTATTATTTTTGTTAATCTCCTTTGGACTCCTTCAAGTTTTTAAGCTGCCCTGAATATAAATACAAAAAGTGTTATTGTACTCCAGTAATGGTCTTATATAAGTTTTAAATACTAAAGTAAACAAATGCTCATCCCTAGTAGATAATCTCCTTAACATGTACCCCATATACTTAGTTGTCTTTATACAAATACCCAAATCTTTATATTCCTGTACCTCATTTAATGGGGAAGACAACAAATATACAGGAAGCCTTGGGCATCTATTTGAAAAATACATTATCTTACAGACTAAATGTTAAACCTGCTTCCAGTGCCCAACAGCTTAGAGGCTGTAAATAATTATTCATCTCATTTACATCAGAGGGATTCTGAATTGGGAAACCAATGTTGCAATGATCAGCATATTATAAACCCAGAATATATTATTCTTAGGTAATGTAGCAATCACCATATTAAACAAGACTGGATCCAAGTCAGAACCCTAAGGTACTCCAGCTTTAATCTGTAATTAATTAGAATAAGAACATTATATTTTTACACATTGTTCTCTTCCATGTAACCAATTAACAATCTACCCCGTGATGTATGTAGCAACTTTATGTTCCTGTCAACATTTAATAATAGCTTTTGCAAGATCCAGACAAATAACTCCAGGATACAGGCACAGATTCAAGGCCATAGCTATCTGTTCATAAAAGTTAATCAAGTTACTAACAGTAGATCATCCTTTTATTAAACCATGTTGATTAATATGAATGATTTCTATGCTTCCTTTTGATTTCTCAATAAGATGTAATACACATCTCTCAAAACATTTTCCTAATAAGGAAGTTAAACTGATGGGTCTAAAACTAACCATCTGATCCTTTGAGCCATATTTATGAAACTGAGTTACACAGGAGAGTTTCCATGCTTCTGGTACAGTTCCTGATTCTAATAGTTTATTAAATATTAAACTTAAGATAGGTAAAATAGTAGTTTTAGTTCCTTAAAAGACAATACCATTACAGGATAAAAACATATTTTTCTGCAAACAGATGTTCTCATACAAAGTCCACAATAGAATACCAAGAGAAAAACAGGATTTGAATTGCGTGACTAGAACAGTATAAAGAAACTATAGCAGATGACATTGTTAGAGATATCTGTGTAGGAACACACACCTGTTCCGAGGTAATATTGTAGCTCTCACATCATCCATGTTTGAAAAGTAAAGTAGAACAGTACCTGAAGCCGCAATGTTAGTCCATGTGGTTTGCTATAAAAAGTTATTTGTTACTGCTTTGAGTTTGGTGCTGCAAAGTATATTCTCTCATCAGTGTATATTCTGCAAGTTTCTGTATACAACAGACTGTGAATGCAACTATAACCAGACTTTGATTTCAGCAAAACCCAGCCAGCAAATTGAGTGTCTTTAGAAGACTTTGGAGCTATCATAGTAAGCATCACAGTAACAGCACCCCGGTTTAGAACCATAAAATAAACTTTTCAAAATATGTAAACAGCACCATGATTTATGCACATTGAAAATTAATTTTTCAATGGCGAGCCTACCTGCATTCAAACACAGAGGGAGAGGTAAGCCCTGCAGAGGGTCACTTCAGTCAAATTGCAGTAACTAACATTTGTATGTATGTGTAAATCCTAAACAGAAGTATTCCAGTTTATGCAGCTTGCAGTAGTAAAGTTTTTCAGACGTCTGAATCCAGATTGAGCCTGAAGTCCAGGAAATTCACAGTGCCATTAATTCTTCAAGAAAAGGTGGACATCTACTTTCACAGCAGTTCACTGCCTGTTGTGTTTCCCCAGCTTCTCAAGTGACTCTGAAAATTTTCCAGCTATCAGCAACAACAGCCTGATCACCTGTTTTTTTTTTGCTAACGGGTAAGACTTTTTTCTGTGTCACATTTTTAGTATGGATGCTATTCGACAGAATTTGGGCAGGTGTAAGCCAAGCTTTAATAAATTGCAATGTTGGTATACACAGCACATTAGTAAATGTAAAATCTTATTAGGGCAGGCTGATAGTAAGGCATTATGCAAACGGATTACAATATTTGACTGGTAACTCAAAGAAAACCATGTGGGGTATGACAAATGTTTATTGTGTGATTCAACAAAAACTGCATTTTGTGTAGCATGCCATAAAAATGCATTGCATGATATTGCTAAAAAAATAGACTGTGAAGACAGATCTTTTCATGATAAAATTTTAACTAAGGGTACAGTGTTTCCATTATATTCAGATGTTGAACAGTTATGCCCTGTCACCACATGTAAAATGTTTATTTCAAAGTGACAACAGGAGTCAAATCAGTTACTGACATGACCTCTAGTACATTTTGTTACAATGGAATGTAATAAACTTCTAAAAGACAGACACAATGAGTTCAGGAAGTTTAGATAAGTTATACAAACATTTTTCCAAAAGTGCATAGGAGTTTTAAATTCAGCAGAACAGGTTACTAAAGAATGTCAGAAAGACCATGCAACATTACAGGAAACTCTTAAACAGCAGTTACAAGATAAAGGAAATAAATCAGCTGAACTGGCAGAGACTGAAATATGACGTATCAGGGCCAGTGGAGTCACTATTTAACTATAGCCTCAAAATCAGCTTTGTGCCATGAGAATAAAGGACTGCAACTATCATACCTTTTCATAAGGGAAGACCATCAATATATCCAGGAAACTACAGACCCATTAGTCTGACTAGTCTTATATGCAAAGCCATGGAAAGAATTATCATGGATATGATCAACACAGATACAGGAGACCTCTAGACATCTGATTCATTCTAGTTTGGCTTTGTCAAAGGAAGTTTTTGCCTACTGAACCTGGAGAACTTCTTTGAAAAGGTCACCAAGGCAATGGATGAGGGTAAGTGGTGCATACTGCCTACATTGATCTGGCTAAGGCATTTGATACAACACCTCATGCAGGACCTGTTAATGGACTTATGGAACTAGGCATAAACCTCTTCATAATGTGCTGGAAATCCAGCTGGCTCATGGATAAGACCCAGGAGGTTAGGATCTGTTAGACCATCTCCACAAAGAGGCCAGTCACCCGTAGTGTCCCTCAGGGCTCCATTCTGGATCCACTTCTCTATGGCATCTACTTCCAGGAAGTCTAAGCCAATCAAATGACTTCTGACTGATCAAGTCTGCAGATCATTGCAAGTTGGGAGTAGTCATAGAATCCCACCAAGTTGAAAACACTCTACAGGAAGGTCTAACACAGGAAAATTATTGGTACCAAAGTCACGGCTTAAAATGCAATGCCACAAAATGCAATAATGGTACCTTTTGGGAAGATAACCACCCCATGAAACTACATCATCAATAGTACACTCCTAAGAGTTGATTCACTAGTTAGGGATCTGGGAACTCATGAAGACAGTAACAGACTTCAACCAACATGTGTCCATGGTAGTAAGAAAATCCTTCTATGTTGCTCAACTTATAAGTAAGGGCATAGCATCTAGATCCAGGGAGGTCATCATACCACTACACTTAGCCCTCATCAGACCCATCACAGAGTATAATGTCCCATTTGACATGTACCTGACTAGACACATTTAGAAATTGGAAAGTTTACAAAGGTTTTTTTACAAAAAGAACACTGGGGAGCAAACCCGATGTCCCATATGGTTCACCTTAAATTCCTATCTCTGCACTTGGTCTGATACAGATTACTAAGAGATGGCTTATGTCTGGTGGATAAAGCATCCTTGGACCCAGTTCTGATAAACCTTTTGCACATCCACAAAACAAACAGCATTAGAACTGCTTGATGCTTGTGACATAAATATGACATGTTGGACAGAGATATGTATCTTGGAGAAATCTGATTCTCTGGAATAGGATCCCCATCTGTGTGAAGCTAAGTCCCTCCCTTACCATATTAAGTGCAACCTGGACCAGCAGATATGAAATTGTAAATCTATCTCTGGTCTGGTGCTTATATTCCTGAAGGGTAATTCAGTAATTCATGTCAAAGCCAAAAGTCCTCTATAAAAAGTAAAAAAAACATAATCCTTGTGGGTCACATTTTGGTTGTATGGCTAGGCTTATAAAAGCCATAGAGGTCATTAGCCTAATGCACTTCTATGAACATATGGTCTTATGTATACAATACGTAGTCCATGGGGATGGAGGAATGACCATCTTGGATGCAACATATTACTTGTTGTTAAGAGCACCTTAGGACTCGCTAAAAAGAAATACCTTTGACCCTAATTATTTTCATGTGTACACTCTCAGTAACATATCCAAGGAAAACATTGCTGGAGGGTGAAGTGATTCATTCAGTGGAATGTAATGTCCCTTACAGTAAACCAACTAATATTTTTGGATCCAGCAAAATGTGAAGTATATGTTAAGTGATTAGGAATACTTCCTGGAAGGAATCAGAGCATATATTTATTTTTAACTCAGTAAATGGGTTGCTCTGAGAAATCTTTCAGCCTTGATCCAGACCAAACAGAAAAGGAACATACATAACATCACAAAATAGATAAAGGGTTTGCCATCAACATAACTCATACAACAGAAATTCAAATCAGAATAAAATGTAGAGGTATGGATCATAATTGTTATGCAGGCAGATAATGACTGATGATATCACAATCATTACAGCTGGAAGGAGAAAAACAGCCTTGCAGTATGTATAGCAGCTTGACAGCAATACTTTGTGACATAGTTCCATGGTTATATAAGATATGCAAACACTTTAGAACTGTTGTCAGAAATATCCCTGAAACACTGACATTTATAAATGATGTTCAGTATTGCACTCGCTTTACTTTGAATGAGCTAGTGATCATTCTTAACCTGTTGGGGCAGTTGATTCCATGTAACTAGAGCAATTTTACTAAATGTATTTCCACCTATGACTAGGCTACAAATTAGCCTTTTGATTTTAGAAATCCTTGAACTGGGGATCCTATTGTATAGTTAAAGGAATGCAGCTTTAAACAAGTTATAATGCAGTCATTTACACAATACAAATGAGTCTTACAATTTTGACAAATATATTAATATTTATTTATTTATTCCAGTTTGATTACCGGGGAGGTCCACTGGGCTTGAGGGCCCATTTTCAGTGGAGGCCTGGGGTGAAAAGCTCCACAGAACAAAGTTTATTAACATGAAAAATTTCATAGATAGTTTGTAATGCAAACAATGGATTTCTTCAACAAGAATACGACAAAAACAATTACAATTTTGTTCAGGAGATAAAAACAAGCATATAGTATAATAGCTAGATTTTACTATTTAGTTACCTATACAAATCAGCAATTGAGAGTGAGGTTAGGAAGGTAAAAAGGTTAGCCCTGAGTGAAGGGGGGGGGGAGAGCTTGAGAGGTATGGGCAGAAGAGTGCAGTTGCATTTCCTGTTTAGGTAGAGGTAGGAATGAAATTGAGTTTTGAAGTTATTATGGTTGTTACAGGTCCTTAGAGAGGAGGGCAGAGCATTCCATTTTTTGCTAGGGTAAAGGATAAGAGAAGCTGACCAGCTGGGTGCTTGGGTTTTTGAACAGTGATCAGGTTTTGGTGAGAAGAACTAAGGGGTCTGAGGGGGTATATGGTTGTAGTATATTGGATAGTGCAGGGTAGTTAGTGGGTTGGAACAATAATTTGTGGGCTGTGGTTATTTGGTGAAAGTCAAGTAGGTTGAGGAGTTCAAGCCAGTTTAAAGAGTGAAGGGAGGTGCAGTGATGAGAGGAGGATTTGGCATTGGTAGCAAGTCTGGAGATTTTGTTGTAACATACTTCCAGTTTGGAGGTAAGTGTGGAAGATAAATTAGCAGAGGAGTGCCATACATAAGAGAGGGAAGGAGATAGGTAGAGGCAAGAGTTAGTCTGGTGGAAGGAGAGAGGAAGTGGTGGTTTCGGTAAAGTAGGCCAAGTTTTATGTGTGATTTTTTGATGTTTAGCTGGATATGAGTGTTATATTTTAGTTGATTGTCAATTGTGACACCAAGAGGTTTGGCAGAGGGTATGATCTCGATAGTGGAGTTGTTAAGGCTGGTAATTTAAAGAGAGTTTTTATCAAGAGGGGAGGATTTTGAGGGGGATAATAGAAGGATCTTAGTTTTGTTGGCATTTAGTGAGAGGTGATTTTGGATAATCCAGTTTTCAGTGGTTGAGGAGGCATTTTGTGTCAGAAATTGGAGCTCTGTTAGGTTAGTAGCACAGCAGATCAAAGTGGAATCGTCAGCGTATTGCACAATGTTGGTGTTAGGAATGGTTTTGTGGAAGGCATTAATAAAGATATTGAATAGCAATGGGCCAAGTATGGAACCTTGGGGTACTCCAGTGGAGGTAGAAAGGAAAGTGGAGGTGGCTTGGACCCATTTCATGGCTTGGGACCTGTTTGGAAGATAGCTAGAGAACCATGAAAGAGTTTTTAGAAAAAGGTTGAGATTAGAAAGATGGTTTTTGGATATGGATTTTAATACTTGTTTGGATGACAGGATTACCTTTTCAGGTGGAAATACTATAGTGAACAGTATGTACAGTGAAAAAAAATAAATTTGAATCTATCATTTTATAAGAATTGATAATGTCTTTCTAAAGGAATGAATAAATAGCAAGTGGATACTGAAGGGTTTAATACTATAAATTCCCTAATAATGAAGAAGAAGGTAATGATTTTCACTTTGAATTAGCTTCCTCGTTTGATGGTTTTGGAATTAAACTTATGAGAGCAATTGTAAAAAACAATGAAATACTTTTAAACAGCCTTTTAGGTGACATTTCTGTGGTTAATCAGAGTATCGCATAAGACTTAATGTTCTCAATGGAAAAAAAAATATTGCAATATTATCTACAGAGTTTATTTAAAATGTGAGAGTATCAAGAAAAGAAAATTGGGAAAATTAGAGAAAGAGATAGGTAAAAATAGTTGGTGAACAAAGCCCTCTCTTTGACAAAAACAGTTTTAATAGACAAAACAATATTTTAAATGAAGGAAATCATGATGTTCAGTTTAACATCAAAGATGGAGAAGAGGAGAGGTGATAATCTTGTTGATTCCAATTACCCTTTAGGTTTTCCTCCACTAAGGCATTTGGATAGACTGGTGCATTGGGACAACCACACAATGGAATGAATGGGGCATTTTCTTCAAACAGCTTGTCTCAAGATGGTTATATAAAAAAGAAAAGAGGTTGAGGAACTGGAAGAGGGAAAAGGAAGCAATGGTGACCCCTCGAGCTGCTGATTTAATTTTCAGGTTATACACAGTAGCAAATTACACAGTTTGGATGATTTATGATTTACAACTACAGTCATCTTCTGACTGACTTTAAACATTTTAAACTTTATAAAAAGAGGCCTGGTTTGTGCCTTCTTATAGAAGTGATGTTACAGATGTTTTAATTGATATGAAACTATTTATTAGAAAATTGAATCTGATGGTGATGTTTAAAACACATTTAGAGAAGCGGCCTCTGCACCTTTTAAAAAGAAAAGTACCATTAATCCTACAGTACATCCAAGCACTATTATTATATGAACAAAATGGAAACAAGGATATCAGTGAATGTTTAAAAGTTAAGACAATAATTTGGATGATAATAAAACACTACTAAAAGAACTTTCTCCCAATAAAGCACTGAGAATATTGAAACCTGATGAAAGAGCTGGGATGGTGATAATAGTTACTGTTGATTATATAGATGTGTTGAAGATATTACATGGGAGAGAAAAAGTATCCATATGTGAATGTTGCTAATAGCAGGCTAGATTTTATGGGTAATGATCTTTTATTACAAGGGTTGAGGAGTAAACAGCTGTATGATTTTTTTTAAATAATTGATTAACCAATCATTCCTTCTAAATTTAGAATACCAAATGAACATAAATATACTTACAATCTCCCTCCAAGGCCAATAATCACAGCTGATTGCTCAAAAACTCATTCTTTGGCAATCTACATTGAAAGGAAATGTAACCCTTTTTATAACATAAGAGGTAATTAGGACTTAGGCTTGTGAGTTCTGATTTATGCAATGAAAAACTTATTTTTATAACCGTTGACATTACTGATTCTTTTTCTGTTATACTCCACCAGATTGGTCTGGAGTGGTTTGAAAAAGCTTTACTAACTTGTAATCCAAACACAAATACAAGAATAAACTAAAACAACACAAACTAATGAACCAGGATGATCCAGGATTATACCAACACTTTGTTCAAAAACTAGCAGACTAAGCTGTTTTGTCTAATACACACTTATTCAAAATCTGCATAAACAATTACATAATCACATTTTATAACCTACACAGCCAATCAAAGCATGTATCCTCAAATCATGCCAAATGCGATAAAATGAACACTTAACTTCAAAAGTCAAATGATACTCCAGACCTAATATCTCTAAACTGAAACATATAAATGATAAAACAATAAATATATATATAAAAACACATACACAAAGTATGTATATTACAAATATATTAACAAAATTCACTACAAGTTAACTACAGTTTAGGAACTTTAAGACATACCACATTATTAATGGAAATCCTATCATTCACACTTGCCTCCTTGCCTGCCTATAATCTTATCTGCCATTTTAACTCTTTCATTACCAGTCTCTTCCCTGACAGACCACCCTGAGGATCGTTGGCTATATTTTCAATAACAGCAAACTAGAACATACTAAACTTTCAACATACCAATGCATGTTTACTCAATGCATTACTGAAATCCTTCCAATGTATGTTAAAAATATACTCATATATTTGCTACATTAACATTCTGTCCATCTTGCCCTCATAATACACTAGGCATGATTTCCATAAAGGCAGATAAACAACACCAGAAGTGTTACAATTAAAACTACCTTGTAATTTCAATAAACTATACTCACTGATAAATATACTTGTACTATTGTAAATGTATTTACATTGTACACAACTATCAAAATTATTGATGTCTTTTTAAAAGTACTCATACTATATCAGGCTATATATAAAATACATTTAAGAGTTGAACCTTTGATACAGCAATATTTAGGTGCATTTCCTAGAACAGAACTTAATTTGAGAAGTGTGGGAATGTTTTTCAAAACCAATTAATGCTCCATTTTATTTGGAAGCTCCTGGTGCCAAATTTTAACACAATAGCCTTTTCAAAACCTTTATCCCTATTAACAATTTTAGAAAAAGCTTTAACATTGGTAGCACGCAACGAAAATTATAAACTTATCTGGCCTTTTCTTGTAGACTTCAAATATATTATGGATGAAAACTTCAGGGTAATCCCTTTCCATAAACATGCCCTTTAATTTAATTTATTCTTCCAAAAATATTCAAATTTTGATGTCAGTTTAGCTAGAAGCACAAATTGGCCTCCTACTAAACTTATTTTTTGATGTTGTGGATGACTGCTATCCTAACGTAACAAAAGTACTGCAGTTTGCCAGTTTTTTTTATAAAACACTGTCTCAGATCTCTTCTTATAATCATTAAATAACAAGATATCCAAGTAATTAATATGATCTTTAATCATATGTATGGTAAATTTTAAAAATATCATTTGTGCCATTCAAATATGATATAAACTCTGTTAACTTAGCAGCTGAATCTATATAATAATAAATATATCATCAAAGAAGTGAACATACGTGCTCCAGAATGAAACAAAAGCAGTATTAAAAACATATTTTCTCTCAGGCTTCTATAACCAGACTGGCATAGCATGGGGCATGAGCAGTGCCCATAGCAACACCTTTAATTTGGCAAAATACTCACCTTCAAAAATACAAAATTACTACATAAAACCATTTCTAAGAGTTTACACACCATATTTATATCACCATTACTCAATGATATATACTTACATATTATTTCCTGAAACCATTTAACCATAATAACATGTGGGCAGAGGAGTGGAAGAAAACAAATCTGACACATCAAGTGTGACAAATATCCCTTCCTCATTATAAAATCAATCAAAATTTTGCTGAATAAGTCAGAAAAATCCCTTAATAAATACGCAGAATGATCAAAAATATATATTGTAGTACAATCTATATAAATCACCAAAAGCTGGGTTGCAGAGCTACCAGCATCCACAACGATCTGTAAATCAATCAATAATACTTTTATGCATCTTGGGTAATCCAAACCTGGTTGGCACTTTAAGTTTTAACACCAAAAGTAATGGAAAACTTTAAAGGCGATTCTACCTTGCAACAATAATTTATCTAACAAACTAGTCTTCTGACAAGAGATGTGCAATTCATTCAAAGAAGCAATAGAATAAGTATTAAAATTATTCAAAATCTCATATATCTTGCTAAAATAATCAAAACATCCATCACAATTATCCCTCTCCCTTTATCTGGTGCCATGATCTTAATCTTATTGCTATATAACAATTCATTAAATTATTCACATTCATTGTTAGTCAAATTATTATTTGATGATATGTCTGTAGATTTATAACATTGTCTAATTTTTTTTCAACCATAATTTCAGAAATAGAAAGCGTGGGATATAGCAGAAAGTTAAATGTACTCCTCCGTGGACCTATCAGTGAATGTGCAATTTGTAAAAATTACCCCCCAAGTTCAGTTTTTGAACAAAGCACTTAAGTTCAGTAATGTAGTCAGCCATAGCAATTTCACCCAAGGGTATAAAATTCACACCATGAAAAAATAACCATCACAAATACTAGTAATGGAACTATAATTAGAAATCTTAAAATTAAGCTTGGAATGCACCAGTTATAAATCTTAAAATTACGCTTGAAATGCACCACAGTACCTTTGATGCAAGAAACAATGTTGTTAATGCCTAATAACTGATTCTTTTTTAATTTCTCCAAATCTTTTGGGTTTCTAATACCATGATGGGAATGGACCCCATTCCTAAGTCAAAGTACAATTAAAATTCATGAAATTAGCATTGTTTCAATCTTTGATGTCAGCCAGAAGTGCTCTTCGCAGCACCTGCAATGTGCCCAGTAATGACTCCTTCTGCAATTCATACGGAGTTACATGCATTGGCAACATATCTAAATATGTTTGCAGATTTTTTTTTATAAGACCCGTTGCAACTACTACTGTTGAAACTATCTGGGTATCTTTCTTCCACATTGTTCTTGTTTCTGCCTGCAAATCCTGATATTTTATGACTTTGTGTCTCTCTGTACGCAAGACACTGTTGTCACTGGGTATGGCAATTTCAATGATTAATTTTCTGTCTTCTTTTCTTGGACCACTATATCCAGTTTTCTATCATCTATTGTTTGAACTGCTGGTAATGGGTGATCCCATCTGATATAAACTTCATCATTTTCTATGATTCTTTGTGGCTCATGTTTCCAGTGTTTTTCAGACACTTCAGTACAATAATGTTTGCACAATCCACAGTGCAACAGTCTTGTCACATTATTATGCCTTTCAGTATACAGTCCTTCTACCATTAGTATGTCACAACCAGCAATGAGGTGTGTGACTGTTTCCAATACGGTTTTACACAACCTACATTTGTCTGTTTCTCATAGGTTCATAGGTGTGTACTAGACTAATGATCCTGGGGCCTTTACAAGCCTAGCCCATAGGATTACCCTGGCATTGTACCACCTGACCTTAGTTCCCAGTGCCTCTGTCGAGTAGAGCCACTGGAGTTACCCCCGGAGTAAATTTTCTATTTCCCATCCACTCATCAAGATTTCTCTTGAAGAGGGCCAGTGAGGTGCTCTGTTTTCATGTATGGGAAGTCTCTGGGTTATAAACCTGTCCCTCCAGCATGTTCTGTTGATTGTGGTAATGAGGTTGAGGTCTCTGGAGCGTGTGGTGCAGAGGGATTGGGATTTCTTTAGATGTAGCATTTCTAACAGAGCTGGGTCAGACATGGGTTTTGTAAGTCAAGCAGAGATTGCCTCTGAGTAGGCGATATAAGACAGAGAATAGTTGAAGTTTTTCGAGTCTGTCCATATAAGACAAGTCTTTGTGAGGTACTTCTGTGGCCTCTCCAGTTGTTGCAGGTGTCTTAATGAGGTACATGCCAAATGGGGCATTGTACTCGATGATTGGCCTAATGAGGGAAGAGTAGAGGTAGACAATGACCGCTTCCTTCTTAGATGCAAAACCCGTAGTAATGATATTGTATACATAATTCTCCCACAATGGATTTTGTAAACCACTGTCTATGCAGCTCACTATCTTGGGCTGCCAATATTAACCTTTCATCTCTTGGTTTGAATTTGCCTCCCCTTAACCATTCATGCATTTGTTCCTGATCAACATGAGGTTCTTCCAGACATTTTCTATACTTGCAACTATATTTATGCATTTTCCACATTTCTTGCCTTCTCATCTGGTCCTTCACCTTATATTCTTTCTTTTGCTTTTTGGCACATTCAGTTCCTGCCTGATTTTTATCTACTTCTGGTTTGATTTCCATTCTGGCTTGATGCAGATTTGCTTCTGCTAGATTAAGACCAGAAGAGAGAGCTACTGTGCCGAGATTTGACTGCAAGTGAAATACCGGCTTTTAAAAGCTGGTATTACATTCAGGAGAGATCAGGATTGGCTAGTCCTGGGCTGTGCAGACCTCCCAACTGTCCAGATTTTTGCAGAATATCCAAATTTTTAGCTCATATTTTTTGGTCCGTTCTTCATTAATTTGGGGTTTTGATGGCAAATCACCAAGGGCTGCAGCCAATAAATAATAAAGTATATTTGAATGACAGACTTGATATCCTTCAGAAAAAAATATATGCTAACAACATTCTAGGCTTATTGGGTCCATGTTTCCCTGATTATTGTGCTAAGAGTTTATGAGGTATGCTGTTGCTGCCCTTGCCTTGTCAGTGTGCATTTTTACCATTGCCCTTGGATCAGTCTTCTAAAATGTAGGAACTAGAGAGACAGTCTTGCAGTTTACACCGGGAAAACAAAACTGCAATGGGAATAGGATATAAAGTGATTGTTGGGCAGGGACTTACTGTGATCTCACAAAAAAGAAGAATGTTAACAAGGTGGGTGGGATTGTTAGAATGTCATTACTGATGTCACAAACAGGGAGATGATTAGCTAAGGGAGGGGTAGTGTTTTCAGCTTCTCTCTGAGGCAGAAGTATGATTTTTAGACAGGAGACAGTGCCCCTTTAAGCAGAGAAGTCATCTTAGATTCATTCTCCTCATGTTTCAAAACTTCCACTACATTTGGGTCTTTTGAGGTCAGCAGATATGTGTGGAGGCCCACAACTGCAGACCTATATATGTAATCAGTTTCAAGGAGGCCCATCCCTCATTCAGAATGGGGAATATATAATCTTGGTATACACTGTTGTTGTTGTCTTTTGGCTTTTCCCAGTTAGGGGTCGCCACAGCGAAACTCCGGTCTGCTCATGATTGGCGGTAGATTTTCACGAACGCAGAGGTGCCAGCTCAACGTTCAACCTTCAATGAAGGCATTCCATTTATGCATGTCTTTCAAATGCCCACCCAACCGGGGGGAGGACATGCAGACTCCACACAGAAGGCACTCCCCGCACTCCAGCTGAGAATCGAACGGGAGAACCTCTTGCTGTGAGGCAACAATGCTACCGCTGCACCACTGAGAAATTTTTATAAATCTTTTCATGAGCATGAAGCATCCTTCTTGCTTTCCTGTCTAATCTATCCAACACGTTTTGGGGCCAGTCAATCACTCCAAAACTGTAAGTTAGGACAGGAAGAGCAAATTTTTGTTCCTAGATGTCAACTCTGTTTTCAGGATTAATTTAAGTATAAGTTTATTCACATTTGTTCACATTTTATTGTTGATCCTTCATCAGTTCCCAAATATTTATACACGCCCTCTTGCTCAAGTTCTTTTATATCACATTCTTGTCCCAAACTGATGTTTTCCCTGGTGCTGCAGTTTTCCTGCTTTAAAGGTTGCTTTAGCACATTTTTCAAGACCAAATGACATTCTTATATCATCTGAAAATATTTCGACAACCTGCAGTTGTGCTTTCAGTTCTTCATGTGATGAACTATACAGTTTTAAATCATCAACAAAGCGAAGATGAGAAGTCTTTACACTTTCTTGTTTTCTAGGAGCCAAATTATAGCCATGGCCTAAGCAGTTAAGTAAACAGCTTAATAGGTTAAGGGCAATGCAGAATAGCAGCAGTGACAGAGAGTCACCATGGAATATCCCCCTTTGAATTTTTATCGCTAGAATAATAATTTGTCCTTTATTGTGGCTTATTTGCAAAGTGGTCTGCTACTGTTTCATGAGTCACTGTAATGTAGTTGATCAGTGCAGGTTGTATCTTGTACATTTTTAAAGACCTCTTTTATCTATGAATGTGGGATACTATCAAATGCTTTTTTCTAGTCAATCCATGCCATACTTAGATTGTTCCCCTTTTTATAGATCTCCACTATGACGTTATTTAACAACAAATGATCTTATGGTTCCATATGACTTCCATATTCTTTTCATGTGACTCAGATGTTGCTGTAGACTGGTTTATGGCCAACCCAAGGGGAAGGTCTGCAGTGAATCTTTGGAATTCTGGCACATTAAATACGAGTTCTTCTTGACTGGCCTTTCTAGTCTTCTGATACAAAGACATCAAATCTGCAGTAAATGAAGAATCAATATTGCCACAAACTAATGATTAGTTATACTGCTACCTTTATTTATGCAGCCATTGGTTGTTCTGACCGCGTCGAAAGGTAGAACCTGGGGGTCCTTGGAATGCCCACCAGCTGAGTGTGAATTTCTCTTCTCACCCAGTCTTTCTCATTGCTGTGAATGCATAAAACCTGAATCTCAATCAAAAGGGGGAGTGTGATTCCCAACCAGTCATACTGCATTAATCTTCCTGTTCAGTCTCACCAGTATTTGACGAACTAGAAACTTGTACTATAGGTCTAGGTTATCCCTGAGAATTAGCATACTTCTTTTGATCTCACTCCATTTTTTTAACTTTATAGGCTGTATTGGCATCCACACTCTTCTGCACCTTATGGAATGTCTCAACATACTGCAGTTCATATGTACTAGATAACAGGTTCTTCTTAAGAGGTCGTCCAGAGCAAAAATCTCAGTCTCTAATTTCTCTGTCACACATATATTGTCCTTAATTAAAGACTAAATAAGTTTGAAATCAAAACAATCCAAAAGGGTCAACAAATTCTGATGTAATTTGCTTCACTCTTGCATTACATTTGGAAGCTTCCATATCCGCAGTCTCTTAGTGGTCCATTTTATTGGCAATGCATTCCTTAAAAATAACAGTTTTCAATTCCCAATGACTGATATTTTAGCAACTTCTTTTTAAACAATTGAAGTTGTGTTAATGAACCTTTGTCCATCACAGAAGACAAACCAACCCATGTAAAAGAAGTATTTAATCACTGTTAAAGAGATGGTGAGTCACCAACCGGCTGTACAGGAGCTTTTGGATTGAAATTCACAGCATTTCTCATCTTAGCAGTGTACATAACATTACTTAGATGTTCATTTAAAGCAATTCCTCATCCAGGAATGTAGGATTGTGCAGAAAACAAACTGTGTAAGCTGCTGAACCAGTATTGTAAAGTTACCAACCATGGAATAAAAGCTACCTAGTGAACAACCAGGTGCATCTTGGTATCCTTCGGTAGACTTTGTAAAACTCCATAATCCAAATACAGACACAAGAATAATGTAAAACCCCATAATCCAAACACAGACACAAGAATAAACCAAATCAGCACAAATGGATGAACAATTATGAACCAAATCCACAACACTATTACAAAAATAGCTGATTAAGTGCTTTTGTTTAATACAGACTTCTTCAGAATCTGCATAAACCATCAGATAATATACCCTACAAAGCAAATCAAAGCATATATCCTCAAAGCAAGAATAATGCAATAAAATAAACATAACTTCAAAAGTCAAATGATACTTGAGACCTAATATCTATAAACTTAAACATATAAATAATGAAACAATAAATATATCGGAATAATACATACAATAATTCTATGTTAATTTACATGTATAATATAAATACATTGATAACATTCAAAATTAACTAAAGGTTAGCAACCTTAAAATGCAGTACACAATTAATGGTAATGGTAATCCTATCATTCACATTCAGCTCCCTGTCTGCCCATAATCTTATGTGTTATTTTAACTCCTTCATTTCCAATTTCTACCCCAAAAGACCACTCTGGGGATCCTTGGCCACTTTTTCAATAACAGCAAACTGGAACATAATAATGTTTAGACATGCTAATGGATGTTTAATTAATGCAGTGATGAAATCCTTCCTATTTATGTCATGTATATGCTCATATATTCCTTTCCTTAACATTCTCTTCATCTTGCCCACATAATATGCTGGGCATGATTTACATGTAGCCAAATAAACAACACCATAAGTGACATAATTAAAAGCATGTTGTAATTTCAACAAACCATACCCATTGATGTATAAACTTGTACCACTGTAAATGTATTTACTTTTCCCACAACTATTGGTGCCTTTTTTCAAATTTTTTCCCCCTATATTGGGCTGTATATACAGTAAAATACTTTAAGATTATTGGCTTTATTTTAGCAAACTTTATATGCAGTTCCTAGAATATCAGTTTCAGAAAATGTTGAAAAATCTTCCCAAATCAGTTAGTACTCCCTTATATTCATGAACTTCCAGTGCCAAATTTCAACACCAAAGCTTTTTTAAAACCATTATCATGTTTAATGTTTAAAAAAAAAATGTTTTAGCACTACTGGCAAACAACAGATCATATAAACCATCTAGTCTTTTCTTATATACTTCAAATATATTAGCAATGAAAACTCCAGGGTAATCATTTTCCATAAACATACCCTTTAATTTAATTGCCTCATCCAAATATATTCCAGTTCTGATGTCATTCTTGCTAGGTGTACAAACTGGCCTTTTAATAAAGATAAGATTATAGGTAGATGGGGAATCAGGTTAGAATGACAGGATTTTCCATCAATAGCTTACTATGTATTAAAGCTTCTAAACTTTAGTTGATTTCTAATTAATTTTATTAATATAGTTACAGTACACATGAAAATTAATATAGTTAATTCTATGTATTTTTATATATCTATTGTTTCATTATTTATGTGTTTAAGTTTTTAAATATTAGGTTTGGAATATCATTTGACTTTTGAAGTTAAGGGTTCATTTTATTGCATTACACATGCTTTAAGGATATATGTTTTGATTGGCTGTGTGGATTATAAAATGTGATGATGCAATGGCTTGTGCAGATTCTGAAGAAGTCTGTATTCGACAAAAGTGCTTAATCTGCTATTTTTTGTAATAAAGTATTGGTGTGGACTTGGGTCATCTTGGTTCATCATTCCTGTTGTTTTACTAACTTGTGGTTTTAATAATAACTAAGATTTTAGAGTAGTCATAGAATATATGGATGCAGTTTTGACTAACATTTTTTTGTCAATTTGAGGGTGAATTTTACAAACAAGTTCAAGGGGTAGCTATGAGGTGGCATGTACCCAATCTATGTCAATATAGTTGTCTGGATTTTAATGAAAAAATATATCTTTAATTCACCATTTTCCAATTGTTGGTGCTTATACACAAGATTTTTGGGTGATATATATCTTTTGGGGCTGAATCACAAGAGAAACTGGTAGAATTTATGGTTTATATACAGAAGACTTCTTCCTTTTTTGTGACTTACATACCATTTCTTGTAAGAAGAAATTCATTATTTGGATATTGTTAGTTAAGAAAAAGGACACAAAAGCATTTAAATCTAGTATATTTCACAAAACTGCCTTCTCAAACTCTAATCTACATTTTACAAATAGTCACCCCCTCCATCAAAAGAGGAATATAGTGAACGGCCATTTAATTTGATTGACATCTCTGACTTTGATGAATGCTTGCTTGAAAGTGACCTACTTTAGGATATGCTTCTTTAAGAGGTTCCCCTTTTGACCTTCTACTAGAATTTAAGAATTAAGTTGTTAATAATGCACAAAATATACCCCAATAATGGGTAAGGGCCCTGATTATTCTCTTCCTGCTAAGTTTAATGAAGAAAGTTTTGAAAAAGCTTTGACTTTAAGATATAATTGTGATAGGAGAGAAATTAAAAGTATTATGGAGAAATATTGGCATGTTTGCCCTCTTCCCCAGAGTTTCAACTATTTTGGGAGAAAGATCCAGTGTTATACTGAAAGGGAGATAGAATATTAAGGAGACCTTAAGACTCATACTAAGCATAAGTTAGGGATGTGGTTCTTGTAATGAATGTAATTATATAATTAATTCAGATTAGACTTCTCTTCTGGGTTGTGAACAAACTTTTAGAATTGCTAAACAATTTAACTATGGGAGCAAAGGGTCATTCACCTTGCATTCTATAATGTTTGTTCCTCCTTTTACACTGGGAAGACCAAACATGGTCTAAGGAAGAGAATTTATGAACACATTTATGATATTATTCATCAAATAGATACTAACACTATATATAAACATTCAAGAGTAGGGATAGTACGTTTTTATTTTTTGAGTTAGAAGATGCTGTGATTAATTTGAGAGACGGTCCCTGGGAAATGAAGAAAGACCATAAAGAATTGATTTCAAAATGGAAACTAAATGTGCTCTAAATGATAATATTTCAGTTTCTAGCATTTTAAATCTTAAAGGGGCCAGATTGTAATTCATTAATTATCTATTTATTAAAATGTGGAAATATAGAAGAAATATAGAAGAAATATTGTTTGATCAATTCAGTTGTTGTCTTGAATGTGAATGAGATATGTAATTAAAGTCATGTGAATTTTTAAAGGTTTAAATATGGTGTAGTCTTGATTACTGTTTGCTCTGATGAAGTCCTATTGTTTTAAGAATAAAAGTGCTTAACATTTTATTGAATTTTGTTTGGAGTATACTCAGGTGCTCATTATTTCTTGATGCTGGACAGTTTGTGGCTACAATACTGGAAACTAAGTTTAGTGCGACATGCAAGGCCCTTAGTACCAAATGTCTATAAGCTCTGCATATTTTGCCAATATATTAGAATATATGTGTCAGTTTCCATTTCAGAATTTTTAGCAATGCTTTCAGGGAATTACACTTGAATATTCCGGTATAAAATGCACCAAAAAATAATAAATAATGGTTCAACCACTGCAGATAGGTTCCACTAATTTATTTTATTTTACTTTATTTTAATAAATTAGTGGAACCTATCTACAGTGGTTGGACTATTATTAATTATTTTTGGTTGTTTTTTATTGCTTTTTATTGGGTTTCTTGGTGTTAAAATGCACCAAAGCCGTAAGTCTATCCTTAGGGATTTAAACGTAGCTCAAGCCTCAGTCCGTCCCCACTACACTGCCTTTGTGTTTAGAAAGTTTTGCTTTTTGTTGGGAGTGACAAAGTTTCTTTTACTGGAGAAATATGAATATTAATGTTAATAGCTCAATTTAGACATATTCTGGATATGTGCTACATTCCCACACTGAACTAACACCAATCAAATATAACTAAGAACATACCAAGCTGTCATAATGAAGTTCTTGTAAAATTATGCATTTTTTTATTCATTTGTTAATCAGGAAAACCCACTAAACATGAACCTATTTTCAAAGGCAATCCAGGAAGTATTTCTATGCAAGTGACTTGCTCACAAAAACACAGTAGGTAGATGGGCACAAAATCAAACCCAGGATGTCAGGAAACAATTCATTAACAACTGATAAATTGTTAGTTTAAAACAAAAGTGTACCTATTAGTTCTTTTTGAGATAAATATAAAAACCATCAAAATGTAAATAAATGCTGCTGGTTTAATGTCAGATACAAAATGTTCCAAATATTCATATACAAGTGATATTTTTGGCTTTCAGCAATTATTACATTAATAACAACATCCAAATGAAAGCATTCTCATTAAAATGTAAGACACAACTGCTTCATTACCTCTGAAGCAAAGGCAGACCTTTAAGGCACGTTATGGCTAAGTACCCTAGTATAATTGCCTGAGAGCTAGATTAAAATGAAAACAATTTTAGAGATGCATTCCTTTATTACATGGAGTGAAATAAACAACACCATCAATAGTATTAGTGTAGTTCTAAAAAAATAACCACTGATAAAGGAGTTCTCCTCTTGTTAATTAAATGCCCTTTTTTTTGGGGGGGGGGCAGCTTCTTTCAAGTCCAGCATGTATAATGTTTCTGAGAACTGTATTAAAATACAAGCATGCATATGCTCAATATAGCATCACTATGGCTTTCTCTATATAGCATATGATAAATGTCATATTTGCCTTCAGTAACTTGTGCAAACTGTCTTGGATATAATGGGTTAAATGAATGAGGAATAGGTCATTGATGTGTGAGCCTCCAAATTATAGTCTGCTTAATCTATTTCCCTGAAATGTATGTTTTTTTTCTGAAAAAAAAATCACTAGGACAGAAAGACACACAATATTGTCTACATTACAGACCCTACCTGACACGTACATAGTATCTTGAAGAGTTGCATGACTCATACCCCATGTTAGTAAAAATAGTTTTTGAGATCTCCAGTTTCTTGAGAATGAATTAAAAAAGGAAAGACAGACTGATTGCTCGATAGCTAGACAGACAGATAGATATTTAGTTTAGCTTTCTTGGTAATCTTATTAAATATTTAGTTCATCTCTTTTTTTGCTCATTTACAAGCACTTTATAGGAAGATTCATACAGATTCCCATTTTAAGATGAAATACAATAAAATGAAACCACAAATATCAATCCTTAAAACATGTGTGCCATAAACATAAAATAAAAATAAGCACATTGGCAGAGGTGCCCAATATATGGAGGATCATTACAATAGCACTCTCTTATTTAATTACACCAACTTTACAGTTTGCACAGCAGTGGGGAAAATAGAAAACACCACATGCAACAAAATATTTTCCTGAACCCTATTTTCAGCACCTTAATATGATAAACAACAGGCGGAATGGTGTGTGTATTTCTTGAGTTCTACCACTTGTCAGAAACACTGAAAAAACTAAAAATTCAGAGTCACAAAATCTTTATATAACAATGATATGTAGCTCTCAGTCTTTTGCTTCATTATTATCTGTTTATAGGGCAGCAATTAATGAAAAGGCCTCAAATTAGGGACGCTTTTTAAAATACTGGTACTATTAACTCATAAACATATCTACTTCTATAATTAGGTATAATCCTACAAATTAATGACACTTGAGAGATATGCACTGATATCACAAACCATTCTCTGATAAAACTGTGAGGAAGACTGTAATAAAAGTTTTTTTTTTTCAAAAGTAAAAAAAAATTAAAATTCAACTCACAGTATGTATGAAATTTAAACACAAAGATATGTAAATATTTAAAAAGGAAAAGTAAATGAAGTAACATTGTACTAGCTTTTTTATTGCATCGTTAAATGTGAAAGAAATGTGTAAAATGATATATAACTGCATTTTCCTCTTTGTCAATATTGTAAGTTTATAAATTAAATTAAATTAAATTAAATTAAATTAAACCTTCCCCACACATGTATGCAGTGTTGAGACATCTGCTACTTGAATAATCTGGCTAGGTGACATGTGGTGATTGATGATGATGATGATAATGATGCCTGATTTGGACAATAGCTTGTTGGTATCCCCCCAAAGTATGTTTTTGTGGAAGCAGGAAGGCACATAAGATTCTAACTAAACACATAAAATAAAGAAACTGCCCATTAGTCACTAAAGGTACAGGGGGTACAGCTTTGCCTTGTTCATTCCACTCTGTTGTGTCCACTGACTGAAATGTGGCCGCTCAGAGCTAACTGCTATCATTTGAATATTTCAGGTATGGCTTATTTTAATAGTGAACAGCATTTTTTTATTTTATTAGCTTTGACTAAGTAGTGACAACAGTACCTTAAAATATGAGAAGGAGGATGTTAGTGCTTGTAAGGGGCCACCAGCTTCCATTTGAAAATAGTGTGTGTGTGTGTGTGTGTGTGTGTGTGTGTGTGTGTGTGTGTGTGTGTGTGTGTGTGTGTGTGTGTGTGTGTGTGTGTGTGTGTGCAGAATAATTCTGGTCAAGTTTTAGTTACTGTTTTATGGCTGCAAAGGAAGGCACTAGGTTTAGTTTGAAGTGGATGAAATTCAGGGTAGACAGGGATTATAAAGCACATGTGTATTGTATAGTGTAAGGCGTATTTGTGTGTAGCAGGTGTTTATCATTACCCAAGGCAGCAATGCGCATTTACAACACACCCTTAAGGTCAATTGCCATTTGTATATCAACTAAGAATAGTGTTGAAATTCAAACTTCATACTTGTGATTCCTTCTTTACATAAATATTGACTGAAGTGGTGCAACACTGAAAGCCCACTGACTTGTTTGAACATGTTAATTGGGAACCTGTAAGTTGGGCATGAGGGTAAATATACAGTAGTATATCTTGCACATCAGTTATTTCATTCCTTACTCAGAGTAGTAAGGAAACAGGCAATGACGGGTTTTGTGGAGTATGGAAAATATCACCGCCACAGCTGATGAAGGAGAACAAAACCAAGGTAATTTCATATGCCTGCATGTCCAAGCAGGACATGATATCAGCCTTGTGTAGTATTAAAATGGAGCCCACTGATGCTGTAGGTAGTAAGCATGTTGCAAAGCAATGTAGTCCATTCATAAATTATCTAACAATGAAAAATGAACTATAATGACTACAGCTAGAGGTGAAACATTTCAAAGCATCTGGCAGAATGAAGCAGATTGTGCTGCAAATGGAGTGGAAGCAGGGAGGAAGGGAGCAATAAATGAGAAAAGGTGAATGAGAACAAACAGTGGCAGAAGCTGACCAATGACAGCATGAGAGGGAGATGTTGGGTAAAAACCCAGCCCTGGGTTCCATGGTCGGCACTATTTTTTTAATCAGTAAGAAGAGGGGGATAACTTTGATTATTTTGTTTTGTCATTTGAAAGCGTGTGTAATCAACATGTACTTGTCCAAGGGCAATGGATAAGGTTTTTAACTCTTCACATGAGTAAGGCAATACATGTTGTGTTCAGTATGTCAGATATGGCCTGTCTGAATTGAGAAAAAATTATATACTATTTATTTGACTGTTTTAAACTGACTCCTATAGATTTATAGATTCTTACTAGGCTAACAGCCCAGGGGGGCTTTCTAAGCCTAGACAAGTTTTCCCAAAAGAATCACATAGGAAAGGCAACAGGATTTGATGGAGTTTTCCCAAAAGCATAAGGACTTGTATCCAAATAGGACATAGAAGGCCAGGCATTTATAACCTACTACTGTCCATAAGGGACATGGTTGCCTGGCCTAGTCTAAATTTCTGAATTTCCATCCACTGGTATAGATTCTGAAGCGCACAGAAAAAAAAAATCAGATGACAGTGTGAGTCACTGTATTGCAGAAATGATCAGTTACTTTCATAGGTGCATGAGTGGATGTCACATTACTTGGATACCCAATGGAAAGGGTAAAAGCACCTTGTGTATTGCCTGAGGACATATAAATCTTGTGAACAGATTTGGAGTGTATAGCTGCTGATGAACTGGGGAAAAAAGGTCACCTCTATCTAGTCATCTGAGCATAACTGTATAAGGAGTTAGCTAGCATCACACATCAGTATAAAGCAACCTATAAGAACTGTCTAAATCTTCACAGCAGGTGGCATGGCAAAACAAGAAAATATTGACTTGTGTGTATAGGTCTTGGAGAAAAATGTTTCCAGTGAAATGAGATGGGGCATGCTTTTTTTTCCCAAATGTCCACAGTAACAGGTTGGGTTAAAAAAAAAAAACATGAGGCAAGTAATAAAAGTAGTAATTAAATAACGGTAGATTGTTTTGAAATTTCATCTGCTCCAAATGATCACAGGACCTATACCCTATCTTGGTACAGAAACTGTTGATAAGATGGATACTGCACTGCATATAACTATTGCTAGTCTTTCAGTTGTCACAGAGAAATATTACCTGCCTAGGTAGTCTGCTCAGGTTAAGGTCACAGGAGGAACATGGCTCATTTGGTGTTGAAAGTGAGGCAGGGACATAAGCAGTGACAGTGTTTGATGATATCCAGTCAGATGTTCTAGTTGATAATGCTTTTAATAGTATGGTACCTTGTATAAATGCAATTCTATACAGCCCAGCAAAAAATAAATCACATAGGAAAGGCAACAGGAATATGCCATAATCAGTAGCTATATCTCCAATCAAAGCTGGTAATATAGCACTTCATGGAAGAGCTACATTGTAGAAAAATAGTCTGAACTGGAGCCATAGTTATCAGGAGGTACAGGACATCCTCTAGAAGGAGTTAATTCAGGGGAAGAGATGGTTAATAGCAATGTCAAAATCTGAGATATAGTTGTTTAAAATTACATTACAAGAATAATTGGGAAGAAATGTGAAGAGAACTGAAGGAGGCACAGCTCACTGACTCCACTTCATAAAACCAGACGGGGATAGCCAAGACAGCCCCATTCCTCATACTTGGAAAAAGGGGTCATTGTACAGAAATGGACTCCTAAGCAGGGGATACAGGGAGATGGGAGGCAGTAGTTAGCAGTTCCAAGGGCCTGTCATCAGATACTTCTTGATATAGCCAAATAATATTCCTTTCCAGGCCATGTGAGCATAAAGCATACAAAAAAGGGGGCTTACAGATTTTTCTTACTGGCCAGGCATTGCAGAATATTTAAAGGGGTACTGTAACACTTGTGACAGGTTAAGATAAAGCTAGGGTGTACACAGGTGGTAGATCACAATGTATCCACATATGGACGAATATACAGGCAAGAGGAAAGGGTTACATATTAAAACAAATAAATGACAGATGAAATGGCAAAAGTATTCTACCCTGTTAGCAAAAGCTCAGAGAGTCTTTTGCTGGGTGAGTGTGACATGAAATGTACCTTTTAATTCAAGCATTGTTTCTTGATGGGTTCTCATCAAAACTTACTTAATACTAGGGAAGAGGGAGATGCATGAAGAAGTCTTTAAACTGGCAAAATGTTACCTTTTTCAAAAGGAAAATCCATGAAAAGTGAACAAACTGTAATAGCAGTGTACCAAATTAAATGATCCTTTAAAAGATAAAAGAAGTTTAGTAAAATGTAGCATGTAAAGAAAACATGAAAAGTGGTATATAATTCATTTTTCATGTGGAAATATATTTTGGTTTAAGAAGGAAACTAAATGTTGCCTTACAAATTAGTTAATTGTTGCAAAGCTACTTCTTGAAGATTTTAGTTCTTGTTCACATGATGATGATGATGATGGTTCATTAATTGAGCAATAGCTTCCCTTATGGGTATCTAAGTATGGGAACAGGAAGGCATCTTCTAAAATTCTAACTAATGATACAGAAAATACCACTGAAGACTTATAAATAGATTGTCTGTTAATCAAAAGATGTTACAGGAGGTACATATTTGCCTGTTGGAAGATACAATTTGAGACAGGTCTTAAGATGTATTATACTGCCAGTTAGCTCCCTGGAAATAATTCAATTTGGATGTAAAAAACAGATTTAGTAAGGACAAAGTGTATATTAAAGAGGTAGCAAATAGTTTCAAGCTTAGATGTTGACACTTTTTGAACATTATTTGTCTGTTTTCATGTTTTATTTCCAATTCCTTATGCAAGGTCTGTACTGTTTGCATGTTCATTTGAAATGAAAATTATTTAGCTTATTTATTTTAAATGAATAATTTTATTTTTCAACTTTAAATCCTTGTAGTTAATGGTTTATTTATTAGATTAATGGTTTAGGTTATTTTGCTTGTACATTTAAATGTGTGCTGTCTGCCCATTGAAGTGTGACATCTTAGGATGACTTATTTCCAGGGTAAGGTGTACTCTTGTTTTGCTAACTTAAGTGGTGGCAGCAATACTTTAAAACTTAGTAAAGAGGGTGTTGGCGCTGATAAGTTACCTTCTACCCCCTCATTTTGAAAATATTGTGTGAATGTATGTGTATGGAAAATAATTATCTTCAAGTTTCAGTTACTGGTGGTAAGGTGTACTGAAATGCACTGGGTTCAGTATGAAGTAGATAAAAAGCTGTAGAGACAAAGATTATTTCTCTGATCAGTAGCAGTGCACCATAACACATATTTGGTATGGCAGGTATTGGCCATTATCCAATGCAGCAATGTACATTTGCAACTGATCCTAGCAACCTGATTTTGCAACATCCTTAAAAACAATTATGCTTTGTATAGTAACTAGAACCAGTAGAGGGATTCAAGCCCTCATACTGCTGAGTCTATTATACAAATCTTGAAGGCAGGAGTGCAGGTGTAAAAGCTTGTAACTCCTGTCCATTATGAAAATACTAATAATCACAAACACAACAAAAGTTGTGGAAAACACATCACAATATTCTAGTTTCACTTACACTAATTCTGAAGAATCTTGACTACCAAAGAAATACATGGCTGCCAATTCAGACTACTGTAGTAGGATTAGGAGAAAATGTGCTTTGCCACACAACATTCCTTAACCAAGTATGAGTACAGGGGCTCCTGAAGCCTGATCATAAAAGTGTGCTACACGCAAACAGCTTGCAAATAAACAAAATGTTTATGTTAACATTACTTTCATGCCCAGTGTCTGATACACAGGAAATGTCAAGTCTGAAATCACTTTGCTAAGCCACATATTGTATAACAAAGCACTCTGAGATTCCTGGCATATCAACTATATTTTGTGCACACAGTTGCTGGAAAACATAACCATGTAATTTCTTTATCTACTCTCTGTAGCTGCAGTGACATTTGCATTTCATAAACATTATATTTGTTTAAACTGAAATACTTAATGCTGAACACTGAGATCTGCTGCTGGCTGTGCCCGCAGCCTCATGTTTTTACAAAATCAAATTGCTAGGAGCAAGTTACATGTTGAGTCTGGGACATAACATACTCAACCTCTTCATTAATTATTTATGAAGGCTGTCTGTGGAGCCCTCATTTTGAATCATTATTTGTAATTAAGCATTCGATGGTTAGATTGGTGTAGCCTAATGCCATGCCGTTCAGAGTACTTTCTGAATCTCACACCTGTTAATTTTCATGTTCTCATTTAAACTGTATTTTATGCAGCTGTATATATTTTGGTAGTATGCACCTGTACAATATTCATAAATTATATTAACTGGTTTATTGTCAGCCATTTTCACATACTAAAGCAATGCACTAAGATAATGAACTTTCTACAAAAGGCAGTAGGTAATGATAGCACTAAATTAATCTAACAGTACCTTGCAAGTACTTGACACTTCCCTGAAATATTTGCTCCTTTTATTGAAAAATATTCAGAGTAAATACAAACCACAATTTGATAAATATTCAAGTTTCCGCATGCTTCCAATAAAAGATAATTCTGTAGGACGTGGTATATACACCATCAAAGGAAAACATAGCAAAAGCTCATGTCACAAAAGGCAGACACAATGTGCTGATAGATTGCCTTACAGTTTCTTGCTTCTTTGAACAAATCATTTGTATGGAATCAGTAACACTTACTTGCTGTTACAATTCCCCTTAAGCAAAATTTCATCAGTTACTTCTCTGAGAAACTGTAGGTATTCAAATTCGTCTTCTTCCCTATTGGAAACAAAACAATTATATCTGAGAATTCATCTGGGAATTAAAAGCAAAATCATTACAAGTAATTTCATGCTGCACTCATTTTTTGTAAAACATGGCAATATTTAGATGCACAAAAAAAAAAAAAAAGAAAAGAACAACATACTAACAAGACTGTCTTCATCTTGACAGCATACCCTGTGCAGAGTTTTAAATGCGATGCAGTAGTATTCCCCCTCTGAGTCTCCTACTGCTAGTTGCTCCTAATTTGACATTTGATATGATCAGGGCCCTGTTTCTACAAGATCCAAAGCCTTTTTCCCCAATACCTGTCATTTCCAAATAAACAAGCAGTGGTTTTGTATTTGCTAATGGCAGCACAAATATGTACTGTTTTGTATAAACCAGTTGCTACAGTGAAGTATGTCCTATTAGGTCTGATATAACATGATGAGTTAATTTGTGACAAAATACATATGACTTCTGATTCACTACTTTATTTTGAGGGGGAGCTTTGCAATTAGTGAAATAATTGGGTAGGTAATTTTTTCCTCTCTCGTGTTTTTTTTTTTTTTTTACTTCAAATCTTAAATTCTCTTGCTGTGGGCATCTACTCTTTCTTAGCTCCTAAAAGGCACCCTTGATGCAGGTACAACAGCACCCAAATACCCATAGTTCCCAACTCTTTTTAGTTGCTTGGGTATTTTTGAGTACATGGTACCTGTCAAAGACCAAGTGGGAGGGGCTACACTCTGGACCAGGCGGGGGCTTCTGCTGTCATCTTAGACTGCAGCCAGACAGGCAAAAAGTAAAGAATTCAGAGATTATGCCTATGTTTATGCCTGGCTCTGCATTGAATACCAAAGTGGCCTCAATGACCTTTAACATATCTCATCAAGTGCCTCATGTAGCAAGAGATTATCATCATCATTATTTTCCACAGATATCTGTAAGCAGAATTGTAAGGGACAGCACCTTAATAACTTGCTCTGTCAGCAAGATCTGAGAGCAGACAGTACCTCATCTCAATGTTATGAACAAGGTGATGCTCCCAAAGCATGAAAGGAATAAGACCTTCCATCATGTCGCATGTGTCAATGTGTGAATGTAGGTCAAAAGGCACTACGTTTCTTGTTAACATTGTCAGATATTGTCCCTGCAGGTTCTCTAGCATCTGGTCTTAAGTCATTCATTTCCACATTCCTAAAATGGACTTTAACTTGCTCAGCACATGGTTAAAACTGGCTGAGTAGGTGCAAAATATCATTACTCAGTAGTTTGCATTTATGTTGACACCAGGCACAGCACAGACCTCTTGCATCCTGGTGCTATTCTTTGTGTGTGCCTTAGCACAACACACTTGACTTGCTTCATGTTCTGAATCACTTTAGGATGTGGCTTAGGTCACCTCCCATCCTTATCCATGTGGTCAGCTTACAGGAAGTATTCCTCACTCAGGGGCTAGTGGAGACCTTTTTGTGCGGACTCTGATTCATTATCTGTAGCTGTATCTGAGGGAGTCCAACATCACCATTTTGGAGACTGACAGGCATAAAGAGCCCTGTTTTATCTGCTAGTTTGCTTCATGATGACTCTTCCTTTGCAGAGATTCTTAGGTTCATGAAGTCTACTTTGACGTGTTAGTACAGATGTGCTGACTAGGGATACAGACCCTGCACTGATCTGTACAGGTGTGTCTGGCTCAGACTCACCACCGTTCATAATGACCTAGGCCTCCTGGATGTCCTGTTCAAAGGTGAAGGTCTCTAAGAAGAAGCTCCCCAAAAGAGGGACAGTCTTTTCCATTATGAATGGTACGTGTACCCTTCCCCTTCTTCATTCCCTAAGTCTTTCAAGTCCTTCCAAGTTCAGGAAGTGCTCTTCTAGGTGCCAGGCAGTTCTGCCTTTTAATGGGCTACAGCCAAAATCCTTTATGATGACTTCTGTTCATCAGCCTTGTGGTAGTTCTAAGCACATTTAGAAACTGCTAGTAAAAAGGTTGTGGACTGAGTCTGTCCCATTCTGGAGGGGGGGGGGGGGCATTATCCAGGCAAATGGATTGCAGACATAAAAAGAGGGGTCTATTTCAAAGTATTGAACAAATTCGCAAAACCCATATGGTTGAGACCATATGACTGAAAATTCTGTTCATTGAACTGTTCTGAGATCACTGCACAGTGGGGATCAGGGAATTTGCACTTTTCCCCCACTGTAGTGCGATCTCTGAGTTGGTGTACATAATTAGCAGGGGGTGGAGGGGATGCAGTGAGGCTGTTATTTGCTGGTATTGCTTGGGTTTATGTTTTTTGTCGGAGGACTGAATTGTCAATCATATGTTCTTGACCATACAGGATTTGACAATCCGGCTTTTTGATACTTTGAAATAGATTCAGAAAAAGACACACATCCAAGAGTTGCTCAAGCATCCTCAATTTGTGCTTCTTTTACAGATCATCTGATGTTAGTGGAGGGGGCCACATGTACCATTAAATAAGAGTACAGGGCCAAGTTTTTTTTACTTTTAGCTCTGTTACACCACCTCAAGATGTTGGAAGCAAGCATTCTAACAACTCAGGACCTGACTCTGTCTGAGGCTAAATAGGCAGCCTACTTGACCTTGATTCTGGGGAAACCAGAAAGTTGGGGATTTTTTTTCCCACAACACACACTTCAATGTTTAGGTGGGTTGAGTATTTATTTTAATCCTTGGCCCTCTATTCCTGTGCACAAGAAGTGGTTCTTCAAATTCCTGATTAACGGACCTAAACCTTCATCAAAAGATAAATAACGCATATTATCAGATAAACTCATATCCAAAGGTATCCTCCCACCTCAGGAATAAAGTTTCAGTACATGTCAAGCACAGTAGCACCCTTCTCACATTCAAGGTATACCTAGATAATTGGATTGGCAGCCCCAAATTATCTCCTGGCCTTTCATTTTGTGTTGCACTCCTTGAGGCTGGAGGGAACTTTTTAACATGGTTTATTGACAATACTTTTAATAGTTTGTAGACTGCTTGCCTAGTTCTTAACCTATGAACCTATGATTGTGCTCATTATTCACATTGTCTGTGTGAAATATTCCATGTCCATCTTACAAGCCTTGATGCTGCCTATTTATGCAGAGTTTCAGTGCTGTGTTGAAAGATATGCTGGCTGCACAGTGCCAGATGAGTGTTTGAGAACTTCATATGATGTTTTCCATTTTGTATCAGGAGGGGTATAGTTTCATTAAAAAATTCTGTGCTTAAGCTACTCCTTTGCCTTAAGGGTCTTCACAAAAGTGTTTGCAGTGGTAGCAGAGGGTTTTTAGCTGACAGGTCATCTGCTATTCTCAAGTATTTGCTGGCATCCCCTTTCCCAGAGGTTTCTGAAGTAAGCTCCAGATGATTTTCTACCATGGTTAACAGCCTCTTATTGGGCTTACAGCAACTGGAGTAAGCCTTTTCTGTTTTCATCACAGTGTATCCACTTCTCAGAGGCAATTCTGCATTTTCTTAAAGCCAAGTCTTCTGCCATTCTGATCCAACTCAAGAGTTTAGAGACCTGGCATTTTTAGTTTCCTCACAGAGGAGGCTTCAAACCCACTATACGTTATGCTTTTTAGGTCTCATGACATTGATAAAGTTTCACTGTATACCTGGTATACCTTTGCTGGGTGCCATACAGTTGGAGTTTGTGGCATTTTAAGAAAGGCTCACCTCAATTGTAGTTAGGAAAACTCATGCTTCAATAGGTGGTTCATTGCTGACTGCCATCATAATTATAAAACAGATCCCCTCCTTTTATCTGATCCCTGATATTCTTCCCTAAAAGGGTGAGGCATGGTCCTGAAATTGAGGCTGTCTTCCTTTTCCTTTATATGACAAAGTCTCTCTGGAATGCATCACTGGAAGGATGGAATGCTCACAATGAATCTACCTCACTCCAAAAACAAATGAGATCACTTAGAAAGCATATTCACATCAACCTTCCTGCAATTAAAGCAGTTTTCTTTTCTAGTTTGCTCTGAAACCTCTTCTTACATCTAATCATATGCAATTAAGATTGTCTAATCAACTGTAATTAAGATTAGACAACATGGTTCATATGGTCTGTAGCTCTTTTGATGCTGCAGACATGCCGGATACAGATATATACTCTTGACGCTGATGTGTGCAGGGTTGCCTGGCACAGACTTTCCACCTTTCATAATCTGTTTCTAAACCTTACAAAAACTGGCTTGAGTGTGAAAAAGGACCATAAATGGAGTAAGTTTTGTGGTGGTAGTCCATATCCCTGGGGAAATTTTACTTCTTTCTTGATTTTTCACATCCCAGCACCAGCCCAGTCTTGGACTGCTTACTTTAAAGAAGCAGCTTTCAAGTTATTATTACTATTATTGTTATTATTTATTTATTTATTTTTTAAATGGGACTCTCCAGAGATCAATCTGTTTACTGGCAGGGAGTACAGAGTTTACCAATATTTTACCCTCTAACAGATTGGAAGTAGAAGTGGATTACAGGAAATTCTCCATACATGGACGAAAATTTCTGTATACCATTTTCTATTTTTGGCATGTTGGTGAAGTTCCAGATAGTCTAGTCACACATATAAGCATAGAATCACCTGATTTCAGGCTCTTTTAATCTAGTCCACTCTCCAAATGATTCCAGTCCAAGCAGTGGAATTTCTAGCACTGTAGTAACATAATTTCCTTCACCAAAATGTCTGATTCCTGCAGTGAGCTCTACCATGCTGTCATATCTTCATAGTCAGATTTCTGAATTCCTGCAGGCTGCAAGGAAACATTTTACCTGGCTCCTTTGCAAGTCCAAGTAACAGAGATTCTCAACCACAGTGAAAAGATATAACTTTTTCCCAGAGACTGTGCTTTGCCTATTTCAAACATCTTTTTTTTCCTTTTATAAAATAACATTAACATCCTTCCTGCCAATGCCATCAGTCACCAGAACCACTAATCGAACCCGGGTCACCTTTAATCTTCTATACCATCAGGCTGGAGTGCAAAGCTTTGAACAGGAATAAGTATAGTCTAGTTAAGACATTTTCACAGGGAGCCCCATCTTCCACTAGAGACTCCATCTCCAACTTAAGCTGTGACCTTCATAGATACGTGTTGTCATGCCCATTCTGAAAACTGATTTATTTAGTGGCTCTGAGAAAAGGAACATATGCTACACTACACTACAGTGACAATGAAACAGTGGCAGACCACTTTGCAATTAAGCCATGATAAAGGACAAATTATTATTCCAGGGATAAAAAATCAAAGGGATATTCCAGGGTGACTTTCTGTCACCATTGCTATTCTTGCCTTGCCTTTAACCCATTAAGCTGTTTACTTAACAGCTTAGGCCATGGCTATAATTTGGCTCCTAGAAAACAACAAAGCGTAAAGACTTCTCACCTCCTCTTTATCGATGATTTAAAACTGTATAGCTCATATGCAGAATGTTGTACCCGATAATTCATGAGAAGTGAGTGTCTCTTAGGATAACTTCATGCTTCTTTCCTCTAGGAGTCTCTAAGAGTCATGGTTTGAATCCTGGGAGTGGTATTAAGCTATATGCATAATCTCACCCAAGAATATGTGAATATGTGTAGAAACAGTCAGGTATTGTTGACAGAAATTTCCTCCACAGGTCCGCCAGGTAAGAAAAGGTATAAATTAGACGTAAGAAGGCTGTAATTATACATTGCGTACAACACCCACTGTCCAACCCCAAGGCTGCAAATTACAACAAGATAAGTACATACACCAAGTAGTCTCCTCCAAGAAATGTCCCTCAAGTGTCACGCTGTCACAGCTAGTGGTCACTGCCGCCAATACCCATGGTGACTGATAGAAATCAAGGTGCAGTATGGCAGTAGCACACACACACACACACACACACACACACACACACACACACACACACACACACACACACACACACACACACACAGTATGAGTGCACATATGTAACTTTGACTATGTCAATATGGGTAGTGACAGTCAGGTAGTGTTAACAGAAATTTCCTCCACAGGTCCGCCAGGTAAGAAAAGGTATGAATGAGCTGTAAGAAGGCTGTAATTATACACTGTGTACAACACCCACTGTCCAACCCCCAAGGCTGAAAATGACAGCAAGATAAGTACATATACCAAGTAGTCTCCTCCAAGAAATGTCCCTCAGGTATCATACTGTCACAGCTAGTGGTCACTGCTGCCAACACCCACGGTGACTGATAGAAATCAAGGCGGAGTATGGCAGTAGCGATCACACAGTATGAGTGCACATATGTAACCTTGACTATGTGAATATGGGTAGAAACAGTCAGGTACTGTTAACGGACATTTCCTCCACAGGTATGCCAGGTAAAAAAAGGTATAAATGAGCTGTAAGAAGGCTTTAATTATACACTGTGTACAAACATACCACTGCCCAACCCAAGGCCATAGGTCGATGTAGAGCGAGATAATACCTGGAGAGTAATGATTAGAGCAATAATCATTAAAGTTGTGAGCAACTGAAGCCTATACAGTTGTTAATTGACATCTTTCTACCCCCCCCCACCTTATCTGCACCAATAATCTAAACACATAAATCAATGGGTATGCTTTTTACCAAACCTACTGTTGGGACATGTGTCCTATTGTTCTACATATATTTAAATGTTTGATTATTAATGCTCCCTGTTCAAATACTATCACTGGTGGCCTGTTGCTATCAATGTAACCTGCATGCCATTGTAATGCACACTGTGGTTCCATATATGCATGTGTTCTGTTTGCTATGCATTGTTTCAAATCTGTTGTTTTGGGTTAATGGGAACACCCATGCATGCTGTTATAACTAATCCTGGAATGTATTGTTCATGACTAACCAACATATGTTGTAAAACCTCAACACCATAGCACGCCTGGGAAGCCCAATCTCAGCGGATCCGCCTGTCCCACCTCAACTGAGTTCTGAAACTGAAATGTATGTTAACATTTACTGACAGAAATCATCACATCTTTACAGTGATTTACCACAGAAATGAAAATAATGATTCTGTGGAACAGAACAGAAATATGAGCAATAATCCTGGATGGTCTGAAACAATCTGGCCAGTCGAAAGGTACGGTCAGAACCCCTTAGTGCAACAAATCTGGACCAAGCCTGACAAGGGGGGGGGGACTAAAGCCATGAAACTGGGAACATATGCTAAATACTGGAGTAGGTAAGGTGACACAGTTGATACAGTAACACCCTCCTGTTACTCCCCACTAGTTACTGACTTAAATCTTCACATCATCCCACTGATGTGTCAGACATACACAACATGTATGGGGGCCAGGCAACACTACATCTGATAAATATCTGGACATAACATCATAGTAGGGAAACTACACTGAGCTGCTAGGCATGTCACCAAGTACTATCTAAACTATAGGCAGACTGACACAACACTAACCCAATTTTGCTATGGGAGAATGCACATGTAATTGCAAATATATCAGGCACTACAGGGATATAATAGCACTGACAGACACCAGTGTGAAAGTGCATTCCCATAGCCAATCTCAAAGTGACATTCTGGTAAGCCATATGAACAGTAGAGTATATGGACTGTGTGAACAAAATCGTTGGCATGTTTTCCACTTACACACTACCCCTGCATATACTGGCCCAATTCACAGTGCAGTCTGACTCCTGACTGTGGTATGGGACATGTGTTAGTCTGCCCCTACAAACATATACAGCTGATAGAGCACCAGAAACTGGAGCCGCATGCAAAGTCAGATAGAAAAAGACCTATAACATTTACATCTACTCCCCTGCCTACACAGGCCAAATAACATATTTACAATAAACACTAGAACAACAAACTTGATAAAAACAAAAAAAGTCCAAATGATACTGGCGACCACACTCCGTTTAATAAATTTAAGTGTTTTTCGACTGTTACAAAACAGCCTTCATCAGAATACAATAGCTTAGACAGATAATTTAGATAGAAAAGTATTTATGAAAGTGTTCTATTACTGTAATTTTAGAGTGATCATGATCATTAGTTTTATATCTAGATTTTTAATTCGTCATTGATAAGTTTACTTTAAGTAGTTAAGGCAATTTAATTGAAGTGTTAATTATCCCACCTTTTTGTGCTGTTTTTACTATTTAAATGGAGCTGGTGTTCTTCTTTTTATTGTATTCTGATGAAGGCTGCTTTGTAACAGTCGAAAAGCACTTAAATTTATTAAACGGAGTGTGGTCGCCAGTATCGTTTGGACATTTTTTGTTTTTAACATATTTACAATACATTGCTACACAATCCTGAGAGTCTGTCAGCAATTGCCAGAAATATAGATTCCTCTCAACTGTATAAAGTCCCACAGAATGTGCAGGCTTTATCCTCCTTATATAAGGTCTCCTGCACATAACATGTCTGGCAGTCTGATACATCACTGGGATTGATATCAGGAATGAAGTCACTATATCATGATATACTATACATATCCACCTCTTACAGCATGGCATCTGGACAAAGCCTGACATACTTGGGGGCAGAGGGCCAAATACAGGGGCATTATTGACAAATTGCTGTTATAAACTCAGAAAGTTGCTGGTGTAACTGAGTTTCAGTAACATATCTGTTCTGAGGGATATGAAGTCAGAAACACACATAGATGTTACCCTTTACTGACTGTAATCCTCAGAGTATGCTACTGAATTTCCAAGGACAGAAAATGTGTGAGTAACACACCAAATATAAGAGTCCAAACTCTGGCCGGTGTGCGGATAGCCCTACAGTTGAGAGTTATGTCAACCACATAACACTATCAGACATACGCCACAGCAGATGTTCTGTCTCCATGTCTTCCAGTCTTCTGCATCTTGCTCTGTCACACCAAACACCTGCATGTCCGCTATCACCACATACAAGCACATTATCTCAGGCCTTTCTCTTTTCCTCTTACCTGGCAGTCTCATCCTTTCCCAAATATACTCAGCATAACTCTTCATCACATGTCCAAACCAGCATAATCCTGCCACTTTCTGGCTTTGTCCCCAAGCTGTCTAACCTGGGTTGATCCCCTAACATATATATGTCCACCTGTCCACCCTTGTCACACCCAGTGCAAATCTTAACATCATTAACTCTGCTACATACAGCTCTGACTCGTGTCTCCTTTTTCAATGCCATTATCTCCAACCCATATAACATAGCTGGTCTCACTACCATCTTGTAGACCTTCTTTATCACTCTTAATGGTACACATCCTGCCTGTACTCTCATCTTCACCTCTCCCCCACACTCACCATTACTCTGAACTGTTGTTCCCAAGTATTTACACCTATCCACCTTTGCAAACTGTACTCCCTGCATTCTCACCATTCCTCTATTCTTCTCCCATTCACACACATATATTCTGGCTTAGTCATGCTGACCATCATTCCTCCCCTCTCTAGACCATACATCCACCTCTCCAGGGTCTCCTTAACTTGTTCCCTACTTTCACTACAGACCATAAACAGCACAGTCTACGGGGACTCCTGTCTGATTATGTCTGTTAACATGTCCATCACCACTGCAAATAAGAAAGGGCTCATAGCTGATCCCTGATGTACTCCCACCTCCACCTTAAATGTACCTGTCACTCCCAATGCAGAACTCACCACTGTCACAATAGCCTTCCATTTGGTAGAAAAACTTTCAGTCTTGCTGGAAATAAAAGATGGACTTTCAGTTGCTTTTTCTTCAAGGTTTTTTTTATTGGTAGAAATTCTTTTCTTTTTGAAACCACCTTTGTAGAATAATCATTGTCAAATCTTATTAATGAATCATTGTATTTGATGGGAGAATTTGCCCAAGCATTTCTTAATATAAGATCTTTTTTTTAAGTCTCACAATTATAGATCTCGGCTTGTTCTTACCCGGAGAAGAAGCATTTCCAGAAGCTGCTAGTGATCTATGCGCCTGTTCTATACCATATGAAAGAGCTTCAGGTATTTTTGTTACATCTGGTATCCAGGTGGTAAGAAAGTTTATCATATTGTCCCCTTCAGATTTTTCTGGTAGACCATATATTCTAATATTATTTCTTCTTGTTCGGTTTTCCATATCATCAAGCTTTTCTAGTAAATATGTATTCTGTTGAAGTAAGAATTCAGTTTGTTGTTCTTCTATTTGGACTCTAGTGTCAATGTCACTTAATGACTGTTCAATAAGTGATATCTGTCCTTTCTGCTGTGTAAACATTTCTTGAAGCTGTTCCAGTTGTTGTGAGCACTTTTCTTTAAAAGTATCTATTTTATTGTCCATCTTGTCGATTTTTATTGTAAGTTCCTGTATATTTGTAATGAGAGACTCTTTTTTGAGAGAAGAGTCTTGTGCTGTATTGCTTAGATGACTCATGCTGTAAAGCTGATATTGGTGCTGATTTTCCAGTAATTAATTTGACAGGAATTATTCAAGTTCTGACAATAAAATTTTTCTTATAGATGCTCAGAGTTATTAGAAATAAGTTAGTAATAAAAATTTCTTCAAATTAAATATTATTTTGTAAAATTCCTGTCAGGAATTGTATTGAGGTAAGAGAGCTGAAATGAAGTGCAGCTATCAGTTCAGCATCCTAGCCACGCCCCTCCAACAATAGCCTTATACATATCCTGTAGCATTCTTACAGATTCCTCTGCCCTTCCTGACCGCCTCATACAATACCACAACTCCTCTCTAGGCATCCTGTCATATGCTGTCTCTAAGTCCACAAAGACATAATGCAGCTACTTCCGATCTTCTCTGTATGTCCCCATCAACAGTCTCAGAGCAAACACTGCATCTGTACTGCTCTTTCCTGGCATAAAACCACACTGCTGATCAGTAATCCTCACCTCCCTTCTAAGCCTAGCTTCCACCACCCTTTACCATTACCTCATGCTGTGAATGATCAATGTTATCCCTCTGTAGTTACTACAGTTCTGCACACCACCTTTATTCCCATAATCAGTACCCAAACACATTTTATCCACTCCTCACACACCCTCTCACTTTCCAAGATTACAGTAAACAATCTAGTTAAAAAGACCACTGCCATTTGTCCTAAACACCTCCATGCTTCCACAGGTATGTCATCTGGACCAATAGCATTTCCATTCTTAAACCTCTTCATAGCTATCCTTACTTCCCCCTTGATAATCAGTTGTACGTCCTCATTCAACATACTCACATCTTCCAGCCTTCTCTCTCTCTCTCATTCTTTTCATTCAACTGCCCATCAAAGTATTGTTTCCACCTGTTCGACACACTCTCCTCGCTTGTGAATATGCTTCCACCATTATCCTTTATCAGCCTTATTTGCTGCACATCCTTCCTAGCTACATGCCTCTGTCTACCCAATTGGTACAGGTCCTATTCTCCATCATTGGTGCCCAACCTTACATGCAACCCTTCAGATGCCCCATCCTCAGCCTTTGCCACCACTCACTTTGCCACACACCCCATCTCCCTATACACCTGTCTACTTTCTTCATCTGTCTGACAATTCTCTTTGGCCAACCTCTTTCGCTGTATACTCCCCTGTACTTCATCATGCCACCACCAGGTCTCCTTATCCTCCTTCCTCTGTGCAGATGTCACACCAAGCCCCATTCTACTCATCTCCTTTACTAGCTCAGATGTAGTTACCCAGATATTTGCTAAGTCTTCCTTGCCATCCACTGCTTGTCTTAACTCTTCCATGAACTCAGCCTCACAATCACCCTTCAGTATCCACCATTTGATCAGTGGTGCTGCCCTCACACTCCTCCCCCTCTTCTTGATCACCAATGCTATCCCACAGACCAACATTCCATGCTGCCTAACTACACTTTCCCCTGTCACCACTTTACAGTTACCAATCCCCTTCAAACAGGCCTACCTGCATAGGAGGTAACCCACCTGTGTGCATCTTCCTCCACTCTTGTATGTCACCCTATGCCCATCGGTCTTGTAAAACTTTTAGTTATGTACTCACCATAACTTCAGATGTTTGGGATCCATCTCGCCTACATTCTGACTGATGGGTTCGGAGCCGATCCCTCGGCTCCGACTCGGCACGCTTATGCCAAAGAGCGAAGTCTCTTATTGGCTGAGCTTACTATATCCCAGGATGCACCACTACCAGTCCCCCAGATCTAGTTTGTCCGCATACATGCACACATGCACGCCCTGCTTATATAACATCGTCAGATGAAACAAGATAAAACAGTAAAACTCAAAACCGTTCAATCTCTTCTGATCTCCAAGGCAGGGGGAAGGAGGGTGGGTATTAGGAATGTAGGCGAGATGGATCCCAAACATCTGAAGTTATGGTGAGTACATAACTAAAAGATGTTATGTGATCCTATCTCACCTACATTCTGACTGATGGGACAGCGTCCCTAGCACCTGAATCCTGGGTGGCTCACTGGAAAACACTCCTGAGTACCGTGGAACCAAATGATGCTCGCCCTTTAGATGCCACATCCAATTTATAGTGGGAAATGAAAGTGTGCGGATTGGACCAAGTAGCGGCAGCACAAATCTCCGATATAGCGAGCTTGGAATGAAAAGCTATAGAAGTCGCCATAGCCCTGGTAGAGTGAGCTTTGATAGATGTTGTAAGCTGCTTATTCGAAGAAGAATAAGCCTGAGTTATACAATCTCTAATCCATTTGGAAATAGTAGCTTTTGTGATGGTTTTACCCAATTTATTGTCTGAGAAGGACACAAACAGCTGGTCTGACTTACGACATTGCTGAGTCCTGTCCAAATAGAAGCGCAATTGCCTGTGAACATCCAATTTATGGAGAGTGTATTCTGCTTCATTGGAGAATTTTGGGAAGAAAACTGGTAGCTCTAGAGATTGTTGGAGACAGAGATTAGAACAGACCTTTGGGACAAAGGATGGATTAGGCCTAAGTGATACTCTATCCTTGTGGAAAATCAAGTACGGTGGTTTAATAGACAGGGCTTGAAGCTCTGAGACTCTTCTTGCAGAAGTAATTGCAACTAAGAAGGCAGTTTTCCAAGACAGATATTTTAACTCACATGTAGCAGCCGGTTCAAAAGGGGAAGATGTTAATGCGCGAAGCACCAAATCAAGATCCCACGGAGGCGCAGGATGAAAACTGGGGGTCTTAACAGGCCCGCACCTTTAATGAAAGTTTTGCATAGTCTGCTGCTCATCAATGGAGGATCCATGGATTCGTGGAATTTAGAGATAGCCGCTAGTTGGACTTTAATAGTAGAGACAGAAGATCCTTGATTAAACAGGGATGTTAAGAATTTCAAAACCTCTGGGATTGGAGCAGTGATAGGGTCTAAGCCCTTGAGTTGAGCCCAGATAGCAAACCTCTTCCACTTACTGAGATACAATTTCTTAGTGGTGGGTTTGTGGGCTGAAGATAAAATGTGAATAACTTCCGGGTCTAATGTGTGACTTCTGACTAAAGTCGGAAGTGGAGGAGCCAAGCTGTCAACTTCAAGGAGTGAAGGGACTGATGCTGTCGTCCCGACTGATGAATTAACAGATCCAGAATTAGGTCTAAAGTCCACGGATCGTCCACCGCATGTTTCTTCAGGTAGGGAAACCATACCTGACGAGGCCAGTATGGGGCAATCAGTATCATTGTGGACCCCAATTGAGAAGCTTTTTGAATGACTTTAGAGAGAAGTGGAATCGGAGGAAAGGCATAAAGTAGCCCTGTTGGCCAAGGTTGTGCTAGAGCATCCATAGCTGCTTCTCCCTGATGTGGAGTCAAGGAGAAGAACCTTTTGCACTTCGTGTTTAGTGGTGTTGCAAATAGGTCGCAGCACGGTGTCCCCCATCTCCTGAAAACCTGAGCTGCTACTGTTTTGTTTAGGGACCACTCGTGAGGAGAGAGAATTGTTCTGCTTAATCTGTCTGCCAGTATATTTGATTTACCCGGAATGTGGGTCGCTACCAAGAAACGGCTGGTAGCTACAGCCCATTCCCACACCCTCATGGCCTCTCTGCAAAGGGGGTAAGATCTGGTCCCTCCTTGTTTGTTTAGATACCAGACCACCGACATGTTGTCTGTGTGGATGGCGATTATGCCCTGAGGGAGAAACCTGTGTAAGGCCTGTAGGGACAGAAGTACCGCCCTCATCTCCAATACATTGATGTGGAGAAGAGTTTCGTCTGGAAGCCAGGAGCCCTGAACTAACCTGCCCAGACAATGCCCCCCCACCCTGTCTGGGAGGCATCTGTCGTCAGGGTGACCACTGGAGAGGGAATAACAAAAGGACTTCCTTGATTTAGATTGGATGTCTGAAGCCACCAGCGAAGGTCCCGCTTGCATGTTTCTGTAATTATAATGGGATGATTGAGGGGAAGGTCCTGAAAGGACCATTGAGTTGACAATAGCCACTGAAGAACCCTCATGTGCAATCTTGCCAGAGGAACTAGAAGAACCTAAAACTTGTAGGACCATCCTGGCTGGGGCTTTGGATCTTGAAATCAGGGCTTGAACCTGGCCTTGTAAAGTTTGGATCCTTTCGGTCGGAAGAAAAACGCGCATCAATCTTGAGTCTATCTCTGCTCCTATGAATCTTATGCGCTGAGAGGGCAGCAAGACAGACTTTGACCAATTTAATGTAATTCCCAGGGTAGCACCCAGGGAGATGGTGGCTTTGAGGTTGTCCATTAGTAGATGCCTGGTGGTGGCAGTCAGGAGCCAGTCGTCCAGATAGGGAAACACTTGGAATCCAAGACTCCTCAGGTGAGCAGTCACTACTGCCAAACACTTGGTGAACACCCTGGGGGCTGTGGTGAGACCAAAGGGCAGTGCACAAAATTGGAAATGACTGTCTCCCAGGCTGAAGCGCAGATACCTCCTGGATGCCTGATGTATCGGTATGTGATAATAGGCGTCCTTGAGGTCTATGGAGCACATCCAAACATCCTTCTCCAACAATGGGAGAATGGATTGTAACGTGACCATTCGGAATTTGGATTTCGTGACGGATTGGTTTAGTCTGCTAAGATCCAAAATTGGTCTCAGGTCCCCTGTCTTTTTTGGCACTAAAAAGAACCTCGAGTAATTTCCGGATCCGATCTGGTCTGTGGGGACCGGTTGGATGACTCCTTTTCTAGCAGCTTTAAAGCTTCTGCGGCTGCAATTTCCCTTTGACTGGGTGGTGGGTCCGGGATTTTTTTGGACGGTGGGGGTGAGCATGTGAATGGGATGGTGTAACCTCCGGCAATGATCCGAAGCACCCATCTGTCCTGAGTGATTGACTCCCAGGCTTTTAGGTGCTTGGCAAAATGGCACCCGACTGGCTCCGGAGCAGCACAGCCGGGCAATCCCTCACGAGGTGTGGGAGGCTGAAGAGCCACGAAAGGACTCGCGGTCTCCAGAATTGCAGGGCTCTCTGCCGCCTCTGGGACGGCGTCTCCCAGAAAAATTTCCCCGTCCTCTGCCTCTGGAAGGGGAATCTTCCTGCTGTTGAGGAAAAAACTTACGTGATTTACGGAACCACATCTTCCCTCCTCCTTTAGCCTTGGGATAAGGCCGAAAGGGAGTGGAATAACGGGCACCTACGGCAGATAAAGTTTTTCCCTCTTGCTCACAGCGGGTAAGGGTGTCTTTAACCTTAGGTCCAAACAAAGAGGACCCATCAAAGGGAGCGTCGCAAGGAAGACTTGAAGGCCTCCAAGAACTGACACAGCGAGCCAGGCTTGTCTCCGTAGAGCCACGCCTGTGCCTGCCGCTCTACCCGCCCCTTCGGCCGCATATGAAATGAGCCTCATGGACGAGTTAGAAATTGACATAAGGATAGCCAACTGAGAGCTAACCGACTGGGCTAGCTGCTCAGGTAGGTTACCCGAGAGGGAATCTGACAGCTCCTTGACCAGATCCCTCTGAAGCCTGGTAAAATGTGCCAAATAATTCAGAGACCTTAAAGTAAAGGCCGCTGAAGTCAGGGTGCACTTCCCGTACCTGTCCATGCTCCTAGACTCCTTATTAGGAGGATGGACGGACGTTGAAGCCTCTGCCACGTCCTGTTGTGTAGCAGATGCCACCCCATGGCATCTACAGCCACGCCTTTAGTGAGGAACTCCTTCTACGGTGAGGCAGACAAAAATTTATTAGCACCATAAGGGACTGGTTCCACGGTATCTGGATGTTCCCACGCCCTTCGACAAACTAAATCCAGGAGCTCGTCCAAGGGCGGAGACACCCAGGAGGTGGAGGGCTGAGCCCCAAAGGCCTTGAGGAGCACTGACTCATCAGCAGAGGGGGGTTTGGATATCCAGCCGCCTCGTTGTTTGAGGATCTCTAAGATGTCTGCAAATGAGACATCATCCGAGGACGACTGGGACCCCTCCGCATCATCAAGATCAGTGTCCGATGTAATAGACTCGGGGAGTCCACGTGCTTCCTCTTGCACGATCTCTTCCTTGGGGTTCCTCTGAAGACAACTCTGAAGAACCCTCAGGAGGAGGGAACCCCAATGGGGGTAACCTCAGGCCCAGGGCTCCGCTGCCTACGGACAGGGAACTGCCAAAGACCCAGTCTCCACGGCCAGGGAAGGTGCCGGTAAAGCCGGAGAGATGGCGAAGACTTGGCCAAGGCACTCCTCATAGCTCTGAAAGCCGGACCCCAGAATCCTGGGAGTGTCCGTCCCGAGCCATGATAGCCGACGGAAGTCCCGCAGCAAGCACCGAGAGGGAGGCTCGGAACCGATAGCATAGGTCCCAAACATCACCCCGGTCCAGCCGAAGAAGTCCGTGTACCAAACTCGGACCCGAAGGCCTGGGTTGGAGTAAGGGTCGGAGCCGACCCTAAGATCTCCACCGGCTCCAACAGCACCTGCTCCGACGGAGCCAAAGCGGTCGGAGGAGGAATAGCAATGGGATGGGCATGGGCTATCGGCTCCGAAGCCAACTGGGTCGGAGCCAAACAAATTTTTGAAAGACTGGGGACTGGAACAGTCTTTGGAGCACCCTGTCTATATCCGAATCCGACATCCTCGATGACTTAGAGGATACTGAACGGGTTCGAGATGGCCTCTCCAATGGCCCCAAAGGGCTAGGGGACCGGCTCCGAGGCGACTCGATGACTATCGGCGCCGAAGGAATACCCACACTAGTTTCCATCGGTGCCGAGGAGGACTTGGCCGAGGAGGAAGTGTCTGAGCGGGCAACCCTTGTCGGCTCCGAGACCAGTGGAGCCGACGAAGGTGACCCGCCTCTCGATGCCCCAGCCATCGGCTCCGAAGCCAGAGGAGTCAAGACTGGTGGCATCGAGGCAGACCCTTGTAAATGTTTTGCACCCAAACAATAAACACAGAGAGAGTGGTCATCTGTGATTGACATTTTAAAATTACATTTGGTGCATTTTTTAAAGCCCGAAGGCCTAGGATTCTGAGACATTATGACCAATAATGCAGTAATTCTCTGACAGCAAGAACAACACTATCCTAATTTGACTTGACTTAACTGACTGTACAAAAATCAGTTTACAACTGCCGATTTAAACAATCCGGAACAACAATAAACTCAAGGGGATCTGAAATCCCAAAGGTTTGAGAGGGGTTGACTGACCGGGAAAGGCCCTACAGATGAAGGAGGCCTGAAATCAGAAAACAACACCCAATCACACTACAAGTTTTCACAAAAAAAACTCCAATCACTACACAAAGCACAGAGTAGCCGTTAAAACAGCTTTTTATGATAGGAACAGCAAATTTCTGACAGAAAAAAGTAAGTAAAAAATACTACTCAGCTCAGCCAGCTCGAGACCACGTCTTCGCTAGTTAGCGGCAAACGAGATCGGGGGACTGGTAGTGGTGCATCCTGGGATATAGTAAGCTCAGCCAATAAGAGACTTCGCTCTTTGGCATAAGCGTGCCGAGTCGGAGCCGAGGGATCGGCTCCGAACCCATCAGTCAGAATGTAGGCGAGATAGGATCACATAACATCTATGTATTTACCACAGCCATGTCCAACCTCTGTTGCAAACTCCACCACCATCTCACCTTCTGAATTCCTTTGCTTAACACCATACCTACCCATCACTTCTGCATCCCCTCTGTCCCCTTCACCAACATGCTCATTGAAATCTTGAAATCTGCTCCAATCACCACTCTCTCACCTTTGGGTACACTCATGACCACTTCATTCAACCACTCCAAAGTACATCTGTCTCATCCATCACACATGCAATTCATGGACCATATGCTCTAACAACTGCCATCATTACACCATCAATTCCCAGCCTCCTAAACATCACTCCACCTGACACTCTTATCACCTCCACAAACACTCTTGGCATAATGTTCCTTCAGGTTAACCCCTACACCAGTTCCCCTTCCACACACACCATGATAGACCTATTTGTACCTGACTCCGATATTCACAGCTGTACACCCTTCCATCTTGTCTCTGGCACACACAATATACCCACCTTTCCTCTGTCCAGCATAATAGCTAGCTCTGTCCCTATACCAGTCATACTCACAACATTAACAGTTCCTACCCTCACTTCCAAACCCTTAGTCTTTCTCCTCTCTGCCTGCCATATGAGCACCAGACATCCTCCAGGGTATGTCTGTGAATACAAAAGCTACTGCACTATAAAATTACATATGTATGTTACAGCAATATGAAGAAAGTGTCACTAACTGTGGCCCATAGCCCACCATGTATGTGCAGTGTCCTCCAGATGTCCTGCCCTAACAGGTTGACATGACTGACTGAGCAGCAAGACTGTAATTACAGTGTGCCATACTGACATAGAACAGAAATGTATAGCAGGTATTACCTGTGCAGCACAAGAATCTGGTAGTCTATTGGCTGTTTTGGGCCAATTTCTAGCTCTTTCAAGTCCCACTGTATAAAACCCGCTTTGGCGCAGTTTTTGCGCTTGTTACTACTCAGCCAAGCTTCTCGTGGTCCTGCAGAGTGGTGCTAGCAGCAGAGAGGCTAAAAGAGCGACTTCTAACCTGAAAAAAGTGTTTTTTTTCCCTGCTACTACCTGGGTGACTGTCCGATCTAGCTAAACTGCACGTATTTCTGCTTCTTGAACTGTTTTAAACTGTTTAAAGTTGTTTTTGCACCTGCACTTTTAAAGTTTGTCCTGTTTGTTGCATTTACCTGTTGAGGCTACACACTCAAGTGCGCTAGCCTGTGTTACATATTTACTGCATTTTCCTGCTGTTTGTTGCAAAAAAAAATATATATCCTTGTTTCCCGTCTTTCCTGACCTAGAGTAGTCCAAATACAGGCTTTGCTGTATTCTGGACTTTTGGAAAGTTCCTGTGTTGCCCATTTCCTTTCTTGGATAAAAGGAGGCTTCTTTGTTCACCAGTGGCAGTGGGGAGCTTAGAGCAGCCTTTCTATCCCTAGAGGAGTGTTCCCAGCACAAGAATCTGATAGTCTATTGGCCGTTTTGGGACAATTTCTAGCTATTTCAAGTCCCCCTGTATTAAACCCACTTTAGCATGGTTTTTGTGCTTGTTACTACTCAGCCAAGCTCCTCGTGGTCCTGCAGAGTGGTGCTAGCAGCAGAGAGGCTAAAAGAGCGATTGCTAACCTGATAAAAATTTTTTTTTTCCTGCTACTACCTGGGCGACTGTCCAATCTAGCTAAACTGCATGTATTTCTGCTTCTTGAACTGTTTTAAACTGTTTAAAGTTGTTTTTGCACCTGCACTTTTAAAGTTTGTCCTGTTTGTTGCATTTACCTGTTGAGGCTACACACTCAAGTGCGCAAGCCTGTGTTACATATTTATTGCATTTTCCTGCTGTTTGTTGCAAAAAAGAAAAAAAACAAAAAAAATTATCCTTTGTTTCCATCTTTCCTGACCTAGAGTAGTCCAAATACAGGCTTTGCTGTATTCTGGACTTTTGGAAAGTTCCTGTGTTGCCCATTTCCTTTCTTGGATAAAGGGAGGCTTCTTTGTTCACCAGTGGCAGTGGGGAGCTTAGAGCAGCCTATCTATCCCTGGAGGAGTGTTCCCAGCACAAGAATCTGGTAGTCTATTGGTCATTTTGGGCCAATTTCTAGCTCTTTCAAGTCCCCCTGTATAAAACCTGCTTTGGCGCGGCTTTGCACGATTTTGCGCCTAGCACAGCATCGGGCAGCTCCGCTTAATTGGGTTTAAACCATTCTTGGCTCCACAAAGTCTGCTCTTCACTTTTTCCCTTAGAACTGATCTAGTTCTCATAATAAATACCCTATTCCTACTCTAAAGCCTGGCACTTGCTCACTAAAGCAATTATATAAGTCAGCACTAAAAAATTAAAAGCACTACACCCTCACAAACTCCCCTTGAGTACCTTGTTCCCCATTGGCCCCTTTCTTCAATTATAAAGGAATTCCCAATGCTATTCTAGCATGTCCAAAGGTCAGTTGCCAAACTCCTCTCTGGTCCAGCTGGTGAATATGGGAATCTTGAGGCAATGTTACAACTGCCTCATGTACACAGACAACCCTCTCCTCCTCCCAACAAATTCCAACACATGAGAGATGCAACCATATAGGCAAACTGGAGGCTAAGCTCTCTTAACTCAGTACTGGCGTAACCAGTCAAGAGGAGAAGGAAACCGCACTCACTACAATTCCAGTCTCATATAGACCTACCACGACAGCAAACCAAACACATAAACACACAAAAACATACTTGGAGGCTCTAAATAAAAATCTGCCTAAGCAGCAGAGACCTCCAAATCAGACACCCAAGCAACCGCTACCCCAAAACAAAACACGTACAACACATAGCTCACAAGTGTGCCGAACAGTCACAGCTCTTAAGGCTAAACAACACACCTGATACACTTGTAATAGGTGACTCTATCGTCAGGCACACTGACGTCCTGCTCACCAGGCTGAACAAGGAGAAGGTCACAGTGAGCTGCCTGTCGGGCGCTAGGATCCGCCACATAACACAAACATTCAGGTCACTCCAAGGCAAGTACAAATATGACTCAGTCATTGTCCATGCTGGTGTGAATGACCTGAGATGTACCTCCCTGGACTACATGAAAAGAGACATAGAGGAGCTCTCTGAGCATGTAGCCCAGGCTGGTGTGACCCTGACCTTGAGTAGCATCTTACCCTCACCAAGAATGATGCCACAATATGAAGACAAGATGATCAATTTCAACAACTGGCTTAAGTATTGGTGTCATTCAAAGGGGATCCAATGCCTGTCAGCCTGGGATGACATGCTCGACAAGCCACAATGCTTCGCTAGGGACGGCTTGCACCTGTCACCCCTGGGCTTTCGGATATTGGCAAAGGCTCCTGCCACCTCCATAGTGCCTTTTATAGGCAAGGCTCAAAAGACAAACCCACCTCCATAGGGATAAGAAACTAAGAGTAATGCTACTCAATGCCAGAAGTCTAAACCTCAAGATGCACACACTCGAAACTCTCCTTAGCATGGAGAACATCGATATCTGTGCAGTAACAGAAACCTGGTTCAAGGCTCCCGAGAGCACCCCAGCACTACCAGGTTATACCTCATACCATGCTTTTTGGCCCCAAAACTTGGACTGAACTACAAAAGGAGGGGGAGTATCAATATTCGTCAAAGATACCCACACCTCCAGGTTGGTGGCACAGCACGAAGCATCAGAGACTATCCATGTGCAACTAACAGTGGGTAAAACCGCCTTCCAGTTTATAGCCTGCTACAGACCACCCTCCCAAACCCAGGAACCCCACTCAGCCTTCCTGAGAACACTGAAAAATATGAAGGTCTCTCCAAACACCATTATATTGGGCGACTTCAACTACCCAAACATAGACTGGGAGCATTACTCTAACTCCAACACCCTAGCCCAAAGGTTCCTACAATTTATAAACTCAAATGCTATGGAACAACTTGTTACCACTCCCACAAGAGGGGAAAACATACTGGACCTGATCATCACCAACATGGGGGCTCTATGCTCCAGACCAGAAGTGTATCCCTCACTGGTAAGATCAGACCATAAACTAATCTCACTGGATAGTCACATCCTGACCCTACCGCCTGCCTAGAAAACCACAGTGAAAAACTTCTCTAAAGCAAATTTCACGCTCCTCAAAACCGAGGTGGAATCCTTCAAAGCCCCCGGGCCTGTGGAAAATATGGCCCAGACCGCAGAATCCTTTATAAATGCATTCTATGAACATCTTCAGGAATGCATGGATCATGCAATTCCAAATAAAACCAAGACCCAATCCTCCAAAGGCAGGCGTCCTGTCTGGTGGACCCCAGCCATAAACAATCTATACAATAGAAGGAGGAAGCTACTACATGATAGAGCAAAATCCCAAAAAGGGAAGGCATCTCTGATCAGTATTAGCAAAAAACTACGGGCAGTCATAAAATCGTCTAAGGCCAGCTTCGAGAGAAAAATTGCACAGGACACTAAGGATAATCACAAGGCTTTCTTTGGTTATGTTAGGAACTTGGGTGGGAATTCCCAGATATGCTCAGAATTAGTCCAAAATGACAAAAAATACACCGAATCCACAGACATTGCCAACATCCTAGCTGACAGGTTCAGCGCAAACTTCTCTCCCCCCCCTCCCCACCCAAAAGGGCAAATATCTATACCAGCAGATTGCTGACCCCCTGACATCTCAGATGCTCAGGTAAGAGCTGCCCTCTCCAAAGCAAAAAACACAGCATCAATGGGACCAGACATTGTCCAGGGCTGCGTCCTACATGAACTTCAAGAAGAGCTAAACCCAAACGTAAAACTAGTGTTCAATCTCAGCCTTACTACAGGATATGTACCCAAAGAGTGGCGTACAGCAACAGTGGTCCCTCTCCACAAAGGTGGTGCCTCAACGGATCCTGGAAACTATCACCCCATAAGCCTGACTAGCTTGGTCTGCAAAGCTATGGAAAGGATCATCATGGACCTCATAAATAAAGATATTGGGGACCTACAGACACTGGATCCTACCCAGTTTGGCTTTGTTAAGGGCAGATCCTGCCTCTTAAACCTGGTCGATTTCTTTGAAACAGTCACCAAGGCCATTGACGAGGGGAAGGTGGTCCACACAGCTTACCTGGACCTCGCCAAAACCTTCGATACAATACCCCACTCGGGCATTATAGATAAGCTCACCAGTTTAAATATAAACCCCTATGTCACTAGATGGGTTGTAAACTGGCTCAAGGACAGAACCCACATGGATAGAATTGCTGGAGCCATGTCAGACTCCAAACCAGTTACAAGTGGCGTTCCACAAGGCTCAGTCCTGGGACCTCTCTTGTTCGGTATATAATTCTCGGAGGTACAGGCCAACATGGAAGGACTGTGGCTGACCAAGTTCACTGATGACTGCAAACTAGGCACCATAACTGACTCTCCAGCCGACACAAGCATCCTATAAAAGGGCCTCATAGAAACAGACAACTGGTGCCAGAGCCATAGCCTCAAGCTAAACGCCAAAAAGTGTATAGTCATCCCCTTTGGCAAAAACAAAGTGCCCACAAATTACCACATAGGTGGTAATCCATTAAGTATGGAAGAAGTAATTAGGGACCTGGGGACCCAAGTTGATAGCAATCTCTCATTTGAAAACCATGTGGCCAAAGTGGTTAGGAAAACATTTTATATAGCCCACCTAATCATGAAGGGATTCACATCTAGATCAGGGGAGGTCATCGTGCCTCTTTACTCATCTCTCATCAGGCCCATAATTGAGTACAATGCCCCTTTTGGGATGTACCTTACCAGACACCTGCAGCAACTGGAAAGACCCCAAAAGTACCTCACCAAGAGGATCAAAGGGCTCAAACAGATGCCATATGCTGCCCGGTTAAAGAAACTCCAGCTCTACTCAGTGGTATACCGCCTGCTCAGAGGCGATCTGTGCCTGACGTATAAAGCCATGTCCAACCCAGAATTAATGGACATGCTGCACCTCAGAAAATCCAAATCCCATCGAGCTACATGCTCGAGAGACTTGAACCTCAGCACTGAAATAAATAGGACATGCTGGAGGGACAGATTCATAACCCAGAGGCTCCCTTCACTCTGGAATAAAATCCCAGTCCATGTTAGGCAGAGTCCCTCATTGACTCTCTTCAAGAGGAATCTTGATGAGTGGATGGGAGATCATAGGTTTACCCCGGGTATCACTTCTGTGTCACTGTTAGACAGAGGCACAGTATACTAACCTCGAAAAAGGGCATAGCAAAATTCATTTAAAATGGGTGGTGAAAGCCAAACACACTCTGGCTAGGCTTATAAATGCCCTAGGGCAGATAGCCTAGTATGAACCTATAAACCTATGAACCTATATGCATGTATGGGTTGGTGTACCTGGCTTTCTCATAACAACTAACATGGGATGTAAAATGTCAGGTAAATAAGCTGTACATGTACACATGTGTAACCTTAGTTTCTGTGCATCCAACAGAGTTACACTTCTACAGCTACTGGTTGTGTCATTGCCCTGACACAGACATGGGTAGCATAATAAGCATGAGTATCACACTGAAATTGTAGATGTGGCCAACTGTGTTATGACCTTGTCTCCATGCCTACTACAAAGAAATATATGACAATCCACATAGCTGTATGGCCTCAGCAATAACTTACTTGTAAAACCTGTCTCCACCAAGGTAGAGTAAACTCCTTTGCTGGACAGCAGCAATGCACACAGCACATAATGTGATGCTATATTGGCTGCAGGGGAAAGTAGAAGCAGGCACCAACTAGGCAGCATGTTAGCCTTTGTCTGAACAAGTATATTAGGTCACAGGTGGACTACTGTAAGGCTAACTATAAGTACAAATTGGACACATCCACTAAGGGCAATCACAAGGCCATCTTCACATATGTCTGCAGTCTCAGAGGCAACAACCCAACCCACCCTGTAATGGTGGTCAATCACAGCACATGTACACACACCATAGCTACAGCCAACCTGTTGCAGACAGGTTTAGGGGAAACATCACTCCCCTGGCTCACCATCAGTATAGGTGGATATGTACAGCACACGTACCCCTCCCTCATCATCATGGATCAGGTGCAAGCTGCCTAATCAAGTTAACAAAAGCAAGTCCCCTTGGGGCCTGATAACATTCCTGTCTGCATCCTACATGAACCCAGGCATATGCTTCCAGCTCCATTACACACTGTATGCAAGCAAAGCCTGAGCACCATTGACATCCCATCTGCAAGGAACACGGCCACTGTCATCCCTCTATACAAACGTGAATGATGAATGGTGGTTTATGCAATGTACTGGCCCTCATTGGGGGGAACATGACACATCAGGACCAGGAGTACAATGCATGTTCATACAGTGCTGCCAGGTACAGGGGCATGATGTGTTTGTAAGTGGTGGCTAATGATAGTCCATATTCATTTGCTGGCTCTGTAAAGAACTCTGGGCAATATCTAAGGTCCTGCGATGTGTTTTCCTGTTTATGTCTTCCAGGTGACATACAGTGGCAATCGCCTTACACCGATGCAAAGACAGCAGCCATCACAGAAGCTGTAATCTTAAACTATGCCATCCTTTCTGGCCGTAGCCGGCAAAATCTGCTGGAGTGGACTGCCCTATGGGATGAGATCATCCACAGAGTGAACATCTTGGGCCACCATGAACGCACATACGATCAGGTCATGCATAGAGCAACTGACCTGATACATCATGCCTGGCAAAGGGCTGCTGCTGTAGCGATGGACCATACTGCTACAGGTGAGGAGCCAGCCAGACAGGCCCCACTTACGGCAACAAAGAAGCCCCTTGCCAACCTTGTGGTAGCCCCCACACAAACTCAAACACGGGAAACAGCAGTCATGGAGGTGGGTGGCACCCAGGCAACAGGCAAGGAGCATACAAGTAAGGCCAAAATGCACATCAATGTAATGAGGGAGTATTTAAACTGTCTTCGATAGAGTCTCTAGATGCATATGTCAGTGCAAAATGGATTAGTGGGTGGGGTTTAGTAATGCACACAAGTGCACATTTATGGTGAGGGTCAGCAAACTGTGTAATATCATAGTGTGTACTGTACCTGTGCAGAAACGTAGCATTCATCTTGTACCAATGCCTAATGTGAATCTGCTGACAATACCTCTCCCTCACAACTACATAGGTCCCTCTGGTTTGCACATGGGACAGCAGCCTGAAGCCAGTAAGTATGGGATTTTTCTGTTGTGGCTCACCAGTGCCCCAGGCATGCTAAAGTTAATGCATGTGACCATGCACACAACTGTTACACTCAGCCATTTGGCAATATCTGCATGTTCACTTGTGGTGGTGTTTACTGCATTGCATCACGGTGGTCATCACAGGGGCCTATTTGCAGGAGATGTCACATATCTGTAGCATACCTCACAACCTGTCATTGCAGGACATCTGGACAAAGATTGACAAAATGGGGGGACAAAGATCCAAAACTAGGATCATATTGTATAAACTAGTGGTATACAATGCATATAAATGGTGTACATGCCTGTTAGAATGCCAGGTATTTGTGATATACAAAAATGAGAACACAATAGACAAGTTCAAAATACTGCCAACCTTTCATGTGACCTATAACCTGTACAATTCAATTGTAAAGCAAACAAATCTGTTAGGGAACAATAACAACACATAACAGTAGTACAATAACCTAGATGCACGTGTGCACAGGCTGAAGCTACTACTGTGTTGAGGCAGCTTTCAATATAATTACAGCAGTACATCTTATTGTGTACACACCTGCCAACAGTTACAGAGACTATTTGATTAACAGCAAATAACAGTCAGCTGTGCTACCAGGATTATCCTAACATATACCTATTTACCTGCTACAGTAACAGCCATGGTTCGCATAGAGCTGATGAAGCTGCTAAGGAATCACATATTTGAGATGTATCAGCCTGGAGAAGGGCACCAAAACATTTCCACAGCATTGCACATACCATGGAACATAGTGCAGACAGTCATCAAAATGTGGTGAAATTATGGGGCTACAGTGACTCTGCAAAGGAGTGAACATCCCACCAAAGTCTATGAGAATATAAGACCAAAACTGTCCAGGGAGGCTGCCAGGAGCCCTACCGCAACAGTGAAGGAGTAGCAAGAATCTCTGGCAAGTACTGGGTGTGTACTACATGTCACAACAGTCTTCCATGGTCTCCATATGTCCTGCCTATAGGGTAGGGTTGGAAGATGGCAGAAGTTCTTCACACCAAACAATATCCGAGCCTGGTGAAAGTCTGAAGAAAATACATAAGATCTTCAGAAAGCAAGTGGGAAAATGTGCTATGGTAATATGGGACCATGGTTGAATCCTGGCCACAATTCTGACAGGTGTGTTTGGCGCAATAACACCACTGTACATCACCACAACAACAACACCCCCATATGGTGAAGCATGGTGATGGCAGTGTCCTGCTTTGGGGTTGCTGTTCACAAGCTGGAACTGGGGCTGTAGCCAAGTTAGAGGGGATTATGAACAGTCCCAAACACTGGTCGGTTGTGGCTCCAATCCTTCTGGTGTCTGCCACATAGCTGTGGATGTTGAGGAATTCCACTTTTCCACACAACAATGGCCCAAACCATACATCCAAATCAACAGAAGGATGGCTTTACCAGAACATATGCAACATTCTGCACTGGCTGAGCCAGAGCCCACACCTATGTCCAATAGGATATATGCAGGGTGACCTGAAGAGGGCAGTGCACAGGGGAATGCCCTTGCAATCTGACATAGTTGGAAGTGTTTTGCAAGGAGAGCATGCAAACATTGGCAAGCCAAGAGGTGCCATGCTTAGACACCTTCCCAAGAGGACTGCATGCTGTGATTAAATCAAAAGGTGCTTTAACAGAGTATTACTTTAAGGATGTGCACACTCATGCAACCAGCCTATTGTACCCATTTCATTTACCATATATTACTTGTAACTGATGTGTATGTTCTTCAGTTGGATTGCACAGATTATATGTCATATGAAATTATGGCAATGTTATGACCTGATTTCTGAGGTCTCATGTGATATATCACAAAATCCTGGCATGTTAACAGGTGTGTGTACACTTACTATAGCCACTGTAAGCTTGGGAAGTTGTTTGAGTAACCGGCTTTGTTTTAACATACATGTACTGCAGGTTATGCAGTCTACACCTCACATTAGGAAATTAATTAGTGCCACCAATCCACAGGTCAGCCCAGTAATGTATCAGACAAACACAGGAGTTATGATGAACAGACCAAAAATATGAGCCACATATGTAAACATTCAGCAAAACCCTGTACGGTTGGGAGGTATGTTCTGCAGGAGTTGCCACAGTGCTATACAGGTGAACAGCAATAATTTACATGGGTGCAATGTGTGCTGGGTGAAGGGCCATCACCTACTAAAACCATTCACGTATCCCAGATATGTATATTAGTAGTAACGGTAATTGGGAAGGGCTGCACTGCATGATGCTGAGGGTCTTTCCAGAGTGTGTATGTTATTGTTTGTGTGTCATGAATGCCTCCAGTCGGCTAATGTCAGGTCTGTGTAATGCCTATGAGGCACCTCACCTGTATGTGTGTGTGTGTGTGTGTGTGTGTGTGTGTGTGTGTGTGTGTGTGTGTGTGTGTGTGTGTGTGTGTGTGTGTGTGTGTGTGTGTGTGTGTGTGTGTGTGCACCAGCAAACCTTATAGTGCCGGTAGTAATTTACATATGTCATTTTTCCCACAGGTGGACATGATGGCTGCAGTCCCTCCCGCTCTGATTCTGAAGTCAGTATCTCTGCAAACTCTGACCATGATGATACTCATATTGAGGCATAGGTGGGGTTTTCAAGGGCTGAATCTGTGCCATTGGTTGGCATCCCACCACTGTCAACCCCATCCCCGCACAGAGTCACAATGCCCACACATACCACATCAGTGGTCACAGCTAATCAACAGTTGGCAGGTGGTGGCATGGAATAGGCTACTGTGGTGACTATGGCAAGTGAGGGTGAAGGCCATAGCCAGAGTGCTGGTGAGGTCCCACACAGACAGATGGGCAGCGGTGCTCAGAAGAAAATTGCAGCCCATCATGCCCCTGTTGCAAGTACCACAGCAGCAGTCACCAGATGCATGTTTTGGGCCATCATGGAGGCACAGGCACGTAATGAATGTAACACCAGACATATACACAGCTTCATGGATGAGCACATCCCTGGTGTCTGTGGCAATATTCGTGAACTCACTGCAGCCATCCGTGAGTGTACTGAGGTTATGGATAGATGGTCGGGGGAGACCTTGGCACTCCTCGACTGTGGAATAATTGTGCTTGAGTGTTTGGCGGACGATGGCCAGCAGCCACATGGATGTAGGGCAGCACCACAATTAGCTGAGGCTCTAAGTGGCCGTGCACAATCACATTCCCATACTAACATTACCACCAACACTACTGAAGGGGGTGTGCTGTCCATGCCACGACCCAGCAGGCCATGGGCACATGATCCTGGCCAGTCCCAAAAGGGATGTGGATCCAGCAGGCGGCAGTCACCATTGGGGAGTAGTACTGCATCTGGACTCCGCCATGGTGTTGCCAGTGATACCCTTGGCAGGCCCAGTTCCCATGTCCATGGCCGGAGATGGGGAACTGTACACCCTGCCATGTACGGCCCACAGCTGTCCATAATACCCCTGTGTAGGGCACCCACATGGCGTGACTGTGTGCATACAAACACACACACATCACCATCAGACAAGTCACACACACACACACACACACACACACACACACACACACACACACACACACACACACACACACACACACACACCACCCCTGCACAGCCCATTTACTGAACACCCACCAAACACACACACATGATGTTAATCATATGGCCCAGCCTAGGCTTCTGGCAAACCCACACAACACTCTGTGCATATGATGATACCTGTGCCACATCCCTGCCATCCATACCATCAATGCAGGGACATGTTAATATGGGTTGGATGCACAGGGTGACTTTAGTAGAGTGTAGCTATTTAATGCTGTGTAAGGTGCAGTCATCTGTCATTTATAATGGGTACACATCAGAATGTGTGTGTACCTTTTCAGCTATGATGTATTATTGGTGTTAGTAACACTAAATGAATGTATTCTCACATGCTGTATTCTGTTTGTGTTCCAGATGTCTGTGTGTCAGCAGGATGTGGCCCTGCAGACATCACCAACGAGGGGTATGACAGTGTTGTAACACATCGACCATGTCATTGCTGAGGTACAGCTGTAGCTGCATACATTTCCTAGGTCTATGTAACAGTTCTTGCATGTGGCTCACAGCTTATAGGGCTGAGGCATTGTATCTAAGTTTATAGTGGTTGACATCAGCTCTAGTGGAGTGGACAATGGTAAGTGTGGTGGGTGGAATACACCTGAGATTGCTAATGCCCTCAACCCCCAGAGGATATTGTGTTGACCAAACACAAAGAGAATACTGTAACACACACACACACACACACACACACACACACACACACACACACACACACACACACACACACACACACACATGCACAGAATTACAGTTGCCAGTGTTGTGTTTGGAACCCCTACCCATCAAGTTGTGGTAACACACTATTATGCGGAATTTGCAGGTGGCACTGGACTACTAGTGTGATGAGTGTTACAAGGTACCTGTGAGGAGAATAACATCATGTGGCCTTGTGGGGTATGGCAATGGTGGATGTACTGGGTGTGAGAGTACCCATAATAGTGTCACATACAAGTCTACTCACTCACAACCACTGCTATACACACCAATGTGTGCGCACATACACACACACACACACACACACACACACACACACACACACACACACACACACACACTTGCAATTACTGACATTAGCAGACCAACCTATCTTGTTGTTCATACCATACTATGCAATACTGTTGCACAGGGCTAATAGGGCTGAAGAGTGTCTACAGATACCACTATGGTTGATGTAAACAGCGGACCTCATACAGTAGACCTAGGAATGTGTACTTTGTGTATCATGGCATAAAATATGAAACCATGCCCATCCAGTGGATGCTGTTCTCACAGAAACACACATACACAAGATACTCTTCGCTCACATGTTTGCCAGGCATGAGATTAGAACCCTACCTATCTATTTATTGTTACTACATTGTTACCCATTTATTGCATGAGCCACAATGGTTATGGGGTGATACTTGTCCAAAGGTACTTCTAAGGTGAGAGACATCACCAGGCCTTGCAAATTATGACAATGGGTGATGTACTGGGTGAGAGAGGCCACAAAATACTGTAACCTTCACATATACATACACACAATAATTCACACACACATTTGCTAGGACTCAAATTAGAACCCCTAGCTATGTAGTTATTAGTATTATAGTGTTATGCAGTTACCGCACACAACACAGAGCTTATAGGTTGGGGAGTTCACTATATATAGTGAATAACATCTACATCACTTGTAAGGTATGGCAATGGAAGTTGTACTGGGTGAGACGGGCCAACTATTTTCACCCACATGTTTACACACTCACAAACACTTTTATACACACTAATGTACACGCACATTTGATAGTACTGAGATCCATAGGTTCAAAGATTCATAGGTGTGTATATGGCAAATGGCCATGGAGGCTTTACAAGGCTAGCCCATGGGAATACACTGGCATCATGCCACCTGAAGATACTTCCCAATGTGTCTCCTGAGTATAGTCACTGGAGTGATCTCCAGGTTGGGTATTCTATTCCCCTTCCAGTCCTCATGATTTCTCTTGAAGAGGGCCAGTGATGTGCTCTGCTTGACATGCATGTGACATCTATTCCATAGCATGGCCAGTCTCTGGGTTGTGAACCTGTCCCTTCAGCAAGTCCTGTTGATTGTGAGGATGGGTTGAGGTATATGGGGTATGTTGCGTGGACATACTGGTTTCTTCGGATGTAGCACTTCTGACGGGGTTGGGTCAGGCATGGCTATGTGTCAGGAAGAGATCGCACCTAAGTAGCCAATATTAGACAAAGATTCATTGGACTTGTTGGAATCTGTCCATATGGGGCAAGTGTGTAATACCTAGGATCCTCTTTGTGAGGTACATTTGCAGCCTCTCCTGTCTGTTGTTGCAGGTGTCCAGTGGGGTACATGGCAAATGGACCATAGTACACATTGATTGGCCTACTGAGGGGAGAGGTCAGGGAAACACTGTCCTTTTACTTCCCGGATTCGACACCCTTAATCAGGAGAAGTGACACATGGAAGACAGTGGCACTGTGGTGGTCAATAAAGAGCTCACTGTCAACCTGTGTTCTCAGTTCCCTTTTACCAACATCAGTGTTCAGTGGACTGTCATCAATGTATTACTTTATGGGAAATGTACCCAAAGGGGATGGCAGCACATCATTTGGCATTCAGCTTATGTACAGGGTTCTGACAACATTCATAGGTCTCAGAGAGGCCTTTGTGAAGGATGTTAACATTATGCGGGGGGGGGGGGGCTAATAACAGCACCCACCTTGTAGTCATCTGCAAACACTGTCAGCCAGGGCACCTTCATATTGGGCTGGTCCTCAGAGATGTGGATCCCAAACATGAGGGGACCCAGGACCACAAACCATGGGACGCAACTCGTGACTGTTCAGCAGTCTGACATGGAGTCCACTGCTTTCACACTGTGGGTTCTGTGAGCTAGTTTGCAGGCCACCTACTGACGTAGGGGTTGCAGCCTACCTGAGAGTGTTTGTGTATGATTCTTGAGTGGGGATTGATATTCAAGGATTAGATGGGCTGCCTATCTTGTTATCTATTCCATAATGTCACATAGTTATTGCACATGGCACAATGCTTATAGGGCTTCAGAGTGTCTACAGGTCCCTCTACAGTGGATGACAACTGTGGGCCTTGTAATGTGGACACTGGGACATGTACTTGGTGGGCAACAGAAAAAAGTAGCAAAACCTGCCCCCAATGGATATGGTCCTCACACAAACATAACAACCACCCCACAGACAGGATACTGTTCTTGTAGACACACACACACACACACACACACACACACACACACACACACACACACACACACACACTTGCCAGGACTGAGAGTAGAACCCCTACCTATTTATTGCTACTACAGTGTTACACATTTATTGCATGCGCCATGGAGATTATAGGGTGAAGGTTGTCCAAAGGTACTTCTAAGGTGAAAAACATCACCAGACCTTGCAAAGTATGGCAATGCGTGAATGGGTGAGAGAGGTCACAAAATACTTTAAATACACATATACACACTTACACACACACATTTGCCCAAACTGGCATAAGAAGTCTTACCTAACTAGTTATTTGTACTACAGTGTTACACAGTTATCGCATGCACCACAGAGCTTATACGGCTGAGGCCTGATGAAAGAGACTTCTAAGGTGACTGTTATCTGCTGGACTGCTAAAGTAGGGCAATGGGAAGTGTACTGGGTTTGAATGGACCTAAAATCTTTAACTTATAAACACACACACACACACACACACACACACACACACACACACACACACACACACACACACACACACACACACACACACACACACACATTTGCCAGGACTGAAATTAGAACTCCCACCTAACTAGTTATTTGTACTATAGTGTTACGCAGTTACTGCAAGTGCCACAGAGCTTATATGGTTGAGGCCTGACAAAAGGTACTTCTATGATGACAGACATCTTCAGGACTGCTAAAGTAGGGCAATGGGAAGTACACTGGGTGGGAAAGGCCTGTTAATTCCTGGATCCTAGTGACAATTCTCTAAGTGTATGAGTATGACCAGTGTGACCTTCTATAGTAAATGTGGGACTCCATTCCAGGGATTGTTGTACTCCAGTCCAGTTTGTTTTGAGTTACAGCCACACCTCTCAACCTGTTGGTGCAGGATATCTGGAGATAACCTATCAAAATGAGGAGACAATAGGCCATACAGTGATTGTGACTATTTCACTTAGTAATGTATGGGTTGCTAGGGTTACAGGATTTGTTTTAACAGACATCTGACATATATGATGTTTGACAGTGCCATGTATTGTTTCAGTACCTCATGACATACCTCCTCAGATGATTTACCAGAGGAATACAGGATGGATGATGCACAAACCAATATTATGGGCCAAATGCTATGCATTCTTGCACAATCCAGCCTGTTGAGAGGCGTGCCTACAACCAATTGACTGCTGGAGCTCTGGAAATGGTCCAGCACCTTGGTGATATTTTACAATGGTGGAATCTCTGTGCAATTCTGTTCTGGCATGGTCCGATTTCCAGTACATGGTTGGGTAATATAAATCAGGCAGGATCAGGGTGACAGGCAGACTCCAGATTGATTTGTAGGGGATAAGATATGTGTATGTGGGGGTGTCCTGGGTCAAATATGTTGGCCTATAGCTACCAGTACTTTGCATAGGGGTCTTCTCAAAGGTTGATTGCACTTGGAGAGTCTTGTGTGTGTCAGACTGTTTGTCCAGCCTGGAGGTGTGTGTGTCTCACATATATGTATGGCCCACCTTATTTGGCTTGGCTGGCCACATTTTGGGGTCAAGATGTTGCATAGGATGAGTGATAATGACCCCATGCTCTATAATGATCCTGGTTTGTGTGTGTGCCTCATTATGGCATTCTTGTGTGGGGGTGTGTGCATTTCTGATTGCTCCAGTGCATAGCCAGCATCCCCCACCAGATGGCCATATGGGATTGTCCCCACTGGCAAATGCCTGGTACAGCTGTGATGAGTGCCAGATGTGGGAGCTGTGATAGCTTCCAAGGTTGCCAGCACACGCATTCATGATAATGCCCTGGGCATCACACACGACCTGGCAGTTGATGGAGAGGAACCCCTTGCGGTTAGACCCTATCCTGGTCACTGGGTGGTGCTTTGATGTGGATGTGCATGCAGTCTATGGCACCCAGTACCTCCGGGTATTCTGCTACATGGTGGAAGAGATGCATATTACTGGTCCTCTTCTCATGAGTGTTAGGGAAGTAAATGTGCTCAGCGGCATGTGGTCGCATGGCATCCAGGAACTGGTGGAGTATCCTGGATGCAGATGCCTGTGAGACCCCCATGATATCCCCAGTTGGTCTTTGGAAAGTACCTGTAGCTAGTATTCTTAAGGCGTGTGGTGTTAAACAAACATCATATTATGGTATTAAGCAGGGGTTTGACTTTTGTGCCTTCTGCTAGGGCTGACTTCATAAATACCATAAAGGCACTTAGAGAGTTTGTCAGAAAATTAAATTTAAACTGCTTATTTAAAGACTGTAACTACTCTAATAAGGTTCAGGAAACAGCATTATTTAGAAAACCTAGCATGTTTAATCCAGTTCTAAGGCCAGAATTGGAAGCTTTTTTGGTAACGTGAGAATGATGTGAGAAAATTATTGTATGACAAAAGTGAATCTGCATTTTATAATTTAAACAAAGAAGAAAAAATGCATTGTTTGAGTTAAAAAAATGACACTAAACTGTATATTACAAAAGCAGATAAAGGCAATGCAGTTGTGGTGCTTAATACAACATTTTATGTAGAAAAGAATTACCTTGATGCTAAATGATGAGAAGTTTTACCAAATAACAATGTGGGCATCCATTAAAAAAGCATATGGAGTTGAGGATGCTTGTATAGAAGAATGTTTTTAGGTAATTTGATTTACAAAGAAACAGTGGAGCTTTTTAGAGTAGAAAAACCCAAACTAGGACTTCCTAAAATCTATAAAAACCTGAATTGCCCTGATTTTAGACCGACAGTAGTCAGTCAAAGCATTAATACGGAATCTCTAGCCATCTTCATAGATAAAAATGGTCATACAAAGTAAATCTTACATTAAAGATTCCTTTGAATTTAAAAGTTTAGTGAAGAATGTGAAAATAGATGATTCTATGTAGTTGGTTACAGCAGATATTGCCACATTATGTACAGTTATACCAAATGTAAAAGGGTTGGAAATGGTGAATAGAGAGCTTCGTACTTCTGGATTATTTAATACTAGCAAGTGAGACTGTTCACAAAAATGTTGGATGTTATTTTATCATATAATATTTTTGAGTATAATGATGAAATATACAGACAGAAAAATGGTGTAGCTATGGGAGCTGCAATGGCCCCCAGCTATGCAAATATAGTCCTGATTAACTGGGAAAAAGAAGTTCTTTTAGAATCAGTTATTGTAAAACATATCATCATGTACAGATGGTTTATTGATGATCTGTTTTTTTATTTTGGAGGGTTCCGAAAAAGAACTCTTAGATTTTAGTAAACGTGAATGAATCCACGAGTTACCTTCGGTTGACATTTAATTATAGGAAGGACAGTATTACATTTTTGGACCTGAATGTGTACAGATCTAACAATGCTTTAAACGTTAAAATTTATAAAAATGAAGTGCAAAGTAACAGCTATCTCCACTACAACAGCATGCATAAGTCTAGCCTGAAAAAAAAAAAACATAGTGAAGGGGCAATTCACTAGAATAAGAAGGTTAACAGATGAGGCAATATATTTCGAAAAAGAATGTGAAGAACTCATAAAGGAAATTTCAAGAAAGAGGGTACCTCAAGGACCTCATTAATAATTACTGGATGGAAGTAAAAAATGTAAGGGAACATAAGGTAGCAAATGTTAATAGCAAGTCAAAAGAAAATGAAAAAGGATTTTTCCTTAGCCTGTATTTTAGACAATTCAGTAGATGAAAGTAAAATCAAAGGAATAATCAAGAATAATTGGAGATTCTTAATGAATTTTCACGAAATTAAAAAATGTTATAGAGGGAGACCCTGTCTTTGTCTCTAAAAGAGGAAAGAGTTTAAAAGACTTTATTAAGAAAAGGAATTTATGCTCAAATATTCCTCTTCTTCTTCATTTGGCTCTTTCCTGGTTAGGGGTTGCCACAGCGGATCACCTGTCCACTCATGATTGGCAGTGGAGTTTTATGGTATTGAGTTGCCAGCCCGGCACCCAACCTTCCACAGAAGGCACACACATGCACACACTCACACCTAGGGCCAATTTAGAGTGTCCAATCCACCTACAGCATGTCTTTGGGATGGGGGAGGAAACTGGAGCACCCGGAGAAAACCCACGCGCTCACAGGGAGGACATGCAGACTCCGCACAGGAGGCACCCCAGCCGAGGATTGAACCAGAGAACTTCTTGCTGTGAGGTGACTAGGCTAACCGCTGCACCACTGGGGCCACCCAATTTATGCTCAAGTACGCCTGATGTTTTTGGAAGTGGGGATGAAATGATGTAACAGTTGTAAGTTATGCCAATATATGAAAGAATTTTGTACTGACAGCAAGAAGCTTTGAAATTAGGTTGAATAATTTGTATAATTGCAGGTCCAAATATGTGGTATACATGGCTCTGTATGAATTATGTCCAGCATTTTATATAGGAAGAACCATTTGAGAATTCTACATGCGAGTGAATGAACATATAAGAGCAGTAGACAAGACTGTTGTAAGCAATGCCTTGGTAAAACATGTTTAGCAAAAACATTTGTTAGAAAAAAATAAGGCATGCTTCAAATATGTAATAATTGATGAAGTCAATAGTTTTGATCATAGGTTTGATGCAGAAGATGAACTGGATTGGAGAGAATATTGCTGGCAAATTAGGCTGAATGCATGTGTATACAATGGTTTAAATGATAGGGAAAACATTAAAGTTGTTCTTAGAAGGAAAGGGTTAAGGCAGTGGTTAATAAACTTTTTCGATTCTCGGTTCCCTTGCTAAATCCATGTTTTCCTAAGGCACCCCCCTGTGGTATGCATAAAGTGCATATTTCATGTATTTATTTATTTATTTGACATTTGTTTAACAAGGCTGCCTGAATGGTCTAGGAGACCTGGGGAGAAAAGCTCAAAAGAACAATAAAAAGACAATTACCAAAAAAGTGTACATTCTGCTTAACAGCATAACACTGATCTATTATGGCTGAGAGGTAAGCAAACCTAATGGCAACCTTATTAACTTTAAAACAGGGATTATGCTTCTGACTACTCTCCAGAGGGAGTGAGATTAAATAGTGGCTTGGGGTCTGGAAGATACAGGCACAAGGGGGTGGGAGCTCATTTATCCTAGGGGTAAGATGTTAGCAGTCCAGATAGAGTGAGCTGCACACAACCAGTGGCTGTACATCTGGGGAATTTGCGATTGGCAATCCCAAACCGGTGACAGTAGCCATCATGAGGCACAGTAGTTGCTAACATGACTACCTCTCTAACATGATGATAACCATTTACATTTTTGAGGCTTGCACTGCTGAGTTCCAAAGTGTAGAAGATGAATGGCCAAAAAATCTGGACATACTTATACTAAATTAGAGCTTGCCACCTCCCGAAATATTCACTTTTCTCTGAGGTACAGCAGTCTTGGTGTTGGCATATATTATTTTGAGGGGTGAGAGCAGCTTGCCCATCACTAAAGAGAAGTAACACAGCATAAACGTTATTGAGCTTTTAACCACATAAACCATTGTAGTCAAAAACGAGGTACAAAATAAGACCAATAACTGAGTACCTCCAAAAGATGACCAGACCTCAGAACAAAGGCTGAACACAAGAACTTCTTCATAAAAAACAACTGTATTGTTGAAAATGAGTTGAGTGCTTTCATCTCTGTTTAGACTTCATCAGAACAAATACCTACAGTAAAAACACACAATTTAAATCCTTTGCTGCATTGCACTTGGTGACCAGTGTTACATTCCGTGTTGCTTCACTTCCTCCACTATCAAAATTCAACTAAATCCAAGCTATAAATCAACCTCTGACAATCCATATACCAGCTTAAATACATAAATAAGTGATCAAAATTTTATATGCAAAAAAAAACCAAAACAGATAAATAGAAAATATAGCCCATTGAATTCAATGAGAACCACTGCTTTAGGTTGTTTCTAGGAGTAAGGAGAACACAACCTGCATGGCTTAGGTTGTTCTCAGACAATAGCATAATGTCCAGTGTATTATATGTTTTGCTTCATGAGGGAGGGAGGCTCATATATGTAGAAGATTAAATAAGAGTGATCCTAGCAGACAATCTGCCATTTGATGTGTAGGTAGTCATTTTACTTTTTGGAGTGTGATGCAGTGGTTTTCCCGTTAAAATAAGACAGTAATTAAATGGCATGTTTTGTTACTAAGTCTCTGTATATCGTCAGTATTTCTTTCAAGATCCTGATGCAGTTAGGACTAGACCCTATTCTAGCTGAGCAAGGTAGAATTCCTTTTCCAATTACTGATCTGGCTGGGGGATGGAGAAAGTCAGAAAATTTTCCTAGCCCAGAAATGGAGATGATTTTTTGTTTAGCTTTTGAAATGTGTAGATGAAAGTTAAGGCACTGATCTATCCTTGCTATTTGAAAGTAGTAGTCATTGTGACGATTGGGGAGAGATGGGCAAAAGCTGCCAGCCTAGTCAAATAGACTTTGATATATAATTCTGGCATTTGTAAATAAATGTAAAAATACAGGCATGTTTTCTTGAGTGTAAAAGAATACTATGAAATGTGGAACTGGAAAATATGTGACAACATTGCACTCTACTGGCCCAGTGAAGTATGTTGTGACCCTTTCATGTTAGAATTCGGCTCCAGTGAGTCTGGATGAAGGTTTCATGCCAATTGTTTTAAGGCTACAGTTTATGACCAGAATTTAGATGTGGAATGTGCTTTATTGCTCTGGTTTCTGTTAGAGTATACATGTGAAAAGACGTATATTGTTGTAAGTTTCTGAGCAGGTGTTAAGATTGCTAAATAATGCAGTTTGTGGCCTGAGAACTCCAGACTAAGTGTCAAAAATGATGTAATTTGGGAGGCCTTAGAGACATGTTTGTTAGTAATGTTTAAATACTATTTCTCACAAGAGACTGAGATCATTTTGATCTTGGATATCTAACTCAGCACTCTGCCTAAGCTCACATATACATTTCTAGCACTGTGATTTCTTGTAGGAATAGTTAAAGCTAGTAAAGATTAATTATGTATTTTTCTTTGAAATCAGACCTGTTGCAGGAGTTTGGGGGCATGTTCACCGGGAAACCAGGGAGCACCCACCTGGTGCAGCACCATGTGGATACATGACCCCAAAGGCCTATCAGGCAGGCCCCTTATAGGGTGCCTGAGATAGTCAAACAGACTCTAAGGGAAGAGGTACAGGAGATGTTGGAACTAGGGGTGATTCAAGAGTCCAACAGTCCCTGGGCCTCATCAGTGGTACTGATGTCAAAGAAGGATGGCAGCACCAGGTTCTGTGTGGATTACAGGAATTAAATAGTCGCACAGAGGCAAATGCTTACCCCATGCCTAGGACAGATGAGGCCCTAGAGCAGCTGGGTTGGGCTAAGTATCTTACAACCATTGATCTTACCAAGGGTTACTGGCAGGTGCCCTTGACTCCCAGTGCTAGAGAGAAGCCAGCCTTTGTGACTCCTTTTGGCTTGTATGAGTTCACAAAGATGCCCTTTGGGATGAAGAATGCCCCATCAACTTTCCAGAGGCTGGTAGATCATATCTTAGCAGGAGCAGGAGGGTTTGCCCTTGCTTACATGGATGATATTACTATCTACAGCCATTCCTGGCAAGAGCACCTTCAGCATGTCAGGGAGGTGCTGGGCAGACTACAGAGGGCAGGGTTGACCATTAAGCTGAGCAAATGTCAGGTCGGTATGGCAGAGGTCTCCTACCTAGGACATAGAGTGGGGAGTGGTAAGATAAGGCCAGAACCTGCCAAAGTGTAAGCCATTCAGGCATGGCCTGCACCTGGTACCAAAAAGCAGGTGAGCACATTCTTGGTGACAGCAGGGTACTACAGAAAGTTTGTTCCCAATTATAGTACCATAGCTGCTCCCCTCATAGACCTGACAAGGAAGAACAGGCCAGATAAGGTAGTGTGGACCCCAGCATGTGAGCAGGCATTTCAGAAGCTTAAGGAAGCTTTGGGAGGACCCCCTGTGTTAGCCAGTCCAGACTACAGCAAAGACTTTGTTGTGCAGGTGGATGCTTCAAACTCTGGGGTGGGGGCTGTACTTAGCTAGATTTTTTCAGAGAGAGAAGAGCACCCAGTGGTTTATCTCAGTCTTAGGCTCCAACCCAGGGAGGAATGCTATGCAGCGGTAGAAAACGAATGTCTAGCCATAGTGTGGGCACTACAAAAACTTCAGCCTTTTCTGTATGGAGGAAAATTCACTGTGATGACAGATCACAACCCTCTAACATGGTTAAACAGAGCCAGTCAGCAAAATGCCAAGTTGCCAAGATGGAGTCTGGGGTTGCAAGCATATGATATGTCAGTGCAGCACCACAGTGGGAGTAGCAATGCCAATGCAGGTGGGCTCTCAAGACAGGGAATGGGGTGAGGTACACCCAGATAGACCAGACACTCTCAAGCGATGTTTCTCAAGGGGGACTTGAAAAACTTGCTTGAGTTCCCCAGGGGGGGTATGATGATTGGGGAGAGATGGGTGAAGGCTGCCAGCCTAGTCAAATAGAATTTGATATATAATTCTGGCATTTGTAAATAAATGTAAAAATACAGGCATGTTTTCTTGAGTGTAAAAGAATACTGTGAAATGTGGAACTGCTAAATATGTGACAACATTGCACTCTACTGGCCCAGTGAAGCATGTTGTGACCCTTTCATGTTAGAATTCAGCTACAGTGAGTCTGGATGAAGGTTTCATGCCCATTATTTTAAGGCTACAGTTTATGACCAGAATTTAGATGTGGAATGTGCTTTATTGCTCTGGTTTCTGTTAGAGTATACATGTGAAATGACTTATATTGTTGTAAGTTTCTGAGCAGGTATTAAGATTGCTAAATAATGCAGTTTGTGGCCTGAGAACTCCAGACTAAGTGTCAAAAATGATGTAATTTGGGAGGGCCTTAGAGACATGTTTGTTAGTAATGTTTAAATACTATTTCTCACAAGAGACTGAGAGCATTTTGATCTTGGATATCTAACTCAGCACTCTGCCTAAGCTCATATGTAAGTTTCTAGCACTGTGATTTCTTGTAGGAATAGTTAAAGCTAGTAAAGATTAGTTATGCATTTTTCTTTGAAATCAGGCCTGTCCTACTGTATTATTTTAAGTTTCTGTGTGATCTCTGAACACTTAGATATCTCTGTGGTGTAGTAGTTTTGTCTTGTGTTTTAATTATTTATTATTAAATATTTTAAAAACCTTTACCTGTGGCTGGTTTGTGTAGAGATAAGCTCTAGAGTACATTGCATATTTATAGAGGTTATTGTAATAGGCCACTCTAAAATAAGTCTTAGACTGTATAGTCACATTACCAATTGGATAATAATATTGCACAGTAATAATTGGGCACCCTTTTAAGGGCCTTTTAGTAGCTGATATTATTAACTGTGTGGTGGCAGGGATTACTACCATATGGTCTGGGTAAAGGGGCACAGCTGGAGAATCTGTGTCAGCCTTTCCTAGGAGCGTCTGTGAAGTTGTATAAATACTTATCTCAAAGTGTGTGTGTGTTGTGTCAGCTACTTGGTCAGGGACACGAAGCACTGGTTGGACAGAGAGGGTACTGGAGGGTTTAGCTTGCCCAGCTAGGCTGAGACCTGGACCCTATAGCTGTGCCAGCGGGGAGTCTTATTGGGGACCTGGTGAGCAAGGGAGCAACCAGCCCCAGACTGACTGTGATCTCTGTGTGCACTTAAAGAAAATTGTACTTTACTGTGTGTATTAGTTATCCTTTCCTCTCTTCTATGAGATGACCTCCCTGGTGTTAGTGGTGAGAATTGAGGCTCCTTGATTGCTGGGCCAGGGCACGGTCATCACAGTCATTTCAATGGTTTCTTTGTTTATCATAACACTCACACACACAAACACACACACACACACACACACACACACACACACACACACACACACACACATAGACACACACGCACACACACTTCTCTGAAAGTTTCCTTACTTGCATGGAGTGCATTCTTTCTGTCTGTACCCATCGCAGGTCTGATTCTTGTTCCCCGAACATAATCCGTTCGTTGCTGTTCCCACACGCATTTGAGCAGCCATGCCCAGCCAGTAATGCATGAGCTCCTTTCTCAATTCTGACAGGCTGGAAGCCCTGACAGAGCTGACGTCATTGCGCACGTCAGCTCCAATAGTGCAAAAATTAAAAAACAAAAGGGTATTCATTTCCGGCACCCCTCTGAGGAAGCCGCAGCTTCCCAGGGTGCTGTGGCACACACTTTGGGAACCCCTGGGTTAAGGCATTAAGTGCTTTGGGTCACATGTTATTGTTATTAAGTATTTAAATAAGTTTGTTCATTATACAACTTGGTCTGAAGAAGTTCCATGAAGGGAATGAAAGCGCTTACCAGTTGGATTTTTATGTAATAAAGTCATTTTGTGTTTTTAGCCATTTGCTTTTTATTATTTTGCCTTTTTACTGCTATTTTTATCTGTTTGTTTGGAAGTTACGTGAAGTATTATACACACCCACACACACACATATATATATATATACATACATATATATATATATATATATATATATATATATATATATATATATATATATATATATATATATATATATATATATATATATACACATACATACATATGCCAGATCTCAGAGAAAAGGCAGTCTTGGACTTAATATATGTAAGTCCACATTTTCAGTCATTCAGTCTTGCTATTCCGGGAATCACACTGACAAGTCTTTGAATATGAAATGGTTATGGTTGCTTTCCTCTCAGCTCAGATATTATTAGGTGCTTATAAGAATCTGTAATATCAGTTCACAATCATTAACTTCTACAATAGTGGCAGCTCTTTTCCATCGTTCCACCAGGCCTCGTCCTCTTAACCATTTTCTGGGGGCAGTTTATCCTGAAAAACCTCACCTAGTAACAGAGATAACACCTTCTTGCAATGGGACCTTATACTCGTTTACTGTACTTTGACTGCCTAATAGAAATTATAAAGACTGTGTGTCATTCCTACTTACAATAATGATGAGCATCAGCCACTATGGCTGCACTGCTTTCATAGTTTCATTCACTCGCACATCTGTGTGCTATGAGATACCATCCCTATAAACAAACTGTAAATGAGTTCCATCACCTTTGTCTTGTACCTTCAATCATATGTTCATAGATAATTACTAGACTAGCTGCCCTTACAGGCCATTTTAAGCATATCTGGATTCCTTTTGTGTTTTTGCTCAAAATAACCTATCCCATTTGATTACAGATTAGTCTTATCCATTCCATGGTTGATAATTATGTATTATCCCTAATAAGAATAAATGGGATCCTATCATAAGTAATTTGAGTGGGCCCATGCATGGGACAAAGCATTTAAGAGCAGTCTCGATCCATTAGTAGTTCAGGGGGTAGTCCTGAGGTAAATTTTCTGTTTTCCATCCATAAATCTTAGTCATACTTGAAAATGGACAGGGATGAAGTTTGTTTTATTTGGATGGGAAGGCTGTTCCATGGCATCGGTATCATCGGAGAAATATACCTGTCCCTACAAACCATTCTGTTGATGTTGCAGAAAAGATTTAGGGCCTTCTACCAAGTATTTCTGATGCCATTTGATTTGCTGATGTGCAGTAAATCCATTAGAAATGGGTCAGATGATGCCTTGTATGCCAGACACAGGTCACCTCTTAGCAGTCTGTAGGCTACTGAGTATAGTGACAGGGCTTTGCGTCAGTCCATGTAGGACATGTTGTTTAGGCCTTGTATCCTTTTAGTAAGGTATGTCTGTGGGCATTCCAGTTGTTACATGTGTCTGGACAGATATATGCCAAAGTGGCATTATATTTAATGACTGGCCTAATAAGGGTTGACTAAAGGGGGACAATGACATCCCTAGATATAGACATAATCCCTTTGTTATCAGCTGTGCAATACAGAAGGACTTTCTTACAACAATAGACACATGTTGGTCAAAAGTTAGTCATTGTCCACATAAGTTCCTAAATCCTGAACAACTGAGTCGACTTTTAGGGGAGTATTTTCAGTGTTGTAGTTCCTGGTATAGATGACTTCTCAAAGGATACGACAATGCATTTCTTGGCATTTAGTTTCAAACCATGACTGTGACACCAGTTACTTATTTGAGACAAACCTTCCTGCAGGATGGCTAAGTCATTTTGGGATTCACTGACTACTCCTAACTTACAGTCATCTGCAAATTTAGTCAGACACTGCCCTTTGGTATTGGCTTTTACTTCAGAAAAGTAAACTGAATTGCAGAGATGCTTCTTCGTATTAGCTGAATTACCTAAATTACTTAACTTATCTAATGTTAATATGCGATTAATACAGTATGATATTAAGGCATTGATGCACCTCCCCACACACTGAGAAGAGGTGAGCAGACTTAAGCCTCATCATTCCTTTACTCCATCCATGCCATCTCCAACAAGTGCCTGAGCCACAAGTAAAACCTGGGTCACATGGGTAGCATTCCTGGCTTTATCATTTTGTGACAATTACACTGCCATAGCAGTTATTATAATGAAACACTGTAATAAACTGCTATGCACCTACAGCTTGTGTCTGCTACATCTGTCTATGGCATTTGCTGTAGTGCTGCTGCTGGTGAAAGGTAACTATATTTGGGGATATGTTTACAAAATTTAGGACATTCAGAAAGGCTCAGGCATTCAAGCAGACTTTCTGCACTGCAGTATATTGCTGAGCCATTTGAATTGTAACATGGAGAACTGCTTATGTTTACTTTGTCAAATAATAATGTCCAATGCCTTAAACTATGGGCAGTAATTGGGTGTGTGTCACTTGTCAAAAACAATATGCTCTGCAATCTTCTCAAAAGAATGTGTGCTGGGTATGGTGAATAGAAAAACATTACCTTTCAACAGATGTTTCTGGCTGTATGTGTGCTTGGGGGCAGGGATATGGGTTTAACTGCTGTACTTCTGAATGTAGAGTGTGGGGGGAGATTTTCTTTCTAAAGTCACTTCGAGAAGCATTTATCCTTCTAGGAGAGGGGTAGCTGGTGGGTATGTTGCAAAGGGAAATATTTTATTACAGTAGAAATTTCCAGAAGCATGTGTGCCTGGAAGATGGGTGCTTAGAAGTTGGATATGGTGCATTAGGAGACATTAACTTTCAGTTTAGGTTTCAAAAGCATGCTTGTCTGGGAACTAGGTCACTATCCTGATGTGTGTGAAGGAGCCTCGGAACTAGGTCACTATCCTGATGTGTGTGAAGGAGCCTGGGAACTAGGTCACTATCCTGATGTGTGTGAAGGAGCCTGGGAACTAAGTCAGTATCCTGATGTATGTGAAGGAGCCTGGGAAGTAGGCCTCTATCCTGATCTGTGTGAAGGAGCCTGGGAAGTAGGTCAGTATCCTGATATGTGTGAAGGATCCTGGGAACTAGGTCACTATCCTGATGTGCGTGAAGAAGTGTGGGAACTAGGTCACTAACCTGGTGTGTGTGAAGGAGCCTGGGAACTAGGTCACTATATTGATGTGTATGAAGGAGCCTGGGAACTAAGTCATTATCCTGATGTATGTGAAGGAGTCTGGGAATTAGGTCCCTATCCTGATGTGTGTGAAGGAGCCTGGGAACTAGGTCACTATCCTGATGTGTGTGAAGTAGTCTGGGAAGTAGGTCACTATTCTGATGTGTGCAAAGGAGCGTGGGAACTAGGTCACTATCCTGATGTGTGTGAAGGAGCCTGGGAACTAGGTCTCTATCCTGATATATGTGAAGGAGCCTGGGAACTAGGTCACTATCCTGATGTGTGTGAAGCAGCCTGGGAACTAGGTCTCTATCCTGATATGTGTGAAGGAGCCTGGGAACTAGGTCACTATCCCGATGTGTGTGAAGGAGCCTTGGAACTAGGTCACTATACTGATGTGTGTGAAGGATCCTGGGAACTAGGTGATTATCCTGATGTATGTGAAGGAGTCCGGGAATTAGGTCCCTATCCTGATGTGTGTGAAGGAGCCTGGGAAGTAGGTCTCTATCCTGATATGTGTGAAGGAGCCTGGGAACTAGGTCACTATCCTGATGTGTGCGAAGAAGCCTTGGAACTGGAGTGGAGTCAAGTGAAGTTCATAAGTGCAATGCTATGGTATTGGTTTGCTGTATTTATAATATTGGTAGTATAATGTATACTTAGAAATAACTTGGGCATCTCATGACAAATTTATGTTTTACTTTAGCTAACACATTGTATCATATCACACGTGATTCATTGAGACAGTCTAGTAATTACCTATGAACATATGATTGAAGGTACAAGACAAAGGTAATGGAACTCATTTACAGTTTGTTTATAGGGAAGCTATCTCATAGCACACAGATGTGCGAGTGAATGAAACTATGAAAGCAGTGCAGCCATAGTGACTGATGCTCATCATTATTGTAAGTAGGAATGACACACAGGGCAGGATTCACGAAGCCTCCATGTAAGAGTTACAAGTCTTACACGGAGGCTGCAGTTAAATGGTGTGACGTCAGCATGCCATGCATATTCATGAGGGCATGCTGACTCACACCCAAGGCTAACACGGTCTGTGTAAGAAATTAAGGGGCGTGTCCGCAGGGTGAGTCCTGCAAATGGACACGCCCCCAGAAGAGGAACAGTCCTGAAAGTAAACCCCCATGAGAGAGTCTGCGTAAATGTCAGCAAACACAACACAACACATGCCCCCACAGACTATAAACATAAAATGTAAAAATGAACATGTTATATTTTTTTTTTATAAGTTTTAAAGATGTTTGCCCATAATTGTGCTTGTTTGCGTGGGCGTGCCCGTCGCTTAGCCACAGTTAGCAGTCAGTGGAAAAGATATAAGATTTAAATATGCAAAGTAAGCCAAGAAGCAATAGTGTAGCGGTAGATACGTCGGCTGAAGAGGAGGCAGTCACAGTTCGAGCGCCCACAACATCAATTTTTATTTCTAGTGAAATAAGCATGAAACAATCCCCTGACATATATGTACATGTATAAAATTATATTTTATGTAAAATGTAATGAAATGGGCCATGTATTTTGAAGAAATGTGAGATAATAAAAAAAAAAATGTCAGAAGTGCCTATAGCTGAGCTACGCTCTAACAAGCTGAGTATATCTGCCCGTAGGTGAGCAGTGGTTTAACAGGTGTAAAAGGAGTGCCCGGGGTTGAGCAGTGTTGTAACATGCTGAAACTGTGTGCCCATAGCTGAGCTGAGCATAATATGCATGCTGACAACCAAATGACGTGCAAACCAGCGTAACCCGTTTGCGCGGAGCTGCGCACTGCACCAACAAGATAACCGGTGGGCAATGTTGAACAAGCTGTATCAAAACTGCCTTTACACAGACACACCTCCTAGCTTGTGTAGACAGTCATAAAATAAAAAAAGCAATGGCCTGGCTCAAACTCAGGATACCATGCACCATAGTCAAAGTACTGAACCACTAAGCCATGATAGTTGCTCTTAGAAATGCAGTATTAGCATATATATATATATATATATATATATATATATATATATATATATATATATATCTATATATATATATATAGGAATGAATGCAAAGAGAAGCATGACAAAGCAGGTTTTGTGAAGCTGATACATTTGCAAAATGGCCAATCACAGATAAGTGCGGGAAAAATGGCATATATAAGCCCCATAGCTGGGAATATACAGCATAACTGATTGTGGAATCGATTTGCAGTCAGGATGGCAGGTGTAGGAGAGGGTAGTTGCTTCCGAGCACAGAGGCGTTGAGGAGTTCAAATATATGGTTTGGCTCCTCATCCATGATCATGAGGCCCAACTAATGCAGGGCCAGGTCCTGTGAGGAGCATACAAGGCTGAGGCGTGGGACCGGTTGGCACATGATCTCACCAGTGCCACAGGAATACCAAGGACTGGTGAACAGGTCCGTCACCACCATGCGGACCTGAAGAGACAGAAGCAGGACCAACTGAACCGTTGGATCCAGGAGGCCCGGCAAATGCCCAATGCCCCACTACTGAGTAAGTTACATGTAATTATTTATGTAAGAAATTAACCTAGCTGATATTATGGAGATGTGTATTCCAATATTACTTCATTTATATTACAGCTGCAGGTGTCCGTTCCATGAATCGTTGAGCCTATGCCGATAGGCTTGTGCAGTTGCGCCACCAGGCAGGTTAGTAATTCTCTCCCTGTAACTGTTAAAAAATATAAGTATGACAGCTTGCAAAAGAGTGCAGTGTAGTCACTTATTAATAAAAAGTTCAAGTAACAGTGTAAGAGAGATACTGCTAGTACTGTGTGATTACATAAGTGTGATGCAGCCTGTAATCCAAAAATAAAATGAAACAAGTCTGAAATAAAGATGTTCCACCTGTAATGTAATAGTACATAACCTGCAGCAGGCTGTAAATTACAGCTACACAAGCTGAGTACAACACATGTGTGAAATATATCCCTGTTTAAAATCTGAAACATGACACAAGTGAGACTGCTGGAAAGGATTGTTGTAACCAAGTAAAACATGTCAATAAAGCCTAGAATTAAGTACCATCCTGAATTGTAAAAATAAAACAAGTGAGAGTGTAAGAAAGAGGTATGAATCCACCAATTAAGTTGTAATAACTCCTGAATAAAGTATACTGCAGTCAGTACAGAATAAAATGAATGTGACATGCACAACCAAAGAGTGAAATGTGTGCAATAAAGTACTGAAGCTGGAATGTCAGTCCCACAATTTGGATATGTTGCTGTACCTTTGCAATATGCATATAGTATGGTTGTATGAAATACCAAACATCCACAGTTGTCTAGAGCCATATAAATCAAATGTAGCAGGATGCTGTAGCTGAACAGAGCCAGATATGAATGTGTATGAATAAAACTGCAATGTATATTAATGTAGCAGTAACATTCCCATCACCAGCATGCCTAAGTTTACACATAGGAAACTGTAGTCAGACCTGTAGGGTGTATATATCTGCAGCTAGTAGAAATGTACAGCATATGTATAGGTATTTGAAGTTGTTAATGAAATATTTCTTCACCCTACCCTATAAACACAAATAATCCATTCCACATGAAATGGGTATGTGTATTCACAATTAATTTCCCTGGACATTTGTCCTGTTGGTTCATACAAATTTGCATGTACGTTGATGCATGTGCCCTGTTCATACATCCAAACCTGATGGCCTGTTGCCATCAATCAACCCTGCATGCTGTTGGATTGTGTACTGTTGTTCAAATTATGCATGTGTCATGCTTGCTGTTTAATGTCTTGAATTTATGGGTGTTTGGTTAATGGGAGTACTAATGCATGCTGTTACAACTATTTGTGAATGGTATTATTTGTTACTAACCCAAACTGTCATAAAATAATGCAAAACATAGGATGACAGGGAAGGCGGGTTCCAGTGGACCCACCTCTCCCACCTCAGCTGGCGAGTGCACCTGGCACTAGTGCCCAGGCCGGACCCTCCTCCGGTGGCCCTGTGCCACCTTCAGGTGGAAGCGCTGCAGGGGATGGGGCTCGTCCCCCCTCTGCAAGCGTGGCCGGAGGAGACCTTCCACTCACCCACCGTAGTGTCCAGACTGTGGTGCGTAAGGAGATCAGGCATTCTGTGCTTGAGCCCCTATGCCAGCTTGAGGCATGGGTGGCACAACTCACGGGCGTGCCTGCTGCCCATCCTACACAGCCCCCAGCACAGCCCCGTCCTGGGCAGTGAAGGCACAGTTGCAACTGCCCATGGGTGGGGATCTCAGTTCCACTGTTGCCATCTGTGGGCTCATGGGCTCGAGATATCCAAACATCCATCCCCGTCAATTGTGTTTCCCCCCACATGTGTCATACACCACCCCTGTATGCATCTTGTTTGTCTTTTCTGTTAGCCTCCCCTACCTACCTCCCCAACTATACCTACTTCCTGTACCTGACATTCCACTCTCACCTGAAAAAAAAAAAGGGCACTCTGTTCCCGCAAAAAAATTATGCCCCATACATAGCTGCCCATTTCGCAGACATGTCTGCTGGACATGTAAACTGGTAATTACAATTGGCTGTACAACAAATATTGTTGCCCTCACCCCTCTCTTAGGGGTGGAAGGTTTCAAATTTCACACCAAATTACACACATATGCACAGCTGTTGCTGATAAAGAAATGGGCAGCTATGGGCCTAACCTACATTATTCCTGCAAATACCGAGCTTGTTTTCCTACTGTCCTACCCTCTTTGTGCCCCCTTTTTCACCACTTTCCTATCTCCCCATTTTCTTTTCTTTCAAAGAAATTAGCGCGGGTGTGCACGAGAGTAAGCACTTTTAAGCAGTTGTAAGTGGGTGTGCGCGTGTTTGCGCTTAGCTAAGCATATGTGCGTGAAGCTAAGCGACAGTGCGCATGCATGAGCTCCGCGCAAACCAGCACTAACCTGCTTAAAAGTGCCTTAGTCACTCTGAATGACAAGGCCTGTAGTCTGCTCAGAAGCAAAATAAAATCCCACTGTCAGTCCTGAACACAGGACCTTGGAAACAGTAGTCTGCATGACTTACCACTAAGCCATGACTGCTATACAAGAACATTGTGCTGAAAGAAATATATCATGAAATAGTAGGAATGAATGTAAAGGGAATATAGGAAGTCTAGTACACAAAGCATGTCATGTATATTTACTGTCAAATCTAGTGGATTTGTAAAATATTAGTGTGTGAAGAGAAACAGCCATGCTAGTTGTTATCTAGTAGGTAATAATGTCACAGTAGCACCTTGCAAGCCACACACATACTCAGAGCAGGATAAACACTGTCATAGTTTAATAGTTAAGAGCCCAGACATAGCAACTGTGACTGAGTTACAGGGATGTCCCTGATTTGAAAACAAATGTTAACTGTGCCCCACTGACTCCCTGTGAAATGTACTAACAGTAGGCAGAAAGGTGTTACAACACATGCTATGGTAACTATGAATAACTGAAAGTATGCACCACTTGCATGTCACAAATCGTGAAGTAATACATATGCTCAAAATAACCCAGAGTCACAACTGCAGAATATCAGAAAATTTAATGGGTGTATCCCACTGATATGTACCATTCCATGAGGCTGATAAAAGATGCACCTGAGAGTATCTGAGGCCTGCTCAGCAGCATAATCAAATACCCTTCTAAGTGTCAAGGCCCACACCATGGCCAGACCACACTGCATGCAGTACCACCCTACCACAACAAACACATAGGGAATTGCTGCTCAAACAGATATAGCAAGCATTACAAGCTGTGAATGTAAATGGAAAATAGGAAAGCCATAGCAACACATTACAGTAAAGACACCTAGCAGGCATACAAGGAGTGAATGTTAAGGGCAAATATTGAAGCCATAGCAACAAATTGCAAGAGCCACTGCTATATACCAGTTACACCACAAGTCCAACAGAAAAGCACACACACCCATATACACAGTATTACTAGTCTTAGGTGTCAGTTTACATACACACTGAGAAGAGGAAACTGGAGGAAGGAATACTCAGGTTACAGTACAACATGCATTGCAGTGTCTACAACACAGCCTGATATATGAGAGACAAACCAACCGTTACACTTCCAGAACAGTGTCCACAGCATACCAGCATGGTCCCCGCCCTGATAATCTGAAAGGGCTACGCCTACCTAACAAACCTTTTTATAGCACTGTCCTGAAATCACAGTGAGAACTGCAATCACTACACAACAGGCTGCATGCAATTAGTAAATGCTGGCTAACAATTGGTGCAGAGGCCATCACATGGACATGTGCAGATACCTACAAAAGCATCCTGTACTCCCAGTCAACACATGCAATACTTTCATTGCACCCTCTGGAGGTAGAGACAGAGAGAGAGAGAGAGAAAAGAAAGAAAATATATCACAACAAAACAAACAAGTTGTCATCACAACCTGACACTGCCAAGGAAAACTGAAGCTGGCAAGAGAAGCAGCAGCAGGCCGACTATTAGAAAGCCAACGCAAACAGTTGTAACAAACACAGGTAAGCTAAAGTATTAATATAATAGTCTGCATACTGTGAACCCTCCATATGTGTTATTGGTCTGTATCTATGTATATGAAGATGTGCATAGGGCAGGGGACATACTGCAACTGTCACTGAAGGCTGTACATACATATGTATGTGAAGGTAACTATGTGCACATATCAATGTAGATTGTAGTGCAATGTACAATGTGTGTATACATATGTGTAAATAAAAAGGTTTATATATATATATATATATCTATCATATGTATACGTATGTATATCGAGATATGTATGTATATATATCTATAATATGCATATATGTATACATAGATAGAGAGGGATGTAGAAATACATAGACATATATAGATAGATAGAATATATACATACATATATATGTAATACACGCATACATATATAGATATATGTAGATACATATACATATACAGACAGATCTGACTGTCTACAGATATGTCTGTATATGACTATCTCTCTCTCTCTCTCTCTCTCTCTCCCCCTCTCTCTCCATATCTATATCTATATATCTATATCTATATATAAATATATATATATATATACATATATATAGATACATATATATATATATATATATATATATATATATACATACATATATAAATATATATATATATATATATATATACACATACATATATATATATATATATATACATATATATATATATATATATATATACATATATATATATATATATATATATATATATATATACATATACATATATATATATATATATATATATATATATATATATATATATATATATATATACACACACACAAAACTTTTTTTTCTCTTGGCCTGAACCTTCTTGTGTTCTGACTGTCCTTCTCAAGCATTTTGGAAATATGCAGTATATTTTAGAGCACTTGTTATAACTGTATTTGCTATAACTGATTTAAGTATTTTTTCTGGCTTTTTGATTATTTACTGCTTAGCGACTGTATTTTCACCTGTTTATACAGCTCTGCATTCTATTTAAACTGTTTTTGTGTTGATTAACTGTTTTGCACTTTTAAAAAGTTATTTGTTGCTTAATTTTACCTGTAGGCTAACAAACTCAAGTGCGCTAGCCGTTTAAAAGCATTTATAGCATTTACTGTCTGTTTTTCCTCTGTTTTCTGCAAAAAAGACAAAAACAAAAAAACAAAAAAATCTTGACAGGAGCAGGTACAATCACATCACATGTGTCACAGGGGGCAGGGTAGCATAACAGTATGCTGCTGTAGGCCCAAGGCCAATAGCATACTACCTACCTAAGACACAATGCACACCCACAAACCCATTGCAAACCAACTATGTGAGGTGGAATGAGTGTGCCAGTGACTGGGTGCATGTTATGTAATGGTGTGATTGCTCACCATGACTGTCTGTCTGTCATGGTAGTGTGTGTCCTTGATGTGAGGCCAGAGACAGATGTGTGAGGTATTGTGATCCAAACATACTACATTGCCATATGTTGTGCTGTGTTACCCTGTATGTGACTGCGGTGTAGGTAGGGCTATGGCAAGTAAGAGTAGTGTGCATTACCAGTGAAATATGTTAACGTGCATTGCATGCAGTGCATGGGTTGATAATGTTCCCCATACAGTACCTTGATACAAACCCCCAGTGTGAGGTTGTGCATTGGACCTGAACCAGTGTGCTGACTGCTGGAGTATACTAGTCTGTCGTATGGAGTGTGCCAGGTACTGTTGCACAGTTGTTGGCTGAGCACTGATATCTGGTCATTTACATGTGTATCCCCCAATAGACAGACAGATGCTATATATGGGAGTTAAGTTATATCACTACAGTCGAGTATTATGTGTATTATGTGTGCCATATTTTTCTGACATATATTGCTGACATATTTTTCTTTTCCTTTTCAGGGCTATGGTTCACCAGCGAAACCCTACCTACTCCGCTGCGGAGGATGAGGAGATACACCAGAGCCTGGTGCGGGATTTTGCAATACTCTTTTCCCGCAACAGCCAGAACCAGCAGGAGAGGGCTGCACTGTGGCAAGACCTGGTCTGTCGGGTAAATGACATAGGCACGTATAACCGGACATATGAGCAGGTACGCCATCACTGCAGTGATTTAATTAGAAATGTCCATCAGCGTGCATCGGATATCCACAGGCAACAGCTTGCCACAGGTGGTGGGGCGGCTATACATCCCCCCCTCACCAGACTGGAGGGACTACTCCTAAGTGTTGTGGCTCCAGCTCAACAGCAACAACAGCAGCAGCATACATGCATAATGATGGATGCTGGAGCCACCCAGCAGCAGGACTCAGAGCATGCAGGTAACATGCCATATGTATAGTTGACTGTTCTGTACACTGGTAGTTTATGCATGTGTGAGGTGTGTCCTCGGTTTGTAGCTGTTATCTTGGTAATTATTGTGCAAGAGTGATATTCTCAATATCAGCAGTAGACCTGTGAAAGCCAACTGTTGTACTACTGAACTGCATCATTCTCACAGTATCAATGGCACAGTTGTGCCCACTGACAATAAATGTCTCATTTCTGCAGGTCCCTCTGGTGTAACAGCAAGGCAGCCTATCCATGCTGGTGAGTGTGTAATAACAATACCTTCAATACTCTTGATACTAATAGTAATGATAGACTGAAGCAGTAGTGCTATGTGTTTGATTACAGGTGTGTTTGTGTCTGTGTGATGATATCTCATATACTGAGGAGTGTGCATATGTGCATGCGTGCATGTGTGCACCTGTGTGCATGTGTGCCTGTGTGCATGTGTGCCTGTGTGTATCAGTGGTGACATTGTGTACACACTGTAAACTGTGTTTCCTGTCTTACTCCCACAGGTTCTGGTGCTGCTCTGGTGTTGTGCAGCAGGGAACCTGAATCAGCTGCCATGGATAGTGATAATGATGATACCTGTGTTATGGCACAGGGAGGTGTGCCAGGGTCCGTCGTTGGTCAGCCAATTGACAGTACACAGCTGTCGACCCCATCAATGCACACAGTCATCCTGCCAATACATACTTTGTCAACAATGTCCCTAGGTGATGGACAGGATACAGTGGGCATTGACCAGGGTAATGTGGTATCAGTGGCACATGCATACCCACACAGCAGCCATGGCCAGGGTCCTGACATGGTACCACACAGGCAGATGTCCAGGGGTTCTCGTGGGAGCATCCGTGGGCGTACTGCCCCTGTCAGACGTGCCCACAGAGGTCTTTCAACCTCAGCTATGTTTCGGGCTGTAATGCAGGCACAGTCATGTATGGAACGGTACACCAGACAGGGTCTGAGGGAGCTGAGAGCATGTCGTACAGCTATGAATGACAGTATGCGTGATGTTGTGGCTGCCATCCGTATTTCCACCGAGGTCATTGACAGATGTTGGGGGGACACATTAGATCTGTTCCACAACTACATGTCCATGAGCCAGGGCAATGGTGGACAGATGAGGCATCGACGTGGGAGTATGCCAGCAACAGCAGCAGCTGGCAGTCGTTGTGGATGACAACAGGCCCGCGGCCGCTCCCATAGTGCCAGCAGCAGCCCCAGCAATGCTGGGTCTGTGCTGTCATCAGACCGCCCCAGGAGACCACGTGCACGTGGCTCTGGACAAGTCCCAACAGGGATCTGTCTCCAGTCACCAACCACCTGCTTCTGATGACAGTACCCAGTCTGGCTTAGTACCTGATATGGTCTGTAGCACCCCTGCCAGGCACAGGTACCGTGTCCGTGGCCAGAGACAGTGATCTGTATGACCTGGCAGGTACAGTCTTTGGCTGTCCACAAACACCTGTATATGGCAGCCATGAGGTGGAACTGTGTGCATGCATACACACATGCGAATTGATAACACCTAGGGCTACCGCATACATGCACACACTGCATCAACATTGCCCCATCTTGTACTGCTGTCCCTCACCAACACACACACACATACATGTCAATTGGTTGTATCAGTGGTAGACTCAGGCATACCAAGTACACACCCTGTGCATATGATGAAACTGTGCCACCTCCTGCAATCTGTAACATCAGTGCAGGAACAGGTTAACATGGTGCTGATGCACAGGGTGACTACATAGAAGTGTAGTAATAGTATCATGTTGTCAACAGTACAGTGTAATGATATCACTGTGGGTATATCCCAGCATGCCTGATGCAGTAACAGTATGATTGTCATTGTATTGTTTTGCACACCCATAGTAATTACCATAGTGTAATGTCTGCACATCTTTGCATACTGGTGGTGAGGCTGTCAACAGAAGGCCACCTACATAGGCAGCACAGGGGATAAGAAAATCTAAGTATCGATACTCAATGATGGACATGTAAACTGCAAGTTGCATGCTGTCCACACTCGACTCTGCAATGAGGATGTTTGAGGATGTTGATATCTGTGCAGTAATACACAACAGGTTCAAGACTCACAAGAGCACCCTAGCACTAAAATGTCACACCTCATACCATGCTTGACAGCCCCAAAGCACAGAACTAACTATGACAGGAGGGAGAGTCTCCATACATGTCAAGGATACTGTAGTGCCAGGAGAGGTAGCATACATCCTACTAAGTTTGGAACTGCTGAGTGAGGGCTCAGTGTCTGTTATTCAAAATGTGTATTAGTTCAGGTATGAGCACTTGGGTATTAGGCCAGTTATTCTACATTACGAAGGTACATGGTCTGTACACTTGTGGGAGGTGAGGCTGGACCCTGCCCGTCTGACCTGTGAATTTCTGGGTACAGGCTTATAGTGCCTGCATATTTGCACTGTTACCTACTGGAAGTCGTATACCTTGTTTGTTGTAGCATAGACTAGATCCAGGCCTGCTGACTGTAGCTTTGTTTGTATGCATGTTTGCTTGTTATTTCCCTGAAACACTGATTCCACCTGCAATGCAGATTTACAGCGCCTCTGTGGATCCCTAGTGACATCTGTATTACTTACTGTACTGATGTCCATGTCTCACTTGACAGAACATCAATGTTTGTCCTGTTTGCATGTAAGTTGCCTGTAACACATTGCATATGACTTACATGGCATTTGCTCACGGAAGCATTTATATATGCCAGCACTAACAAATCAGAAGCACTATACTCTCACATACTCACCTTGAGTACCTTGTTCCCCATTGGCCCTATGTGTTGTTAATTATTATGGAATTCACAATACTATGGTAGCATGTGCAAAGGTCACTTGTCAATCTCCTCTCTGGTCCAGTTGGTGAATCTGTGAGTCATGTAGCAATGTTACAGCTGCCTCATGTACACAGACAACCCTATCCTCCTCAAAAAAACTTACAACACATGTGAGAGATTCAACCACATAGCCAAACTGGGGGCTAAGCTCTCTTAACTCAGTACTGGCATAACTTGTCAGGTGGAGTGGGATACTACAGTGAATACAATACCAGTCTCACATAGACCTACCACGACAGCAGTCCAAACACATAAACACACAGGAACATTCTTGGAGTTTCAGAATAGCATCCTGCCTGAGCAGCAGACACCTGCAAAGCAGACACACAAGCAAACATTATGCCAAAACAGAGCATGTGCAACACATAGCTCACAAAGCCTGTGTGCCGAACAGTCACAGCCCGTACGGCTAAACAACACACCTGCTACAGCTGTAATAGGTATCTCTATTGTCAGGTACACTGAGGTCCCGCTCACCAGGCTGAACAAGGAGAAGATCATGGTGAGATGCCAGTCGGGCACTATGATCCACCACATAACACAAGCATACAGGTCACTCCAAGGCATGTACAAATATGATTCAGTCATTGTCCATGCCAGTGTGAATGACCTGTGACGTACCTCCCTGGACTACATGATAGGGGACATAGAGGGGCTCTCTGAGCATGTGGCACAGGCTGGTATGACCCTGACCTTGAGTAGCATCTTACCCTCACCAAGAATGCTGCCACAATATGTAGACAGGATGATCAATTTCTACAATTGGCTTATGTTTCGGTGACATTCAAAGGGGATCCAATGCCTGTCAGTGTTGGATTACATGCTAGACAAGCCACAATGCTTTGCTAGGGACAGCTTGCACCTGTCACCCATGGGCCATTGTATACTGGCAAAGGCTCTTGCTACACACATAGTGTCTTTTTATGCAAGGCTCAAATTACATAGCCACCTAGGACACTAATAGTAATGCTACTCAACGCCAACAGTGTAGACCTCAAGATGCATGCACTGGAAACTGTCCTTAGCATGGAGAACAGCAATATCTGTGCAGTAACAGAATCCTGGTACAAGGCTCCCAGGTGCACCCCATCACTGCCAGGTCATACCTCATACCATGCTTGTCATCCCCTAAACATGCAAAAAACAGAACAGGGGGGATGTATCCAAAGGCACCACAGATACGCACACCTCCAGGTTGGTGGCACAGCACAAAGCATCAGAGCCTATCCATGTGCAACTAACAGTGGGTTAGACTGCCTTCAGGTTCATAGCCTGGCACACACCACCCTCCCATACCCAGGAAACCCACTTGGCCTTCCTGACAACACTGGGAATATGATGATCTCTACAAACACCATTATATGGGTGGACTGCAACTACCCAAACATAGAGTGTGAGCATTACTCTAGCTCCAAGACCCTAGCTGAAAGGTTCCTAGTATTTATTCACTGAATTGTTATGGAACAACTTGTTACCACTCCCACAAGAGGTGAATGCATGCTGCACCTGTTCATCAACAACATGTGGACTATATGCTCCAGACCAGACGTGTATCCCTTGCTGGTAGGATGACACCATATACAACTCACACTGTATATTCACATACCACATGCAGCCCCTGCACAGAACACCACAGTCATAAAGTTGTCTAATGCAAATTCCATGTATTCACATGAGGCAGGCTTCAGACATGGGAACTATTGAAGGTCACAGGTACATATGTGTATGTGGCACACACATACATCATGTGTGCATTGACATTACTGATATAATCTATGTTGTGCAATATTGGGAACAACACCCCACACACATGGACAAACTGTGTGACAAAAACACACATGGCGTTTGTAGGATACAAACCCCTACCTAACTGTGTTATGACACTTGTGAGAGACACAGTAGCAGAGCGCACTATTTGCATTACTGGGAAGCTTGCTTTCTCCTGCTGTACTTATAGGGTGTGACATCATCAGTGTTTAGACAGTGGAATATGCAGCATGTGTGTTGTACTAGTTGCCAAAAGGGACATTTCTCTTAGACATAGAGTTGCACACACCCTACTCCCCCCCCACATTCACACATACACTGAATACTTGAAGGATTCAAACCCCTACCTATGTAATGACACTTGTGAGAGATGCAGTAGCAGAGCACTCTATTTGCATTACTGGGAGGCTTGCTTTCTCCTGCTGTACTTATAGGGTGCTGACATCATCAGTGTTTAGACAGTGGAATATGCATCATGTGGTGTGTTGTACTAGTTGTCAAAAGGGACAATTCTCTTAGACATAGAATTGCACACACTACTCCCCCAAACCCCTACCTATGTTATGACACTTGTGCTTACTTTCTCCTTATCATCAGTGTTTATACAGTGGAATATGCAGCATGTGGTGTGTTGTACTAGTTGCCAAAAGGGACAATTTTCTTAGACAGAGAATTGCACACATCCTACTCCCCCAAACCCCTACCTAACTATGTTATGACACTTGTGAGAGATGCAGTAGCATAGCACACTATTTGCATTACTGGGAGGCTTGCTTTCTCCTGCTGTACTTATAGGGTGCTGACATCATCAGTGTTTAGACAGTGGAATATGCAGCATGTGGTGTGTTGTACTAGTTGCCAAAAGGGACAATTCTCTTAGACATAGAATTGCACACACCCTACTCCCCCAAACCCCTACCTAACTATGTTATGACACTTGTGAGAGATGCAGTAGCAGAGCACGCTATTTGCGTTACTGGGAGGCTTGCTTTCTCCTGCTGTACTTATAGGGTGCTGACATCATCAGTGTTTAGACAGTGGAATATGCAGCATGTGGTGTGTTGTACTAGTTGCCAAAAGGGACAATTCTCTTAGACATAGAATTGCACACACCCTACTCCCCCAAACCCCTACCTAACTATGTTATGACACTTGTGAGAGACGCAGTAGCACAGCAAGCTATTTGCATTACTGGGAGGCTTACTTTCTCCTGCTGTACTTATAGGGTGCTGAAATCATCAGTGTTTATACAGTGGAATATGCAGCATGTGGTGTGTTGTACTAGTTGCCAAAAGGGACAATTCTCTTAGACATAGAATTGCACACACCTTACTCCCCCAAACACCTACCTAACTATGTTATGACACTTGTGAGAGATGCAGTAGCAGAGCACGCTATTTGCATTACTGGGAAGCTTGCTTTCTCCTGCTGTACTTATAGGGTGCTGACATCATCAGTGTTTAGACAGTGGAATATGCAGCATGTGGTGTGTTGTACTAGTTGCCAAAAGGGACATTTCTCTTAGACATAGAATTGCACACACTCTACCCCCCAAACCCCTACCTAACTATGTTATGACACTTGTGAGAGACGCAGTAGCAGAGCACGCTATTTGCATTACTGGGAGGCTTGCTTTCTCCTGCTGTACTTATAGGGTGCTGACATCATCAGTGTTTAGACAGTGGAATATGCAGCATGTGGTGTGTTGTACTAGTTGCCAAAAGGGACAATTCTCTTAGACATAGAATTGCACACACCCTACTCCCCCAAACCCCTACCTAACTATGTTATGACACTTGTGAGAGACGCAGTAGCAGAGCACGCTATTTGCATTACTGGGAGGCTTGCTTTCTCCTGCTGTACTTATAGGGTGCTGACATCATCAGTGTTTAGACAGTGGAATATGCAGCATGTGGTGTGTTGTACTAGTTGCCAAAAGGGACAATTCTCTTAGACATAGAATTGCACACACCCTACTCCCCCAAACCCCTACCTAACTATGTTATGACACTTGTGGGAGACGCAGTAGCTGAGCGCGCTATTCAAATTACTGGGTATCATTTGTGCTCCTGACATATGTATAGTGTGCTGACATCATTATTTATGAAGAGGTATGTACATCTGTTACTATCCATCAGTAAGGGGGAGAGCATATATATGCATTAACTTTGCAGAGGCACAGTGGCCTACTGTACTGCGGAGGCAGATGCCAAATACACTGTGGATAGCCTTCTGTATTCCCTAGGGACAACAGCCTAGTATTGAACTCTATGGCCATATGTTTACCTGTCAGATGCAAGTATCTGTTGCTCATAAACTGTTTGTGGGTCTTTATTGCCATAGCTTTCCCTATCTCTATGAACAACTTGTGTACTGTGGCAGATGTTTGCATATGAGTGGGATCCACTACTTTACTTATGTCTCTGTTGTAATTTCACTGTGTGCACTGGGCAGATTTCTGTATTGTGGGAGGTTCCTGTATTAACACATACAAATGCCAGATATGTGTGTGCAACTGCTGAACTGTGACATGGCCTAAGTGTGTGAGCATGCCCAGTTCACAGTTTATATGGCTTCTTGACTGACACGTCTCATTTATCTAAGTGTGCGAGCATGCCCAGTGTGAACTTTCCATATGTTGAGATCTGTGGTCCACCACATTTGTGTTTGTGTGTGGACTTCATCTATATTTCACATGTATAGTTGAGTGTTGGACATCAGGTTGTGTTCTTACTGCCCAACTGCTTTGTATCTGAACCTAACAGGCATTATGCTGTGCCTGCAGGGTTGCCATGGGATAGTTTGCATACAATTGTCAACATCCTTTCATACTGACCAAACAGTGTATTGTCGTATAGTGTACTGGTTCAGTACTTTCACTGTGGTGGACAGTATCATCGGTTTCAGTCCTATCACTGCTTGTAATATTTATAGTGAACACACCAGACTGGTTGAGGGCCAGTTGTGCAGATATGACCTTGTTGCTTTTTGTTCAGATATGGACAACATAGAACAAGATTGTCCGACATTGTTAATGTATTCCACAACTTGTGTGGACAGTGACAAACAATGGCTATGTGCCTTAGGCCATTTGTAATGCTAGTCAGAGAGTGTTTGTCCTTCAACACACATATTTACTGGTGTTTGCCATGACATATGTCAAGGTTAGTGTGCTGTGCCTCTGTCTACCCGTGACATACAGGTGATAGCCAGGGTACACCTACCATCTCCCATCCAGTCATCATGATTCCTCCGGATGACCGTCAATGAGGGACTCTCTGGATAACCTGTACTGGGAGTTTAGTCATGAGTGGAGTGAGCTTCTGGGTTATGGACCAATCGGTACAGCATGTCCTGTTTATGTCTGTGCTGGGGTTCAGGCCTGTCATGTACGTAGGTCACCAGCATTCAGATTTTACATGGTGCCACATGTCCATTGATTCCAGCTTGGTCATGGCTTTATACATCAGACACAGATCACCTCTAGCCAGGTGGCATGGCACTGTGTGGAGCTGCAGTTTGTTTAATCAGGCAACACATGGCATCTGTTACAGCTTTGAGATCCTCCTGGTGGGGTATTTGTGGGGTCTTTCCAGTTGATGCAGGTGTCTGCTAAGGTACATCCCACAAGGGCCATTGTACGCAATTGTGAGGCTGCTGATGGATGACTGGAATGGCACAATGACCTACCCTGACCTAGCTGTGCTTACCTTCATGATTAGGTGGGTATATGGTATGTTTCTGTAACCACTACAGACACATGGTTGTCACATGCAGGATATCTATCACCTTGTGTTCCCAGGTCTCTTATTACTCCTGATGTACTTAATGGGTAACACCTATGTGGTAATTTGTGGCCATGTACTGTGTTTCCACAGGGGATGACTATACACTATTCGGCATTTTGCTTGTTGACATGGCTGTGGCACCACTTGTCTGTTTCTATGTGTGCCTTTTGTAGGATGCTTGTGTCAGCTGGAGGGTCCGATATGGTGGGCAGTTTGTAGTCATCTGCGAACCTGTTTAGACACAGTCCTTCCATGTTGGCCTGTACCTATGTGACATATATACCATACAAGAGAGGTCCCAGGACCGTGCCTTGTGGGATGCCAGTTGTACCTGGTTTGTACTCTGACATGGCTGCAGCATTTCTGACCAGGTCAGTTCTGTCCTTGAGCTGGTTTGCAACCCATCTACTTGGATAGGGGTGTATAGTTAGGCTGGTGAGTTTATCTGTACTGAACAACTGGGGTATTGTATGGAAGGGTTTAGCAAGGTCCAGATAGGCTGTGTGAACCACTTTTCCCTCATCAATGGTCTTGGTGTGTGTTTCACATGAGTCAGACATGTTTAAGGGGCAGGATCTGCCCTATGAAAGCCACACTGGGTAGGGTCCAATGTATGTAGGTACCCAGTCTCGTTATTCCTGGGGTCCATGATCATCCTCTCCATTACTTTGCCAACCAAGATAGTCAGGGTTGAGGGGTGATAGTTTGCAGTATCCATTCAGGCACCACTTTTGTGGTGAGGGACCACTGTTGCTGTACACTGCTCTTTGGGTACATATCCTGTGGTAAGACTGTGAGTGCACAGTAGTGCTATTTGGTGTTCCATTCTTCTTACAGCACTTGTTGGACACAACCTAGGACACCATCTGGTACAATTGATGCTGTGTGGTTTGCTTTGTAGATGCTGGTTGTTACCTCAGCATCTGCAATGTCAGGGGGCCAGCACTCTGCTGGGATAGATATTTGGCAGTTTGGTGCTGGTGGGGAGTTTGCAAAGAATCTGTTAGGTTGGATGTTGGCAATGTGTGTGGGTTTGGTGTATTGTTTGTGATATTTGTGTAATGCAGAGCATATCTGTGGATTATCACCATGGTTCCTACCATCAGTTAGGACAGCTGTGTGATTATCCTTTGTGTCCTGCACAATTTGTATCGTCATAGGTTCATAGGTTCATACGAGGCTATCTGCCCTGGCCATGTTTGAGCCTAGACAGACTGTGTGTGTGGCTTTCGACACCCCTTGCAATGTGCATATTATGCCCATTTAGGGTTTACTTTACTAGATGTGACACAGAGATGGCCCCCAGTGTACACCTACTATCTCCCATGCACTTGACCGGATTTCTCTCGTTGAGTATGAGTGTGGAGCTCAGCCTATCATGGACTGGGATTCTGTCCCCGAGTGTAAGGAGCCTCTGGGTTATGAATCTGTCCCTCCAGCACACCCTATTTATCAATGTGTGAAGGTTCAGATATCTCACTGTGGTGTCTCTGCTGGATTTGGAGTTTCTGCATTGGAGCATGTCCATTCATTCTGGATTGGATATGGCCTTGTACATCAGGCATACATCGCCTCTGACTGGGCAGTATGCATGTGAATTGGGCTCTGGTTTCTTCAGCCAGGCAGCAGATGACAAATGTTTGGACCCTTTATCCTCTTGGTGAGGTACGTTTGGGGTCTTTCTAACTGCTGCAGGTGTCAGGTAAGGTACATCCAAAATGGGACATTGTTCTCAAGTATGTGCCTGATACGAGAAGAGTATGGGAGCACAGTGACCTCTCTTGATCTACATGTGCATCCTTTCATGTTAAGGTGGGCAATATAGCAGGTCTTCCTGGCCACCTTGGCAATGTGAGTGTCACATGATGGGTTACTGTCCACTTGTGTCCCTAGGTCCCTGATTACTTCTTCCGTACATAATGGATTACCACCTATGTCATACTTTGTGTGGGCCTTGTTTGGTATTTGGTGAGACATTCATACTCTGCAGTGTCTTCAGGAAGGCTGACTGGGGTTCTGTAGCAGGCTGCAAACTGGGACGCAGTTTGAGCCACTGTTACTTGCCCGTGGATAGTCCATGCTGCTTCTTACTGTGGTACCAAGCTGGGGGTGTGGTTATCCTTGAGAATTATTGATAGCCACACTCCTATTGTAGTTTGCTCCATGTTTTGGAGCTGTAAAGCATGGTATAAGGCATAACCTGGTAGCATTAGGGTGCTCTTCTGAGCCTTGACCCAGGTTTCTGTTACAGAATGGATATTACCATTCTCCATGCTGAGGTAGGTTTGGTCTGCATGCATCTTGCAGTTTAGACTTCTGGCATTGGGTAGCATTACGTCCAGGATGTTATCCCTTGTGCTACCTATGGTGGTGGGTTTGTGTTTCCAGCCTTACCTATTCAAGGCACAGTGGGGGTGACAACAGCCTTTGCCAGTATCCACACAGGTGTGCTGGGTGCGTGCCATCCCTAGCAGGTGGAGCATCATGTCTTGCTCGGCATGTCATCCCAGGCTGTCAGCCATTTGTTCCACTTTGACTAACAGCAATACTTCAGCCAATTATTGTACTTGATCTTGTTGTCTTCATAGTGTGGCATCATGCTTGGTGAGGGTGAGATGTTAGGCAGGGTCATCATGTTTGCATATACTAGATGGTGTTACATTGCTTAACACATGGCAATCATGCCTCAGGTGGTGCTGCAAGGCTGCCTATGTCGGATGCACATACTACACTCCCTGTACATGTTTGAAAGCAGGTTGTGTCATGTTAGGCATCCCTTTTACTATATGAGTGAGTCAGAGAGGGGTATCATTCCCAGGGTTCCTACTGAGCCAGTGTATGTGCTATGCATTGCCTCTTTGCCAAGGCCAGGGCATACTGGGCATGCCTCCTTCTGCCTACTGGGGCAGGCTCAGGTTGTTCCTCCTCCGAGTCACGCTCTGCCTGTGATGGCTTTGGCAATGGTGGGGGGCTGTTTGTCCCGGCCCTATGCTGGTCCTGCTGCAGCTGTTTTTGCAGTATCATATTATGTAGCATAGCACATACCATGACAATTTGGGTACTTGTAGTTGGTGAGTACTGCAAGGCTCCACCAGATGTGTCCAGGCACCAGAACCGTGACTTGAGCAGCCCAAACACACACTCTATTACATTTCATGTTTGTACGTGTGCCTCATTATGGCGTTCTTGTTCAGGAGTGTATGCGTTTCTGATGGGTGTCATCAGCCACAGCTCCAGTGCATATCCAGCATCACCCACTAAGTGTCCATGTGGGATGTCCCCATTGGCAAATGTCTGGTACAGCTGCGTCAGATGCCAGATATGGGAATCATGGTAGCTTCCAGGGCAGCCAGCACACACATTCGTTATTATGCCCTGGGCATCACACACGACCTGGCAGTTGATGGAGGGGAAGCCCTTGCGGTTAATGTAGGCCCTACCCCGCTCACCAGCTGGTGCCTTGATGCATATATGCGTGCAGTCTATTGCACCCACTACCTCAGGGTATTCCACTATTTGCTGGAAGAATCACATATTGCTGGCCAATGCCTCATGGGAATTGGGGAAATATACATGATCTCCGACATGTGCCGACATGGCATCCAGGAACTGGTGCAGTACCCTGGATGCTGATGCCTGTGAGATCCCCATCATATCACCAGTTGGTCTCTGGAAGGTACCTGTTGCTAGTATTCTTAGGCCAACACATACCTTGGTTTCCACTGGGATGGGTTCCCCTCTGTTGGTTCTGTGTGTGAGGCGTGGCCTGCACAGCTCAACAATTTGCTGCAGGAGGTCTCTGTCCACTCTATAGCACTTCACTATCTCCAGCTCATGTAACCCCTGGTAAGTGACCCTGGGCCTGTACACTCTTCTCTGTCTCCTCACTGTGGGTTGTCTGGCAGCATTTGCATTGTCACCACCCTCAGCAAGTCTCCTATGTCTCCTTATAACAGCTATGGCAGCCCCTAGCATGTTTGGTCTGAGTGCAGCTTTTTCAGTTTTCACTTCTAATAGCTTACTCCTGTCTTGCAGTGTCTCTTGAGAGAAACATACTGCAATGCTGTTTGCAGTGTTTTAAGTGCTGGGCTGGGCTAGTATTCTGCCTGTGTAATTGCCTGCTTCTAATTGTTTTCACCAGCTAGCTCTACCAGTATTCCCTGCTAGCTTCCTACTATTTCTTCTGCTTCCTTTTTCCTCTCTGTTTCCTCAAGGGGGAGCAGCGCGCATACCAGCGAAAACACGCTCACAGTAGCTACCACGCACGCACACATGCTTACACGGACTAGAATCGGATTATTCAGGTTAAAACGTGCGCACACCAGTGCAAACAGGTTTACAGATCTTTAAACAGGCTCCTACATGCTTACTCTGCCTTACACGCGCGCACTCTGTCTTACTCGCACCTCCCAGTGCGCACACGCGCGCATGCACGCACAGCAAGAAACTTTGGTGTTAGCCACAGTGTACACCTTCCATTTCTTGACTTTCCCATGCTTATCTGTTGACACTCCTCTTTCTATGCTGTGTGACTGACATCTTTCACATAGCACTTTGCTCCAATGAGCTTGATTTCTTTCTAACATTCCCCCCTGTGATGTCACCTATCTCCTACTCTGTTACTCCCCCTTATCTAACTCTTACACTACACAGAATGTGCTCATTTGCTATGTCACAGTGAGATTCACTGTCCTACCACTCATTTACATAAGATTGCCTACTAATGCTTAGTTACGTGTCTTACACTCAGCTTCTCCCCTTAGCAACCACTAAACAGTGGCCATGTTGTTTTCGGTCTGCTAGTCCCTGCATTGTAAATCCATGCATTGCATAAAACTCACATTTGTGGGTTTAAAACCTTTATTTTTATGTTTTATATAGTGCAGCCCGTTTGTGCAGGGCTGCGCTGCATTTAAACCTCGCCGATCGCCGAAATAAAAAATTATTTTTTTTTCATGTTTGCATCGGGTTACTGTGCCAATGGCCACATATTTGGCCATTGGCATGCTGCCTGACACATATGCACACTTTATTTGGAACTGACATGGCGCCATTGTGTTATTTGCAGAAACGTACTCAGTTGTCAACTGGGTACATTTCTGCACCTAACACAACTCTTACACGGGCTGGTTTCAGCTTCGTGGATCACTAATCTACCTCATTTGCATGCCTTTTGGCTGCAAGTGAGGTAATTAGCATATCCACGCCCTGCCTGTGTAAGAGACATTTTAGCTGGTCTCTTACACAGTATTTCGGGCTGTTTCTGGATCGCTATGGCTGCATGGAGTCTTACATGACTCAGACTCCGTGCAAGCCATCGTGAATCCTGCCCACAGTCTTTATAATTTCTACTAGGCAGTCAAAGTACAGCAAACGAGTATAAGGTCCCATTGCAAGAAGGTGTTATCTCTGTTACTAGGTGAGGTTTTTCAGGGTAAACTGCCCCCAGAAAATGGTTAAGAGGAAGAGGCCTGGTGGAATGATGGAAAAGAGCTGCTACTATTGTAGAAGTTAATGATTGTGAACTGATATTACAGATTCTCATAAGCACCTAATCCTATCTGAGCTGAGAGGAAAGCAACCATAACCATTTCATATTCAAAGACTTGTCAGTGTGATTCCCAGAATAGCAAGACTGAATGACTGAAAATGTGGACTTACATATATTAAGTCCAAGACTGCCTTTTCTCAGAATCTTCCCTTTTCTCTGAGATCTGGCATATGTATGTATGTGTGTGTGTGTGTGTGTGTATATATATATATATATATATATATATATATATATGTGTGTGTGTGTGTGTGTATAATACTTCACGTAACTTCCAAACAAACAGATAAAAATAGCAGTAAAAAGGCAAAATAATAAAAAACAAATGGCTAAAAACACAAAATGACTTTATTACATAAAAATCCAACTGGTAAGCGCTTTCATTCCCTTCATGGAACTTCTTCAGACCAAGTTGTATAATGAATAAACTTATTTAAATACTTAATAACAATAACATGTGACCCAAAGCACTTAATGCCTTAACCCAGGGGTTCCCAAAGTGTGTGCATTACCTGCTGGGCATGGCTGCTCAAATGCGTGTGGGAACAGCACGAACGGATTATGTTCGGGGAACAAGAATCAGACCTGCGACAGGTACATACAGAAAGAATGCAGACTCCATGCCAGTAAGGTAACTTTCAGAGAAGTGTGTGTGTGTGTGTGTGTGTGTGTGTGTGTGTGTGTGTGTGTGTGTGTGTGTATGTGTGTGTGTGTGTGTGTGTGTGTGTGTGTGTGTGTGTGTGTGTGTGTGTGTGTGTGTTATGATAAACAAAGAAACCATTGAAATGACTGTGATGACCATGCCCTGGCCCAGCAATCAAGGAGCCTCAATTCTCACCACTAACACCAGAGAGGTCATCTCATAGAAGAGAGGAAAGGATAACTAATACACACAGTAAAGTACAATTTTCTTTAAGTGCACACAGAGATCACAGTCTGTCTGGAGATGCTTGCTCCCTTGCTCACCAGGTCCCCAATAAAACTCCCCACTGGCACAGCTAGAGGTCCAGGTCTCAGCCTAGCTGGGCAAGCTAAACCCTCCAGTACCCTCTCTGCCCAACCAGTGCTTTGTGTCCCTGCCCAAGTAGCTGACACAACACACACACACTTTGAGATAAGTATTTATACAACTTCACAGACACTCCTAGGAAAGGCTGACACAGATTCTCCAGCTGTGCCCCTTTACCCAGACCATATGGTAGTAATCCATGCCACCACCCAGTTAATAATATCAGCTACTAAAAGGCCCTTAAAAGGGTGCCCAATTATTACTGTGCAATATTATTATCCAATTGGTAATGTGACTATACAGTCTAAGGCTTATTTTACAGTGGCCTATTACAATAACCTCTATAAATATGCAATGTACTCTAGAGCTTATCTCTACACACACCAGCCACAGGTAAAGGTTTTTAAAATATTTAATAATAAATAATTAAAACACAAGACAAAACTACTACACCACAGAGATATCTAAGTGTTCAGAGATCACACAGAAACTTAAAATAATACAGTAGGACAGGTCTGATTTCAAAGAAAAATGCATAACTAATCTTTACTAGCTTTAACTATTCCTACAAGAAATCACAGTGCTAGAAACTTACATATGAGCTTAGGCAGAGTGCTGAGTTAGATATCCAAGATCAAAATGCTCTCAGTCTCTTGTTAGAAATAGTATTTAAACATTACTAACAAACATGTCTCTAAGGCCCTCCCAAATTACATAATTTTTGACACTTAGTCTGGAGTTCTCAGGCCACAAACTGCATTATTTAGCAATCTTAATACCTGCTCAGAAACTTACAACAATATAAGTCATTTCACATGTATACTGTAACAGAAACCAGAGCAATAAACCACATTCCACATCTAAATTCTGGTCATAAACTGTAGCCTTAAAATAATGGGCATGAAACCTTCATCCAAACTCACTGGAGCTGAATTCTAACATGAAAGGGTCACAACATGCTTCACTGGGCCAGTAGAGGGCAATGTTGTCACATATTTAGCAGTTCCACATTTCACAGTATTCTTTTACACTCAAGAAAACATGCCTATATTTTTACATTTATTTACCAATGCCAGAATTATATATCAAATTCTATTTGACTAGGCTGGCAGCCTTCACCCATCTCTCCCCAATCGTCATACCCCCCCCCCCCCGGGGAACTCAAGCAAGTTTTTCAAGTCCCCCTTGAGAAACATCGCTTGAGAGTGTCAGGTCTTTCTGGGTGTACCTCACCCCATTCCCTGTCTTGAGAGCCCATCTGCATTGGCATTGCTACTCCCACTGTGGTGCTGCACTGACATATCATATGCTTGCATATCATATGCTTGCAACCCCAGACTCCATCTTGGCAACTTGGCATTTTGCTGACTGGCTCTGTTTAACCATGTTAGAGGGTTGTGATCTGTCATCACAGTGAATTTTCCTCCATACAGAAAAGGCTGAAGTTTTTGTAGTGCCCACACTATGGCTAGACATTTCTTTTCTACCGCTGCACCAAATCCATGGCTGGCAAGTGTGATCAAATTTCTACTATAAAAGTGTCCAAACTACTAATGGCTGAGCTGCTTACTTTTAGATATCAAATGTATATCAAAACCTTGGTTGAACTATATGTTTATGTACAACAACTGTATATTGCAGGTTGCTTGGGTATTCACCTCAGAAAATGTATGGCGGCACTATAAATAGCCAAAAAACACCTTCAACATTGATTGATTGCATCTCTCATAGATGTAAAGGTAAGGCTGCATTACATGAAATTCTAAATAATAAAGAAAAAAAGTGGATAGTCAAGTTGGGGGGGGGTTGTTCCCACCAGGAATGAATGAATATTTTTGAATTATGTTACATCCAATCAGATAATGGATAACTTGAGGGTGTTGTTTATAAATCACTGTTTATGGGAATTGCTTATTCATCTTTGTAGTTATCACTGAAGGCGGCTTTGGCCGAAACAGATTTGATTTATGCAGGGGTATTTTTGCCCCATGTTTACTAACATTAAAATAGCCATTTATGCAACAGAACTTGTGCTGGCTTATGTGTTTTGCTTTTTGAATTGACTTTGGAGCTGTGCACTTGCCATACGTGCAGGTCTTGCTGTTGGAGTTGATACTTTTTTAATGGCCTGTTTAATATTTGTCATCTGTGAAAAATTTACTATGGGTGTGGTTTTCTTCACTCTTCCTTGCTATCACTGTCTCTTTTGAAAAGTTTTGTTTTTATAATTATAGTTACACTGTCAATCATGATGTAGTTTACTGCTTTATAGCTTGCCTATGCATATTCAATGTAGTTTGCTATAAGCTTGGGTCACTCTACTCCAGAGGTTATTTGTATCATATATAAAGTTCTTATTTTGGTTTACTTAACCTTACATGGCTTGGGGAACCCCTACCCACACAACCTTTTGGGCTGTTAGCCAGACCACTGTATTCTGCCTCCCAGGAGTTGCTGTCAGTTATATAGTGCATCTTAAGTTATACAGGATTTGGGCTTTTGTCAGCCAGGGTGCCCATTTCTGGTCCTTGCTATCTAACTAGCTGAGTGGGTCTCATATATCGGGCAATTTCAAGTGCTCTTTATAATCTCTTATATCCAAACTTACATTTGATTAGCATTTGACTATGGTGAAAAGCTTTTACTAAATAAGTAATATTGCAGGCAATTTACAGTTAACATCCTATTTTTATTTCATGTCTGTTTTGGCCTATATCTCTTTTATCTTTGCTATTTTATTATTTATATTTATTGCTAGTTTTCAAAGTGCTTAGGCTCATCCACTTAAACAGACCAGAAGTTGAAGGGTTAACTTTTAAAACATTTTTGATATTACAAACTGATCTGACTGCTGTGTAAATTTGGTCTCTACTCTCCTTGTTTTTAGGGAACATATAAAACTATGAGTAACACAGCTGGCCTTGACCTTATATTAAAACTGCTGAAATATGAAAAACCTTTTTGCCAAGTGCTCTGGAGCTACTTCTATAGCGAGATACATTTTTTTAATAGATGAATTCCTCTGTAACCAAATACTTCTCACTGGCTACAGCTTTGTCTGAAAAGGGTCTAGTTTGGATCAGCATAGATATAGACAAACAATAAATAAATTAACTGTACAAACACATCAGCTTCTTTACTTAATTCCAGACAAAGACAAATATAATGGGGGACAAAGCCCCAAAATCAGAGACCATTTTAAACATTACTCAAACTCACATGAAAATTTACTAGAACAACATATATTGCTTCGACATTCATTTTTCGAACAATAAGAAATAGAATATCTACTATCTGGCATTATTTACTGACTGTACTCCTTTAGTAATTTACCAGAAAATCAAAATGTTATGAGGGACAGAGGAATATGAGGCCAAAATCAGGAACACATGAGAGATATGACAAATGAAAATGTACAGGAAGATTTTAGGGGGTGGTAGTAAATGTAAGTGAGCAACAAGTCTTTGCAGTACACTGTTACAATAAAGGTTCATGTTCATTTGTGAGAATAATCACAGGAAAATGTCGGACAGGAATGGAAAAAATACATGGTTATAAAATTTCAAACATTGAGCGAATGAGTGAGAGAGAGAGGGAGAGAAGGGGGAGAGGTTATTTGTTATCCATATTGAGAAGCAATAGGAAAAAAGAATATTTCTGTTTATTTTACATTATTACAAAAACACCTTGGAGGCAGTAAAATACAACATCTAGAGAGGGCACCATGACATAAATTCAAAACTTAAGTGATTGGCATTTGCTAAGTGCAATCAGAAGCCACAGATTTAAAACAAACATCACAACTCAGATTTAAGTAAAAATACCTTTAAAACATCTTTGCAAGGGCTTTACTTTCTTGTACACCTAATGACAGGAGCTGTGACCCATACCTGTTATTTATATATGATAACTCTGAGACTGGTGCACCCTAAAGAAAGATATTTTTTAAATACCACAATTACAATCTTTTCATACAAAGCTTTTGAGATGCATATCAATGTTTGCACTTTACGGTACCAGTGAAGAAATTAGACACTGTTATTTGTGCTAGCCTGACTGCCTAAAGTTTTGTATATAATTTCAGATTGACCTGTTCTTGTGTGCCAGCATGACTAGCTACGATACTGTAAATAAGTTCATACATGTTGATTTATGATCTGTTTGTACAAAATGTTTTGAATACTTGAGCAGTGTCTTCTTGCATTTCTAACTGCACGTTTGTGAACAAAGATTCTAAAAGCAAACTGTCTGAGATTCAGCTGATCTGCAGATGATGTCAGTGGAATGTTGACAGTTGCTATGTGTTACTGTCAGAAGCTGAAAGACAGGAAGGAACTTTAGCAAACAGCTGTTGGTTGATTTTAAAAATATGAAATGAACATTATACCTGGAACAGTTGTGACAGTTGAGATGGTCTATAAAAGAGCCTGCTGAAGACAGTTGAAGTCAGTTGTCAGTTACAGCCAGTTGTGAGTTGTTCACAGATGTACTGTGCAGTGGATACCCAAAAAGGACTCACCAAGAACTGTAAGCCTTTGCTCTGTTGTAGTAATTTAGTTTAGACCAGGGACAGTGTTCTTTAGTCAGATAGGAAAGTTATAACTAATCAGTTAGAACAGTCAGAGTTTTTCTGAATGTTGGATTTCTATCCTACAGTATTGATTTCATTTTCCTGGTGATTGAGCTTGGTTTGTTTATTGAAAAGTACTGTTTTATATTTTTAATCATTTTTGCTCATTATAAAGTGCTTGTTATTAACTTAAATTGTGGCTGATCAGTCAGTGTTTTCTTTAGTGATTTGAGAGTGTTTGTACTTGCTTTGGTAATTCCCTGGCCACTCCAAAAGCCTGACTGCTTAGGTAATTTTCTACTATTTGTTTTAATATTTAATTTTCATAATTGGACACCCCTTTAAAAGGGCATGAAGACTCACTGATTGGTGGCAGGTCATTATCTTATTATTTTGGGGAAGGTGCACAGCTAGAAATCTGTGTCAGGCTTTCTCAGAAGTGTTTGGATGTATGAGATTTAATCTATTTACGTGTGAGTGTATCAGAGGTCTTAAACTGGGACACATTGCTCTGGAGTGTGTAATAAGAAGTTATATTTGGGGTGGACACAAGTATACATTCCAGTTCCAGGCTACTGAGCATGTTCCTGTTGTGGTCTTAGGGGAAACTGTGAATTACTACTCCTGTTTAAGTGACAGTTTCACACTGGAGTCAGTAGTGAGGATTGAAACTCCTTAGTTACTGACCAATGATAGTAGGGGGTGTCACATTATTTGGTGGCAGTTCAGTGGGATATTTACTGGACATTACAGTACCCATCATGAATATCTTGAATTTCTATTTGGCACCCCATCTAGAGGTTGTGTTATCTGTACTTTCCTAGTGCACTTTAAACTGTGATCAGTGAGAATACATAATTTTGATTGACAGAACATCCAAATAAAAGTATTTTACAAAATATTGCATATATGATTTTTTGCAATGTCATTTGGATAAGCAACATAAAACAACATGGCCTTGACTGCATGGCAAGTAGCATTCTGTAGTTTAGTTTACTGTAAATGTCATTTGGTACTCTGCTTAATGAGGAAGTAACATAAAGCAATTATCCAATTATACCTTACATAAAGGGATGTTGCCAATCTTTATTAAAAACTAAATTGCCAGTCCTACTTGATAATTAAAAATGCCCTGACACTGAGTTTTAACTGGAGTAAGCAGGCAATGGGTAGGATGAGAATCTTATGATCTATCCATTCTCTCCTCTGGAGAATCACTGGCATACCCTCCAAGTTGAGGTTAAGGTTAGGGCCCATTACCTCCATTAAGCAAGAGCCTCATGGCCCATTAATTTCCTTAATCTGAGCTCACCAGACATAGCCCTCCATCTGAGATGAGAACTTGGTGGTAGCAAGGGGGCTGGTTAGTCTTTCAAGTGGGCCAACCTAGCAAAATCCCACATTAAACATAATTGTCACAACAGCTGTCTCTAGGTGTCTATATTATATAATTAAAGACTTAAAATGGTGACTCACCTTTAGTCAACATGAAAATCTCAAACCTGCAGCTCATCCAACAGCCAAATAACTGATTTCTTTCCAAGGAAAAGAAATTGGTAGGCCAACAATGAACACCACAAAAAAAAAAAAAAAAACACTTTTAAGTGGGGGGGCTTTGCCCCCCACACCCCCTACCTAAATACTCTAATTCTGAGATCGCACTACAGTCAGGGAAAGGGCAGATGTAATGGAATGGCCAATTGATTTCTTTCCCTCTAGAAGTGTGTGTGTGTAATACTTGTACATGAAGCCCCTGGAAAGATGAACTCTGGTTGTAGTGCAAGCATCACTATGTCCACTGCCACAGGCAATGCATCCACCCTCCAGTAGGTGTTGCCAGTACACCAGTCCAAACCTCCCTCCCATAAGGACAGGCTGGCTGCACTTTGCCGTCCTTCCTGCCCCAGTTTCTCCAGTACCCAGGTCGTTAATTGGACATGTATGGCCTGGGTTCTAGTCAAGACTTTAATCCCTCTGCATCACAAAGCTGAGTTGCAAAATTGATTATAATTATAGCTTTTGTACAGATATTCTTTCAGTTAAAATAAGGCAGACACTCAGACTGGTAAACAGGAAAGCACATATCTAGAAAGTGTAATTTTTTTGGTTGAGATCCAGTTATTCAGACCAAAAGTGCTGAAGAGTATTTCACAGCTAGCACTTTTTGGCATGGAGTCAAAGAGTTTTAAATTTAAAAAGGGTAGCACACATTTTTACTGACATCGTGGTGGTTGTGTCCAGTTTTGGTTTTGATATTTTTACTGACCTTAGCTTTCAGTTTAGGTTTTGGAAAGATACTGACAATTGCAGTAAATGCAAAAGCAATGTAATTGCATTGTTTCCAACAATTTCTTCATGAAATGATATTTCTAAACATGGAAAATAAAGTGAAATATCCAAAAATGAGAAATAATAGCTACAGTACTTTAGTTTATTTTCACTGATACCACATCTACTATACACAATGTACTGTTTTTCAAACCATCATCTACTGTTACTACTACCATCCCCTCCCACACATTACACCCTAGTGTAGTATTATCACTGTCAGTAACATTTGGCATTAACAAATTATTGTTTCTTTTTTCTAATTGAACCAGAGCATCCAAGGGTATCCTGTCCCAGATGCATGCGGTTATACATTTGGTTTTAATTTTCTCAGGATACAGCTGAGTTTTAAACCATGAAATACTCCTAATCATTAGTTCAGTAGTGGGTACTCTGATAATTTCATCAGAAGCACCATAAAAACCATGAGTCATATAATTGCCATTATTATCAGAAAATGTAATTGACCTTTTTTGCCTTTTTGTTACTGGCACAGATTAGAATGCATACCTTTCAAAATTTTAGCACAAGAATTTTGGACAAAACAAAAAATAATTGGGGGGTGGGGGCAAAAGCCCCAAATCAGGGACACTTTAAAAAAATGCTCTTATAAACTTAAAAAGTTGACAGAATAAGAAGTTTTGCATTGGCATGCATTTTCTGAAAGATAAGAAGCTTGAAAAGTAAATGACAATCATTATTTAACAACTTCAATCCTCAATGATTTGCCAGAAAAACACAAATTTTATGAGAAGTGGACCAAATATTTGAGGCAAAAATATGGATATCCTGCAGAATTCTAAATAGTTGAAAAGTTTGCTAGAAAGTTCTACAGAGTATCATTTATTTGCTGCAAAAGGTATATATATATATATATATATATATATATATATATATATATATATATATATATATACATATATATATATTTAGTTGACATTTTTTGACCAGATTAGTCCGTCTGAGCTTGTGCCCTTTTTCAGTGGAGGCCCGGGGAGAAAACCTCCAAAAAACAAGTTTTAAATAGTAATAAAATATATAAATTCACTAATATAGACTTAACAAATTGAGAAAAAATTAGTACCATATCAAGTATAAAGTCAAATCTACCAGGAATGGAACTTAAAACATAATATATATATATGTACATACACACACACACACACACACACACACACACACACACACACACACACACACACACACACACACACAGATATACACACAGATACACACACACACACACACACACACACACACACACACACACACACACACACACACACACACACGCACACATACACACGCACACATACACACACACACACAAACACACACACACATTCTGAGATCGTGTACCTCAGAGTAGTGGGAATGCTCTAAAGAACCACAACCTATAAATAAATAAAATAAACCTTGGGCTTTGTATAAATTTCCCATATATGTGAAAAAATATATGGATCTCTCTGCTTACTGCTTCTTACTGCTTGCTCTTGCTGTGGGATTTGAAGTCTTCTTAAGACACTCAGTCTTGCTGGCTGGAATCAAAGTCTGGTTATATTTGCATTCACAGTCTGTCGCATACAGAAACTTGCAGAATATACACTGATGAGAGAATATACTTTGCAGCACCTGTCTTTAAGCACAGTAACCAATAACTTTTATAATAAACCAAACTGGACAAACGTTGCAGCTTAAAGTACCATTCCAACTTTACTTCTCATATAGTACAGATGATGTGAGAGATATAACATTTACCTCAGGACTTGTATCCTTACCATACCCCTAACATAACTAGATTTAATACAGACTATTTATACATATTTTAGTTAAACACACACCCTCTTGGTTTTGGAAAGATACTGCCTTGATGACGCAAATGCTAACACATCTGTTCTTGTCCAAATGATGATAAGTAAACTGTCTTCAAGAAAATGCCTTGTGGATTAGAAAAGCACATTTTTAAACTTTCTTAGAAAAGCATGTCCTGTTGTCCAGTGAAAGCAGATTACATTCTTGTCATGTCTGTAAGAAGTTCAGCTTTCTTGATGTGTGTGTGTAATACACTCATAAGCAAGTTCCTTATTTTTTGAAGCCACAGTCATTTAGTATGGTTGCGGATCACATATTACTAAACTCTGTTTCTGTATTTAAGCAAGCTTTTTTCTTTCAGCATATTTAATATCTAACAATTCCCTCTTTTTTTAAACATACTCAAAACATTTTATACTGATATGTATTTTTTATCACATTATATAGAAAGTCTTCTTTTGATCAAAATGCAATTTTACATAGTTAATACAATGATATTAAGTATCACTACCAAAACTGAATGTATTTAACAACTTTTTCTTTTGCAGACCATTCTGTGAAAATATTTTATCAGTTATGTGCTGTGTCTGCTTTAGTTTAACTTGATTAATTTATTCTTTTGCAATTACAGAATTTAATTTATGACTTAGAACTGTTTCATTAACTCTTTGCAACTTGTTGAATTAACTATAAGAGACAAGAACCATGTGCTACTGCAAGCATTTATAACATTGTGGTCATGTCTTTGAACTGCCCATTAACATCTTGGTAAAGTACTGAACTGGGCTTATATAATAAATATTTGAAAGCAATTATTTTACTGGGGTAAAACCAGTGATATTACAACTTGACAAATTACTTTTAACCTTATTACAATGTATTCTGTACAGTATGTATTTACACAGACTGTTTGCTATTCGTGCATTTCAATCTAGCAACTATCCTGAACCCAATTTTTTTAAAACATGGTTTTTCACACATATTCATTGCTGGACATTAATTTAATTTGTACTGAATTCTTCTGTATTTGTACATACAAAGACTATAAAGTAAATTTAGTCTAATCTTACAAATTTAATAGCATTAATATTAAGCAAAATCTTGGAAAATGTTTATGTCTCTTTAGAAATATCTAGTGGAATTGATACCAAATTCATACGTCCTGTTATTTTACTTTTTATACCAACATTATTTTGTCAAAAACATATTGAAATAGTGACCAATCTTGTTCAATTTTTTACATATCTTTACTCTCTCTTGTATATCTTTAATCAATTTTAAGCCATCTCTTGTTTTTTTAAACCATCTTTTGTATAGCTTTACAGTTTAACAGGTTGTAAATACAATTTAATACTAAACAATACAATAATAACCATTATGATAGCTATTAACTTGTAAAATATCTTATCCTGTCAGGTTTAATCCAGTTTCTAATACACTAATACCTGTTTTTTCCTCCCCCTAAAAGAGTATTGTCAAGAAGGAACTTCTGCTCTTAGCTTTATTTCAGACCCTTTTGCAACACATACTGCTCACACAGTGTGTAAAACTGATAAAGTACCCCTCCCCCTGTAGTACTGCAGCACTGTTTATCTGCTTTATAATATATGTCAGCCCAACACTTTGGTTATAAATTTGCTTTATTAGGTTATTAAACTATAGACCTTTATCTGATATGATCATCTTTTCTGTTGCCTTTGCTGTCTATTTCTACTAGTAGTAGTTATTTGTACCCTCCTGTATACTTTATTTGAACTGTATGTATACTATAACCCATCTGTTGGCTATACTTGATGTAACTAAGGTTTTTTTTTATTATTATTATTATTATTATTATTTTTTATCAGTGACATATATGCACAATTGTGATGTTTTATTATAATTACCAAATAGTGTTGCATGTGAACATTTTAACAATTATGTTTTAAATAAGTTTTTAGAAAAACTCAAGCCACTTGTCTAGCAGTCTTGTTTCTTATCTTATTTTTTCAACATTTCCTGTAACTATTCATCCAGTTTAGGAAGGTCTGAGCTCACATTTCAGTTAACCCTTTTTAGCATTTTTCCTTTAATCATGTATATTTTTTAACTTTTGATTTCAGTATTTTTTTATTTATTTAACTGTTCTGACATTCATTTTACAAAGACTGTTTGACTGATACCATCCGTGATTTTATTTCTTTTTAAAATTCAGAACTTTAACTGTTTGTTGTGGTGTTACTATACAATTATAAAAAAAAATGTAAAAAAATAAATAGATATTAGCTTAACAAACACATGTATATATTTACATTATTTATATTTGCTGTTGTCTGCCTGTTATTCTTGTGTGTTGTATAAAAAGAAAATACATGCATGTCAGTCTTGTGACTTTAAATCTTTATACAAGCATGTCAGTGTTGTGACTTTAACTTTTTACTCTTATTATCTATTTTTATTTAATTTTATACACTAGAACAGTTTTGTTTACCTTTTGACTATGCTAAGAATGGCAGTCATATGCTCTACTTTACTGTAGTACTGATAAATATATTGCTTTAATTGAATGGAAGTTTTAAACATTTGAGAATGATTTGTATTTCACCATCCTACCATGTAAGCTTAACCATTTTCAAAACACAAACATATTATAAAATATATTTCTTTTGTACAGATCAGCTGTAGTTTCCTACTCTTTCCCAATGTATGAAGGAAGTCAGTCTCTGTCGGTTCAGCTAATCTATTTTCTTCATCTTGTAACTGTTGTTTAAGAGTCTCCTGTAATATTGCATGGTCTGACATTTTTTAGTAAGCTGTTCTGCTGAATTTGAAACTCCTATGCACTTTTGAAAAAATGTATGTATAACTTGTCTAAACTTCCTGAACTCATCGTGTCTGTCTTTTAGAAGTTTACTACATTCTTTTGTAACAAAATATACTAGTGGTTCTATCAGTAACTGATTTGACTCACATGTGGAGACAGGACATAACTGTTTAACATCTGAATATAATAGAAACACTTTAGCCTTAGTTAATTTTTTATCATGAACAGATCTGTCTTCACAGTCTATTGTTTTATGACATAATACACAAAATGCAGTTTTTGTTGAGTCACACAATAAACATTTGTCATATTTCACATGGTTTTCTTTGAGATACCAGTCAAATATTGTAATACATTTGCATAATGCCTTACTATCAACCTGCCCTAATAAGGTTTTACATTTACTAATATGCTGTGTATACCAACATTGCAATTTTTTACATTTGCTTGAATTATGCATGAAAATATCCATACTGTCTAATTAAACATCCAAACTGTCTAAAATATGCAAACTGTCCAATATCCAAACTGTCAAATAGCATCCATACAAAAATGTGACGAGAAAAAGTCTTACCAGTGAGCAAGAAAACAGGTGATCAGGCTGTTGTTGCAGATGGCTGGAAATTTTTCAAAGTCACTTGAGAAGCTGGGAAAGCACAACAGGCAGTGGACTGTTGGGCTAGTGGATATCCCCCTTTTCTTTAGTGAAATTATGGCACTGCGACTGGAACTTCTGTCTCACTCCGGATGTAGACGTCTAAAAAACTTTACTACTGCAAGCTGCATAAACTGGAATACTTCTGTTCAGAATTGACACATAGTACAAATGTTAGTTACTGCAATTTAACTGAAGTAACCCTCTGCAGGGCTTACCATCACTCCCCCTGTGTTTGAAAGCAGATTATAGGTTCAGATGCAGGCTAGCTTGCCATTGAAAAAATATTAATATGGCTCTCTAGACACTCAGCTGGGTCGCTATTGAAAAAATATTTAGCTCTCTCTGCTTACTGCTTCTTACTGCTTGCTCTTGCTGTGGGATTTGAAGTCTTCTTAAGACACTCAGTCTTGCTGGCTGGAATCAAAGTCTGGTTATATTTGCATTCACAGTCTGTCGCATACAGAAACTTGCAGAATATACACTGATGAGAGAATATACTTTGCAGCACCTGTCTTTAAGAGCAGTAACCAATAACTTTTATAATAAACCAAACTGGACAAACGTTGCAGCTTAAAGTACCATTCCAACTTTACTTCTCATATAGTACAGATGATGTGAGAGATATAACATTTACCTCAGGACTTGTGTCCTTACCATACCCCTGACATAACTAGATTTAATACAGACTTTTTATACATATTTTAGTTAAACACACACCCTCTTGGTTTTGGAAATATACTGCCTTGATGACGCAAATGCTAACACATCTGTTCTTGTCCAAATGATGATAAGTAAACTGTCTTCAAGAAAATGCCTTGTGGATTAGAAAAGCACATTTTTAAACTTTCTTAGAAAAGCATGTCCTGTTGTCCAGTGAAAGCAGATTACATTCTTGTCATGTCTGTAAGAAGTTCAGCTTTCTTGATGTGTGTGTAATACACTCATAAGCAAGTTCCTTATTTTTTGAAGCCACAGTCATTTAGTATGGTTGCGGATCACATATTACTAAACTCTGTTTCTGTATTTAAGCAAGCTTTTTTCTTTCAGCATATTTAATATCTAACAATATGGTTTTACAGTCTCGCTATTCTAAGGATTGTAGTTATGGTTCTTAGAATATCAACAAGCATCAAACTACATTTATGAACAAATGCTTATGTGCCATACAAGCAGAAGAAACATTTAAATCATTAGCTTTTACAGAGCAGGTATAAACTGCATGGTAGAAAATATGTAGCAACAGTTAGGTTGGAAAAATCATGTTAAATATTGTTGTTGGACTGAAAAGAGGTATGACTCTAGGAGGAGGCAGTAGAACTGGTTTAGACTGGAGGTTAACAGCTTAGACAGAAGACTCTAGATAATGGAGCAAAGAAAAGAAATTCAATGGGAAAGAGAGAGAGAGAGAGAGAGAAAAGCAGCTTTTGAGTCAACCAGAGCTGAACAGGATATACACATCCATCACCATGCAAGACTGTGTAGCTTGTATCACACTGTGGCAATGAAATGGAGGTAACTAATCACCAGCCTGAAATTTACCAAAACACTAAAAGAGAAACTTTGGGTAGTTAAGATAGCCTAGGAGAATCCTTGAATATGTAGCTATTAGGTAATACCACAGCCATTGCTATAGTTTGATTAGAAGCTGTTTCAGCACTGCTTGGAAAGAACTTGGCCTAGCCAGGGTGCATATATGTGGAGGAATATTATTCCAGTATTTCTGAATATTATGAGAGAAAACCTTGTACCCCGCTCTGTGCATGTTTTTATATTGCCAAGTAAGCTGAAAAAGGCTGTGATGATAGACTAATTCTGTAGAGAAGGTGTAGGGTTAATATACTTTTTAGGGAGGGACAGCAGAAAGTAATAATTGATAGATAACACATTTGAGTATTTAAGTTGATATATGCCTGACTGCGGGGTGTTTTGCCTTAACCATTGTAATAGTTATGCTACCTACTTGAGGTGTGAGCCATGAAATGGCAGATCTTGTTAAGTGCACCTTACAGTCTGGTAACATTTGCCTCAGACAGTGAAACAGAGGGAAATTAATCCTCAGTGCTGGAAGTAGAGCTCTTATGTGAAGTGTGTGAAGAGGATAATAAATCTGAAGGCTTATAACAGATTTGATATAATTGCTTTTACATCAACAATGTGCGTGGCAAATGTGAGTGTGGCACCAGTGATATTTGAAGCCTTGGACAGCTCAGCTTCAAGTTTTGCACCTGATGTTGTCATTACTCTGCAGTCTGTAGAGGCCATTTTAAGTCTGGCTGCTGTACCAAAAAGCAGTGCATTTGTCTTTTAACTTCAGGGTCACTTGTTTACTGCAAAGCTGGTCTGAGACAAGAACTTGACCTTCTTTTAGTCAAGCACTAACAGATGTTGCTCGTGGGTCATTGCTTACTAGTATAGAAGATGATATTCTCCTGGAGACTGAGTGAAATGCTGGATAAAGAAAAACACAGATCCAGGGATGTGTCCTTATGACACAATTTTAAAAGGGTGAAAATATCTGGGGATAGTGTTTCAAGCTACCATCTTTCAGCCTTGCAAGTAGTTGGTAGTCCAGTTTAGCTAGTGGACTTAGGCCATGTGTTTTTGAGCTTTACAAACAGAAGAGGATTTAACATAGAGCCAATGTTTTATGCAAAGATATTCTGCTATTACTTTACCTGTATTTACATTATTGAGTATTTGATTAGTCAGAGAAAGGAGGGTATACATTACTGAGTATCTAATTAGTCAGAGAAAAGGGGGTATACTGATGTTACTGTCTTTCTTGAGTCTATGTTTTGCAAGAAAAAGTAAATTATTCCAGTTAATATAGTCCAGTAGTTGGGCAGCTGTTGTATTTATATTTTGCTTAGGGCAGATAAAACGAAGATGGGTCTATGGTTAGTTACCCTTCCCAGTATGAAGTGGAGGACCACACACAATGGCTCTGTGATCGATTAACACATTCACCAAACTGTATCTAAGACTCTGAGCTATGCAAAGATTACATACCTGCACAACAGCTCTTCATTAAACTGTGTTAAACATCTTTGCTAAACTGTAGCAAAGAGCTACAATGGCTCCTTAATACTCCTTGCTACACCTCTTAACACACAGACACTGGCTGACTGTCATTTACAGACAGCCATGATAGCTGATTCTGTTTTGCAGAGACAAACTGGCACCTGTTCTGCAGTTTCAGTCACACCCCCTAACAGCTTGTGCCTGGGACAATCTACTCCATTGACCCTTTCCTGTCATAGCTCTGAACTAGAGTGGTGATAAAGTGCTTTCACAGATAGAGGAAAGCTTTTGAGTACAGGGAGAAATTAATAAATATGAGACACATGGATACGGAAGTATCACAGGTCTTAGGAATTTTGAATGAAGTAATCATTGGCTCCTGATTGCTTGAATGAAGAAAATGGTCTGAGAAATGAGTCCATGCCATACAGAGTGATAGGTTTAAAGGAGAATTTATGGATTTAAGAGAAATGAATAACACAGATCCAAGTCAAAAAGGTGTCTAAAATAGGTCTGGTAGACCTCCAACTTCACTGATTGCAGTTGTCCATCTCCACCCATTCCATTTAGCAGAACATATCTGCCTATTGTAAGGTTTCCTGACAGCTTTGCATATAGCACATGGGTTAGTATGGTTTCATGGATGGACAAAGGCAGGAAACCCTGAAACCACACTTTTCTCAGCCAAGAGAGAGAGTGATGAGAATAAACCCTTAGTTTTCTTTTCTGAGTCAGGCTAATAGATATAATTACTTGCAAAACATGATTAGCCTGACCACATTTATGAAACTATCTTTTAAGAGCTAGACATGGCCTTTTACCATATTAAGAACTAAATCTAGAAGAAGATGGTTTCTGCTCAATTAAAGACTGTTCATTTTTAAATGCATCAGTAGTCGCATTACTGAAGCTTTCTTCACTGACATACTGTTACTTGCAGTTCTCACTTTTAGTTTGACCTACCGTATTTTGTTTATTACCAACTAATTTAGCATCATTTTTATTTTTACACTAATCCAAATTCTGTGCAACGTCTTTCATTTAAACACTGGTTACCTCTGCTGCTCTACAAACACTCAATTTCTTACAGTGTTAAATACAGTACATTTCATACAGAAGCTTACTTATACAAATTTTCTTATAACAGAAAGTATCCTGTCTCTCAGTACTGAATCATGCAACAGTGGCAAAATCAAAGTCTTTGGTTCTGTCCTTCATACAAGTTGTAGACATTACTAGACTTGTGTAAATCCTGATTTCTAGTGGAAAACATACATGGAATGTTCTTTTAGGTTTAGTGTTGATAAAACCGGACCTTTTCTGTCAGATTGTTATTTTAAACTTTAATCTCATCATCACCTGCTAAATATAGAAAAGTACCAACTTGGATTTTAACTCTTATCTGTCAAATCTGAAATGATACTATAAAAACTAAACTCTTGTCTCCATTGTTTCCAAGTTTCAATCACATCACCTTTAAGAAACAATGGTGCTGACAATGTAAGTGAAACAAATGAGCCCATGATTAATCTGTCATTTAATTTTCACAGATGTAAGGAATGACTGTTTTAAAGAAGTCACTAAGGGTTCACTGCACATAAAATAATAACATGTTAATCTGAAATGTGACTTATACCAATTCAAAGTAGAGTAATGGCATTTATTCAGCAATTTTATATTTTAAAGAATTTTTCTGCTGAGGTGGATAAGTGAACTGTTGTTAAAACTTGTCAATAAATTCAAAGTTTTTCTATACTTTCTCAAAATGGTGGAGTGAAATTAAACAGACTTTTTCTATAGATTTAAATGCTTGTTGTAGCTTGGTTGTTCATGCACTAGAAAAGACTCCATTTAAATTACTTCTTACTCATTGTGGCAGCTTTTAAATTTGGAGCCTCCAAATTTTGATAGAGAAACAGCTCCTAGTGGCGTGCCATCAAATGAACACTGGAATTGCTGATGCTGCCCAAACATGTCTGCTGCAGTGAATTCTGTGATCCTGCTGCAACACCATGTTTTGTTGCCAATGTGAAGGATTTACAATTTATTCTTACACAGCAACGGTGGAGTTTGGGATTTGGTTTAATTATTAAGGTATTTAACTTAAAGACACAATGCACAGGGTTTAATTCTCACCTTGGGAAGCATTGCCAAGCTTAAAAGGGCCTCTGGGATTTTTAGCCTTACAATCACCTATGAATCCACAAGTAATGAGGCACTCACACAGGAGCTGGTGGATAAAGAAGCATACTATTTACTAACATGGCAGCATCTGCCAAAGCAAGACACAGTCACATGACATCTCAATCACTCAGGCTTACAGGTAGCTGAAAACACACTGTGCTGTCATTACAGATATCTTCAACAGGCAAATGTATTACTTTTGACAACAGACATAGTGAATTGGTGCTTTCCTTCAGATACCTGGATATTTGGTTAGGTTCTTCACTTTCTGTGAATGCTCACCTCAAGAAACGTAAAAAAAAACCTCAATCCTCATCCTGCAATCTAGAACTGCTAGTAGAAAGGATAGTATACAAGTTCAGTTACAATATGGGATCCCACTAGTTGTCAATGCATTCTCTAAAGATCTACACAACCTTTGTGTTCTTTGTAATAGTATTTGCAGATATATTCTTTTTGAACTCAAAACAGAATATCATTATATTATATTATTCTACACAAGACCAACTAGCTTCCAATCAAAGAATGGTCAGACCTTGTTCTAATGTTGCTGAGTTTCAATGTGCTGAGGCATAGCCATTCTTAACATCTTGTCTGAAAGCTGAGGCCCAAATAGACCCCCCCCCAACTGAAGATCTCACTCAGATGGAGTACTTTTATTACACAAACAACTTGAGACCTATCGAGCATGCCTTTTACTTTTTGACCCAGACTTTGGGACTTATTACCTGTAGACATTAAGAAGTATAATAATAATATCGAAGAATGCAGGGACATGTTAATTTCTCTGTTCAATGACAGAGGTATACGCAGATGTTATCCTCACCTTATTTGCTAAAAACTGCTATCAATTGAAAATCTTGGTTATAAATTCCTGATGCTATGTATCTAACTGCAATGACTTAAACACATTTTTTCTTGGTGATGTTTTAATTAAATTTTGTTTTTTGCATATACTGTATTTGATGTATACCACTTATTAAATCTGCTAGTGCTATGCTCTTGTTGTATTTTATTTTTCCACACAGTGTCTAAAGTGTTTTCGTTGGGATCAATCCAGTCTCCTAGTTAGCATTCATGAAATAAGTATAAATAAAAAGAGAAACAAGGCCTACAGAAGCATGTTGTATTTCACTGGGAAGTCTTGACACTGGGAGTAGTGAAGGGGTAGACTCACATGAACATGGTTTAACAACAGGATCAGTGCATGGGGATTTGAAGACCAGTTTGGTACAAGCCAGCTAGTGACCCATATGGTTAAGCACAGGAGGGTAGTGCAAATAACCTTCATCTTTCTCCCTAGAGTACTTGCTAAGGGAGGTTCCTAGTGTACCACTTTTCTAGTTGCCCCCAGTGACACTCATAGGTATGCTCCCTCACTAGCTGAGGGACAGCTTGGAGCCTGCCAGGGTGCAGATGGCACCAAAGTGATTAACTTTGAAGCACAAAAGATTTTGGTACTTCCTGGCCTCCTCATCTCTCACCTGCTCTCACTCCTCTCTGACAACTTTCCAGGATTTCATAAAAGTGATGCCAGTCAGACATGTAGGGCACTGCCTGCCAGATCATGAGAATCCTCCATCACAGTCACAATTCTAGAATTATAGAAGACATGCAACTTTTCTCTCCATCTGCATCAGCTTGCCAAACTGAATCTCTCTCACTTATGCTAGACATGTATATTGCCGGGTCCTATCAGTTGATCGAGTTTTCAGAAACTCAAACTCCATATGGTCAAGATTATATGATCGAGTTTTTGAAAACTCAAAGCTTTTGAATGGAGATCACGTACAGCAAGGATCAGGAAATGTACCCTTTTCCTCACTATAGTGCGATCTAGGAGTTATTATATATATAATTTGCAGGGGGTGTAGGGGCACAGGGGGGCCTGCCCCCCTGCAAAAACTTAAAAAAGGTAGATTTTTGTATTTTTTTTTTCATTTCTGAGTTTTTGGAAACTCAATCATATGGTCTCTTTGATATTTTTTTCGAGCTTCTGAAAAGTCAATCATCTGATATAGAACCACATTGCCCACATTCTACAGACAATTCAGCTACCTTTTATGTAGGTCCTGGCCATTGATCTGATGATCACACGTACACTTGGAAATCTCTGACTTGTTTACATAAAATTCAGGAACTTAACCTTACAAAAGACAATAGGAAGAAAATCCAACCTGCAGAAGTACTAAGAAGTATCAAGAAAGAAATGCATTAATGAAAATCTGCTCTGCTCTCTCAATGAACACACTTTTTAATATGGAACTGTCAGTGATGGAACCCTTTCAAAGAAAGAAGGCCGAGGCAAAATGGTTACTATGGAAGAAGTTCATTGTTGAACATTGTGAAGTGTTCAAAAGTATATAGACTCATAAAAATCTTTGGAAAAAACACCACAGGAGCAAAGGAGTTGTTCAAGATGCTCAGTTTAAAAGCAGATGTATTTAAATTGTATTTAAAATATTAAAATAAGAAAATAAAATACAATAATATGTTATTGGATAAATTAAAAGTGTTTTTCTATATATAAATTTAAATTGGTATGTTATGTTGAAGATGTATTTATTAAATTAGGTATATGTCACTTTAAGCTAATTAATGGTTTAAGGGTTTTGATTTTTGTATAAAAGAATGGCTGTTAATTATGCATTATATCCACTGAAGGCAAAAAGCCGAGGTACCAGTGCTACTAGCTGTGAATTAAAACCCTTTACAGCCTACGTTTTGCTCCTGTGGTGTTTTTTCTACTTATTTTTCATTTGGGATTGTCTTTATCATGTCGTTGGAAGGAGCAGATGCCATGTCAGGTGTTTTCAAAACCCCAGTGGATGTTAATAGGCTGCTTTTCACTGAGCTTCTGAAGGAGTGTGAAGCCAAGCTTGATGATAAGGACTTATGGTGATCATAATGTGAAGTTCCTTCAGTTAGAATGGATGTTGGTTAAAGAAATGAACCTGTTTTATGAAATTAAGCTTTTGGAAAAATGTTTAAGCTTAAATGTGACTCCAAGGGGTCTTAGGATTGACAAATTGCCCACATGGGACTTTTCTGAGGAGGAACAAGACTTGTTACAGGAATGGAGACAAATTTCCCTTGAGTGCACGTTAGGGTGGATTTGTGTACTCATGAAAAGAAACCTACGTAACAATGAAAAACTGCAGCTTCAAATTATTGACCTACAAAAGAAGCTGCATGAGGTGGTGTCAAATGATACTTTTTCCAAACAAATGAGTGAAATTAAAAGTAAAGTTGAGGAGAATGAACGGCTGGTGATGGAAAGAAAACAGAAAAAGTTGCTTTATAATATAAATGACTTCCACAATGGATCCATATATGGTTGGCAACGTTTTCAGCATAGAGGGAGGTCCAAAAGCAACAGGAAGTTAGTTTGATTCCTTCTACAAAGTAGTGAGAGACTCATCAGCCTCTTCGTTGGATATCACTTCCAAGAAAAGTGTTTTGTTTGAAACAACTGAGGGATAATAGCTTTTAGATTCCTTTCATGCTGTTGAAACTGAAGATAGCTCATCAGCCTGCCGTCCAGTACAGGGAAAGGCAAAAAGAAACCATTACAGAGGGAAGAAAGATCATTGAGATGCCATGGGACTGAGAAACAGGTGGCGTTTTCTTTGTTAAAATTAACAGAGACTTTTTCCTCTTTGGACTTTTCTCATGTTCCACATGTAAGTGTGCAAAGTAATGTTGATAATATATTGAAAGTTGTGAATTTGTCTGACCTAGTGTTAAATAGTACTGCAAATGACTTGTTTTCTAGAGGGACAAAATTTGTGCCTTTTAAGTTACCTATACTGAAAAGAACAGGAACTTCCCAAAGAAACTCGTGCACGAAAGGATGTAAATTCTTTTCTTTTATTCCACAATCCTATAGTTAGTTTCAACTGGAACCCAGTCTTCTTCAGAACAGTCAACAAGCACCATAACTTCCTTTTTATACATAAACCAATACAATCATTTTAAAATTGCCAAAACATTTAAAGGTATAGTGCACATTCAGCAGCAATGACCATAAAAAATCAATATTTATAATCTTCCTAGATATTTGAATAAACCCATATCTAGTGTATACAATAATTATACTGTCAAACTATTAAACTATATAAAATATTTAAAAAACATTTGTATATTTAAAATTATTTTTAAACATGTATGTAAACTATATAGTATATAAAAAACTAAAAACTCTATTTCATATTCATACTACTATCAATATTGGAAGACTTGAGACTTTTAATAAATCAATAAGTATATTACCAATACTATAATAACTCAATGACTTATACTAAGAGAGGACCAAGAAAGGTTTAATACTGATGGACTCGCTTAGTCCTGGGGGTCTAGTAGCGTCTAATAAAATCTGCCATCTGCTTTCCAAGGCAGCCAGTTTCATCTTCCAGTTTCCCCCAAATGTTGAATAACTAATGGTATCTATGATAGCAAACTGAAAAGTGTGCTCTTTACCATATTCATGGATATGTTTAGACAATGCATTCTTCATGTCCTTCCTCTGAATACGGTAAAGGTAAATATATACGCTTTTTGAAAACTCTTTTCAGTCTTGCCTATGTAATACATAGACAAGTACAACATGTAGCAATATATATCACCCTACTTGTGTTACAATTTCCAGTTCTAGTTCTAATACATGTAGAGTTGAAGTTTTAAGTCTAATGTATCTGGATTCATTAATAAACTTACACTGTTTACATCTGCCGCATTTTGTTGTACCTTTGTACATATCCTTTGTGGCATTATCATAATTGGCTTTCTAATAATCTTTTAAATTAATGCCTGTCTTATATACAAATTCAGGAGAATTTCCCACATTACGTTCCAAATTCGAACTAACAAGTATATTCCAATGTTGTCGTAATATGTCCTTAATAAAACACGTATGTGGAGTGTAAGTCAAAATACATGCTCGACTAGAATAACTTCGTAAAGGGGCAGTGTATCCGTGCAGTGAGGATGTCTTCGACAGAAGCTGTGATGAGAACGGAACTTGATACCATTAGGACATTATTTAGTAATCGTGGATATCCGGACCACATGCTCCTGGATACAATTGAATATGTGGGTAATGAATGGGGTAAGAAGTACCCCCCTTTATTAGGTAAATATATAGTTAATGAAAAACATGAAGGGCTGCCATCCAGTTATTCTAGTCGAGCATGTATTTTGACTTACACTCCACATACGTGTTTTATTAAGGACATATTACGACAACATTGGAATATACTTGTTAGTTCGAATTTGGAACGTAATGTGGGAAATTCTCCTGAATTTGTATATAAGACAGGCATTAATTTAAAAAGATTATTAGAGAAAGCCAATTATGATAATGCCACAAAGGATATGTACAAAGGTACAACAAAATGCGGCAGATGTAAACAGTGTAAGTTTATTAATGAATCCAGATACATTAGACTTAAAAACTTCAACTCTACATGTATTAGAACTAGAACTGGAAATTGTAACACAAGTAGGGTGATATATATTGCTACATGTTGTACTTGTCCTATGTATTACATAGGCAAGACTGAAAGAGTTTTCAAAAGCGATATATGAACACCTTTACCGTATTCAGAGGAAGGACATGAAGAATGCATTGTCTAAACATATCCATGAATATGGTAAAGAGCACACTTTTCAGTTTGCTATCATAGATACCATTAGTTATTCAACATTTGGGGGAAACTGAAGATGAAACTGGCTGCCTTGGAAAGCAGATGGCAGATTTTATTAGACGCTACTAGACCCCAGGACTAAACGAGTCCATCAGTATTAAACCTTTCTTGGTCCTCTCTTAGTATAAGTCATTGAGTTATTATAGTATTGGTAATATACTTATTGATTTATTAAAAAGTCTCAAGTCTTCCAATATTGATAGTAGTATGAATATGAAATAGAGTTTTAGTTTTTATATACTATATATAGTTTACATACATGTTTAAAAATAATTTTAAATATACAAATGTTTTATAAATATTTTATATAGTTTAATAGTTTGACAGTATAATTATTGTATACACTAGATATGGGTTTATTCAAATATCTAGGAAGATTATAAATATTGATTTTTTATGGTCATTGCTGCTGAATGTGCACTATACCTTTAAATGTTTTGGCGCAATTTTTAAAATGATTGTATTGGTTTATGTATAAAAAGGAAGTTATGGTGCTTGTTGACTGTTCTGAAGAAGACTGGGTTCCAGTTGAAAGCGCTTAACTGCTATAGGATTGTGGAATAAAAGAAAAGAATTTACATCCTTTCGTGCACGAGTTTCTTTGGGAAGTTCCTGTTCTTTTCAGTATTGGAGTTGTTGAACTTTCTTTTAAGTTACCTACTTTGCAGACATTATTGGAAGTAAAAAGATTCTGCAGGAAATTGCACTTAACTGAACTGTGTTTTATTATGGTAAAAATAAAAATGCTGCGACTGATGTGAACAATGATGAAAACAGTGCAATGGATGATGATCCACTTTTGAATGTTTCCGTTTATGATGACTTGTTTGAAAATGATTTTGAGGTTAATGAGAGGTGCACTGAAGGGTTTGAAACAGGCTATGGTAAACTCTCTGTCCCTAACCTACCACCCAAATTGTCACCAGCTGTTGTCCTTTTTGAGCAAATGTTAGTTAAGAAAGTTGAATATGAATATGCAAATTTTATTAGAAGTGTGAAGCATTATAACATATCTAAGGATGAATGGAATATGTTGAATACACTTAAGGGTCAACTGTTAAACTTTATTTTCAAGCTGGCAGACAAAGGGGGCAACTGGGTGGTCATGCTCAGGGTTAAATATAATGTTATGGTGTACAATCTTTTGTTGGTGAAAGGATTATTTAAAATTGAATTCTAATCCTTTGCAAAATTTCTATGAGTAGTTAATTGAATTACTGGAAAGAGGAGAAAGGTTAGGTTTTTAAACCAGGGATAATGTTAAAAAGTTGTACATAGAGAAACCATGTGAACTCACCTTTTATGCCTTAACAAAAGTACATAAGGATTTGTTGAACCCACTGGGAAGACCCATTGTCTCTGAGGTGGGTTCATACTTACAAAATGTAGGTATTCTTTTTATTCTTTATTGAAAAAATACTTGAAAAGGGTTCCTGTGCATGTGATAAATACTGAAGAGTTATGTAAAGAAGTTAAAAAAAATGTCTTGGCATGATGAATACTATTGGGTGGTGGTTGATGTTAACTCATTGTACATGAACATTCAGTTGAAGTGGGGGTTGGAGGCTGTGTGGGACATTATGGGTGATGGCCCTAGAACTGCTTTTGTGGTGAGGTTGTTGGAATTTTGCTTAACAAACAATTAGTTTAAGTTTGAGAATGACGTTTTACTTCAATTGAGAGGGATGGCAATAGGGGCATCATATGCCCCAATGGTTCCCCTTTATAATCACGAAATACTGAAAGCTTGAATTTCAGTATCTCAAAAATGTGCCCTGTTTTTCTTTACTATTCTTGCCCAGCCGATATTATATGGGGGGGGGGGGTAAAGTCAGGAAACTACTGGAACTGGAAAGCAAGTTCATTTTAAATTATACAACATTGTCACCAAGGGGTCTTAATTTAGAGTGAATTTACTGTATTAGGTTTAGCCTGTTCAAGTTGTTTGAGTTGTTCAAGATGCTCAGTTTAAAAGCAGATGTATTTAAAATGTATTTAAAATATTAAAATAAGAAAATAAAACACAATAAAATGTTATTGGTTAAATTAAAAGTGTTTTTCTATACATATTTAAATTGGTATGTTATGTTGAAGGTGTATTTATAAAATTAGGTATACGTCACTTTAATCTAATTAATGGTTTAAGGGTTTTGATTTTTTTTTAAAAAAATGTCTGTTAATTATGCGTTGTATCCATTGAAGGCAAAAAGCCGAGGTACCAGTTTTACTAGCTGTGAATTAAAACACTTTACAGCCTACTTTTTGCTCCTGTGGTGTTTTTCTACTTTTTTTCTTTTTTTATTTCTACTTATTTTTCATTTGGGATTATCTTTATCATGTCATAAAAAATATTTGTCCTTGTTATATTTATGTACTTTCTGTTGTGGTTGTTATTGATCATAACTGGATTTGGCTTGTTTTGATTTTGGACCTCTTAATGTTTCTTGAAATAAAAAAATTATTCAAAAAAAGAAAGAAATGAGGAACATGGTATAGTGATGATATGGCATTTATTTAGCTCCCTATTAAAATGTTGGCACTGGAAATGCTGAGTTCTGACAAGCCAAAAAAAGAAGAAACAAGAGAAGAGTGAATCTTGAAAATCATTCTTCTCTTTAATACTTCTTTTTGCGAGGAGCAAGCCCTCCCTGCACCCCCACATATGGATTTCCTTTAAAACAGTGAATTACCATAACGTCAACTTGTAGAACAGTGAGATGAAAGTCACAAAACTTTACATTCATGAGTAGTCACATCATCATAAGTTTTCACTGCAAAATGAGGCAGTTGGCCAAGACAGTGAACTTTGCCTTTTCTACACTGTAGTCCGATCTTGGAGTTGGAATGATTAGTTGGGGGGTGGGGAGGGTGAGGGGGGGCGTGCATTCCCATCCACATGGGAAGTCATGGGGGACAGAGCCCCCTACTTGGGTGGGTTTTATTTGCTTCAGTTTGTTTTTTTTTATTTCCTGTTAGGTAAGTGTTTACTTAACACAGTGAAAACTTACGAAGATGTGAACGTTCGGTAATGTAAAGTTTTGTGGTTTTCGTCTTGCTGTTCTGCAAGTCGATGTTATGGTAATTTGTTGTTATAAAGTAGATCCATATGTAAATATATATATATATATATATATATATATATATATATATATATATATACACATACACACACACATATCTGTATATATATATATATATATATATATATATATATATATATATATATATATATACATACACACACACACACACACACACACACACACACACACACACACACACACATCAAAATTTCAGAAAGCCGAAACCCATATGGCCGAGACCATATGTTTGACTCCTGAAATTTCGAACATGGAAAAAAAAAATAAAACACAACATTAACTTACCTTTTAACTGCTAGCAGGGGGACTATGCCCCCCTGTAACTTAAATATACCAACTCCAAGTTTGCACTACAGTGCGGAAATGGAAATCTTTCCATTCCGCTCTGTACAGAGATGCCAGTTCCACATGGTCGGCATTTCAAATGTCGATCATATGGTCTCAGCCATATGGTCTTCGACATTATGAAATGTTGACCATGTGTAGGGGACCCATATAAATATATATGTGTATCTATACACCAACTCTAAGATCTCCATATCTCAGAAAAAAAGGGAATATTCTGAGAAGTGGCATCTGCTTCTTGGACTTAGTATATGCAAGTCTGATATTTCGGCCGTTCAGTCTCTGCATTTTGGGACCTGGTGTAGCAGGTCCCAACACTTCAAATAGTTACCCATGGATTCATGTTGAGATCCTTACTGTGAACATGGTAGTTACTGACTTTGAAGTAGTGTGTCAAAAGTGTCCTCACAGGAGCTCCCAGCTGTAACCTAATGCATCTACAATTGTCTTTTGTTCCTGAGCTAGAAGTAGAACACCAGTTTTTGGATGTACCTTTAAATTCTCAATACATTTTTGGAGCAGGAGGCTGAAGATCAGAAAACTTCACTATAACTTGATTATATTATGAAAAAACTCTTGTCAAGAGAGAAAAAGCCTGAGTTTTTGGCAAGTCTCCTTTCAATAGCTTTTATCTGTTCTCGGGAGAGGAAGAATCCTTAGCATTCTAGTTTAAAAACACCTTTTTCTGTTATAGTCTCCTTTTAGAATAAATCCTGAGGAGATGATCCAGAAGAAGATGATGACATGTGGCCTTTAAGTCTATTTTCTGGGCCTAAAGTGTGAGTCATTGTGGGCCATGTAGAAATGTTCCACCTGAACAGGAAAATCAAAGACACTGGAACACAGACGTGATGTAATACATTTAATTGGACCAACATAAATTTTGAAATTACTTGAGTTTTTGAACTGGCATGAGCCCTTCATCAGGAGTTAATGCCACACACATGCAAGTAATTCCTGACAGACTGATCAAAGAAATATGGGATGGCCTTAAAAAACAGCAAAACTCATTCAGCAATCATATCTATTTAGGAATTGTCAAATTAGATTTGATTGCTGAAGGAGTTCTTGCCTGCTCTTTTGTCAAGAAGACTTCCATCTAAAAGATGAACTTCAGGCTAGTTGCTGAGGTTGACAAGGCTATGAAAGATGAACTTCAGGCTGCTCACTCACGTTGCTAAGGCTATGACTTTCTAGGCCTGCTATGAAGGCAAAAGCAATAGATTCTGAAGAATACATGACTACCCTAATTGAGGAAACCCTTAGTAATGGTACTATAGAGAATTTCTGCCAGTTTATAGTTATGCTCATGGCTTGATCAACAGAAGGAACCATGTCATACCTCTCAACATTCTAGATTTTCAAAGAATGTCTGATTTGTTGTTTCTTATTCTTGGTATGTTCTTCATAAAATTGGTGATTTTCTAACAAATCATTGAGGACTGAAGTCACTAAATAATAACACACATTTGAGTTGCAGACTTCATATCTTTCAGGAAAAGCAGGATAACACAAGACCTGTTATTCTAACAAATTTCTAAGTTTCTAACAGCAATAAATGTACCCATGATTGTTGGCCTTTGCCACCTTATTATATTTGGCTTTTTCCAGATTTTTTGAGTTTAGAGGTCGAGAAGTAAGGGGCTGCTGTTCCCTTAATGTTCTTATCTGCCAATTCAAAACTTAAGTCTCTTAATTATCTCTCTGAGTATCAATTTTTAAGTCTTCTTATGTGGTCCAGGCTCTGAAGAAGCAGGCAGAACTTATTGATTATGGGTTTATGAGTTCCAGAAATGCACTTCCAAAATGGCTGCACAGTGATCAACATCTTAATTTCAGCTCTTCCAGTGTAGAAACAGAAAGTGAGAAAAAGGAATGCCATTGAAACTGTTTTTGGATAACATTCATTTAGTGGCTAAAAAGTGCATTGCCTAGAAGCCAGCAAAGAAGAAATTTGCAGAAACTGAAAGAATATCAACCAGAAAAGGTGAAGAAAAAATGTCTGGGAAGGATTATGTAGGTGTTCAGGAAAAAGCAATTTAGGTAGTACTCCTTGAAGGCTGTGTGTCAGCTGAGGTGCCAGAGTAAATAAAGTTTGCATATTTTTACTAATTTATTGGTTCCTGCCATTGGTTGTTCAGTTTTAAGTTTCATCCTTGGTACAAGAGATGGCTTTCAGTAATTTAGGGAAAAAATAAATCAAATTTACTCAGAGGTGATTAATATAAATAAAACTCAAATAACAAAAAGTCTGAAAAAAAATATGCTTTAACTAGCTATTCAGATTAACTGATAAAACTGCAAAGATCAATGGCTGAAATGAAGAAAATGCTGGCTGAGTAAGAAGCTTCTCAAGAAGAGCTATTTCAAAAAAACAGCAGAATTAAAACCTGAGAAACTGGAAGGAACATAATGTATTTATTTATGAAAACATAAATTAGCAATGGGAATAGTGTTCCACAACAGTGTTTGTTAATTGAAAGGGCACATCAAGTGTACGTTCCAAATCTGACCATGAGAAAGCAACAGCAACCTATATTAGTAAAGATGCAGCCATACCAGCAGAAAGAGTTGACCCTGACAAAACTGTGGAAGGGAAAATTATTAAAAATTGGACAAAGCAGAGTGTTTGTGGAAATAATTATTCACTGTACACATGGCAGAAGAGAAGCAAATATATCCCAGCAATCAGAGAAATTTTGAGATTAAGTTCTGAGATTCAAACTGCTGTATTCAGCTGTCCTCAGAGAATTTTTTTTCCTGGGGGATCAAAGATATTTTAATGTTGAACAGGCTAAGGAAGAAACAAAAAAAGGTTTATCCAACAAAGAGTGAGTCAGCAAGCAGAAGGAGACTCTGCTTTTCATTCTTCTGACAATAACGTTCATAGATAGACTTTGCCAGTGAAATTTTTTCAGTGTTTCAAAGGAAAATGTTTGTGAGACAAAACATACCAGAATTATCTAGAAGAATAAGGAGCACCTTTGACTTGAACCAGTCTAGTGTTGTGAGATGAAGATGATCAAGAAGAAAACCAGCAACACTGAACTTAGTGAATAAATGTGAGATAAAGCATCAATCATGTTTGTGAAATATGACTTTGCAAATAAAAGTGGCTGAGCAAAGACTCGACTTTTGTACACTTTGTTAAACATGCAGCTGAACTGTAAAGTATATACCCTGCATTAGATCTTTAAGGTGTAGAAGGAAAATAAAGGGGAAAAAGAAGTAACTGTTAGCAAAATAATTCTGTTCTTGTTTGTACAAAATGTTTCATGATATAAACTGCATGTTATACTGTAAAGCAGTTTTGTATAGTGTGCAGTAAGGGGTATTTTAAATGTATTAGGTGTAGTCGTTTAAGTAATTGTATGTGTTAAACATATTAAAGTACTTTTTAGATGTGAGAAGTATAGATTTTACAGTATAAGCAAGAGAAGAAAGGCTGAACAGAAGCAAGTTTATGTTAATATAATGTTGCAATTAGACCTACTGGGCTGGGGATAGGATGTAAAAGTATACTGATTATATTATATGTAGAACTAAAATGATACTTTCCCTTGTTTTTAGAAAGGCAGATATCTAGATTAATGTCTTTGGCTTAAGCTATGAGCTATTTTTTGTAAGCAAACAGGCATGAAAAATAAGACAAAATGATGAAAGCTACGAAAAATGCTTTCATTCATATAGGCTAGGTGCCATTGTTGGTCATTATAGGTTTAGCTGATTTCTTTAGAGGTGAGAATCAAACCTTGTGCATTGTGTCTATGAGGTGAACATCTTAACCATGATGCCAACCCACCCATTAATTTTCTTGTATCTACAAAGATACAAGTCTGTTTACTTTTCCCTAGCATATTTTTTCAGTGACAGACAAAAAGTCTGCATCTCAAAGCAGTAGCCAGGGCAATCGGGTACATTCTGTTCTAAGTGAAATGTATTAAGATTCCTTCAAACATCTGCAAGTTGTTAGCAGTTTTTTTTATTGCTGACTACTTTTACATGGAGACAAGCTGCCTGCAGGTGCAAGCAATTACTCTTCAAAGTTCTGAGCATTCTTTGCTGAAGGAAATGAAAATTAAACTTACAATGATAAGCAGTTCAGTGAAAAATAAAGTCTGAAGGTAACTGTAGTAGATAAGAGAAAATAGCCTTCCTATTAGTCTTAATAATTTAATGCATTAATAGAACAGTGAAGAATTTAGTTTTATTTAAAATAGGTAATGCACTTTTTAGGGCTAAAACTTAATGTTTTCTGAAAGCATACAAGCTGGTTTGCATATCTGAGAGGGTATATGGATAAGAGAAGAACAGACAGTAACAGGCGTAAGTGGGAACACAGGCTGTAACCTGTGCTTTAGCATAGGTAACCTTAATTTTAGATTAGGTTATGCCTGTGTGTACAGCTGTTGATTTGGGGTAATTGTACCTATCTGGAGGGTTAAACCTTATTTGTTAAAAATGCACATAGCTTTGTGTGTTTATTCTAAGTTAATAGGGGATGGTGTTGTTCTGAAAATGTATTTATTTTTTGTTTGAGTGTTTTCAGTAAATCAATAAATCTTGAGAAATGTGACATAGGTTCAAATGGAGATGAGAAGAAACAACTGTGTAAAGGATCAGCCTGCCAAACAGTATTGTGTGCATGTAAGACAAAGGTTGGAAATACACATTCAAAAGCTATCTTGTATAATAAGTCAGAACAAAAGCTTTTTATCACAATGAATACTCTATCTATAGTATCTTGGAATGTAACTGACCTTGCAGGTATAGACAAAAATGAAACAATACTGAATTACATTAAGAAATGCAGAGTGCAAATAGTTGTGCTACAGGTGACATATTTGGAAGCAAATGAGCATGCGAATTTGACAAAGAAAAGATTTCAATATTCATATTCAGCAGAATATCGGGGACAAAGAAAAAGGAGAGTAATAATACTTATCACTAGAGGGGCTCCAATAGTGATAAAAGAGGGGAAAAAGGCAACAATGGTAGATTTGTGGTAGTGAGGTGATAATGACAAGGGAGGAAGATTATGCTGGCATGTATTTATAATCTACCAAAAAATGCTATTATGGAGATTAAGAAAATAATCAATTTTCAGTAGAGAATAATGCTAATAGGTGAGGAATGGGACTTGATCTGTAACAGTGAGGATGTATCAGAGAGACATAGAAGGGAAATATAACAAAAGATAGTAGATTTTTGAAGAAATTTCTGAAAAATATTTGGCATGGAAAACACTGACAGAATTTACATATTATTCACCAAGGTACAATAACTGGTCTAGATCAGATAGAAATTATATTTCACATGAACATTTGCATTTAATTGAAAGCTTTGACACATGCATTCAATAACTATTTCAGATCATGCAATGATAAAAACTAAAATAAAAATAAAGTAAAAATGAGACACTTCTGCTTTCCCACCTACCTGTTAAAAAGACAGGAATTTAAGGAATTAAGGAATGGGTATTGGAAATTATTTGAGAGTTATTAGGGAAGATGGACATTTCTTCAGAAGAAATATTGAGTGGGATAAAATAAAAATGGAGTTTAAAATAGGGTAAAATAAAAGAGAAACAAATATGGCTAAGAAGTAATAGGAATTATTTAGAGGGGTTGACAAAATTAAATTATTGTGGAATAAGGAAAACCTCACAGAACAAAAGAAAACTGCAGAACAGTAGAGAAGAAATAAGGGAATATTTGGATAATATACATGAATTTAGAAAGGCTACTGTTAAGTAACTATTTTTTGATAAATCTTGAGTACAAAAAGTTAGCACTGTGATTTAAGTAACAGAAAGTAGAAAAAGCTCCTTCTTTAACTAGGACCAGAGTGCTGTAGCACTCTGTGCATGATATAAACTGTAGCAACTACTTACTACATTTGTAGCAACAATTTGCTACAGTTTAAAAGCTATTTTAAAGTAAAACCTGATTGACCTAGTGCTCAGTGCAGGATATAAACTGTAGCTACCATTTATTACCTTTGTAGCAAGGACTTTGCTACAGTTTAAATGTGATTTTTTATGTAAAACATGAGCACGTTAGCACTCTGTGCAGGATATAAACTGTAGCAACTGCTTGCTACATTTGTAGCAAGCAATGTGCTACAGTTTAAAACAGAAACCTTTATTATTATTATTATTTTTTTTTACTGTATTGAAAGGCAGGATGGTTGTGGGCAGGGCACAAAAACAGGACCTGAATGGCTGAGGCAGGATGGAGGAGGGGTTTGTCCTGTATTTGGCCACCTGATTGGTATGCCAGTAAGAATGGACCTGTTTTGCTCTTCAGTTGAAGAGCTTGGAAGGGGTAATTGCAGATTGCGTACGATCTGCAGGAAGTGGCTTGCAAGTTTTGTTCATCAAATCCATCCTCATATAGACCCAATTTAATTTTAAGCCATGATTATAAAGTATGTCTATACTAGATGAATAAATGACAAATGTGTTGCCAAAATTGATAGAGATGGATCAATGTGGTTTTGTGGAAAACATTTGAAAAGATTAATAGAACAAAGTTGATCCAGACAGAAGCAGAATGGAAGAAAATACCACTGCTGTTAGTGGGTTTTGATGCAGAGAAAGCATTCAACAGAGTAAGCTGGAATTTTGAGTAGAGCAATGAAAGCATTTGGATACTCTGCTACAATAATAAGATTAATTTGAAGGATATATGAAGGATCAGAGGCAAGAATTAAAGTGGAGGATTCCTCTTTGCAAAGTTGTGTTTGAACAGAAGAACCAGACAGGGGTACCCTCTTTCCCCTTTGTTGTTTGCTTCACATATAGAGCCACTGGCAAAGAATATAAGAGACTTAGAAATTCAAGGATATAGTTTGCACGGTAATCAGAAAAAGTTGGCTTTATTTGTAAATGGTATTACTTTGTACTTGATAAATTTAGAAAAAGAGCATCTTGGTGTTATGGAACATTCTGAGACCGTATCAAGTCTTTTTAGGATATGCTATTAATGAATTATGGATTAAAAATGCCACTATTATGACAGCTAAGGATATGGGGGAAAAGACTCAACAAAAAACACAAAACTAAGAAAATGGAAGCTGGATATGGATAGTACGATACAAGCAGTAAAAATGCTTTTAGTCCTTTTAATTTTACATAGAAGTCAGGCAAATTTTTATCTACAAGTTGTGGAAAATAATTAATAAATAGTTTAAGGATTTTATCTGAGAGGGAAAGAGGGCAAGACATAAGTTGGATAAATTGATCGTCCTAATAGAACAATGTGGTTTAGGATTTCCTGATTTGAAGGAATATTTTCGGCCTACACATTTAAGGTTCATATAGATAACACAAGGAGAAGGTTATAATTCAAAGCGGAAAGGGAATGATGAAGAAGGGGAAGTTCAAGAAATGAGAGTGTAGGATTTTGGATGCAGATCCTTAAGGAGAATAATAACCACCATATAGAATGTTATATTCATAAAGTTGCAGAAAGTGTTCTAAGAACTATGCCAACACATGTTTGGAGAAAAGAGATTTTGCCAATAGAGATGATTGCAGGTAGGTGTGCAGAAAATAGACAAGATGAGGCTAACATTTACTGGAAAAAACTGGCAAATGAACTGAGGTACTGGGAGCAAATAACTAGAAAGGGAAAGGTAACAGAGTGGGATGAGGCCAAGAAGAAGTTTAGACTGCAGTTAGAGACTGCCTTCCTATCATGGATAGATATTCAAGTATAGGCAAAGAGAAAGAGATAGGGGAGTCTTAGGTGAATGAGCTGTTCTGGTAGAATTTTTAGTTGAATCTAGAACAGAAGCTGTTGTTAAAAAGGGGGTAATTAGTGGGGCATATAACATATTGCATGACAGCTGTAAGTATCAATCAGAGGAGTTCAGAAAAGATTGGGAAGAGAGACTGGAAAGACAATTTACAAGGAAACAATTGGAGGATATATGTATGACACTCAAGTATGCAAGAAAGTCCAGAAGGTTTAGGTTCTTTGCTTGGACGTGTTTGCACAGGTATTTTATAGTCCCCAAACAAACTTGAAATAACATTTAATCAGGTAGATAGCAAACATTGGAGGTGTGATTGGAAAGAAAGAGGTAACTGGAAACCTATTTTTGGGAGTGTAATGATGGCAGCTTTAAAAAGTTCCCTACAGAGTACTCTATCAGAATTATTGGGGAAGCAAATGGCTGTAACTAAGTAAATTATTCTTTTGAGCTGGGACATAGGAAATAAATTGCCTAGACATAGTAAGGCCTTATTAAGTTTAGTTCTCTTGGGTGCCAAAAAAGCAATTACTAGAAAGTGGAAATCAAAATCTAGACCAGCTGTGCTTGAAGTATGATAAAAGATATGGAAGAGGGATCTTTAGAAAATGGAAGGAGCAAATTACATAGAAATAATGGAATTTGTGGGAACAATACATGCGGAATAATGTTCAAGAGGAGGAATGCGGTTTAAGGGAAGACAGTATTTGAATGATTTATGTAATGCTGAACTGAAAGGCAACTGTTGCAAAGAAAGAGAACATGTAATGTATAATGTGTGTAAATGGAAAAATATCAAAATGGTATGCTTTCGTTTTTATTAATGAATGTGTGCCTTTGTCTTAAATGATATTTTAATAAAATGTGTTTAAAAATGAGTCTCAAGCAAAATCCTTATAATGGAACTGCCTTAATTGTGCCAACAGAAGAAATTTTTCTAGGTAAAGGAACACAAGATGTTCCCTTCTCTTGTTTGGCCACAGAGACTACATTAAGTTGATTAAAAAACACTCAGAGTATAGAATACATACCAAACTGTATCACTTTACACTGAAAGGGAGACACACCAGGTATGAAATGAAGGAACCCCCTCTGTTGTTCCAAATGCTTATGTGCTAAAAGGCATCCATCAAATCCTGCAACATCATTCAGGTGCCTTGGAGCAGCAAAGGTAAACTCCCTACCTCCCAAAGAGTTTCTATCCAAAATGTGATATATCGGATATGCTCAGGAAAGTTACTAAGGTTCTACATGGGACCGAAAACTATTTTACTTTGCAAAATGAAGAACTGGTCAAACAGAACCATTTATTTCACCTGAAGCAATATACAGCTGTGCAGACTCTTTGAATAGTTATGAAGAGGCAGCCTAGTCCAATACTAAAAGTCTTTTCGGGGGAGGCTACTGTTAATGTCTCTTAAATTGTGCCTATCTAAGACCATATTCAGACTGAGTCAGCTTTTGGTTATTATTCCCCTGTGGTTAGGCAAATTCTTGTAACCAGCCTTCCATATGTAGACTTGCAAGTTAGTTTATGATGGCTCCTGTGGAGTCACTGGTTGGGAGGGAGGCACCTGTTCACTTTCTTTTTTACTAAGGTTCTACATGGGACCGAAAACTATTTTACTTTGCAAAATGAAGAACTGGTCAAACAGAACCATTTATTTCACCTGAAGCAATATACAGCTGTGCAGACTCTTTGAATAGTTATGAAGAGGCAGCCTAGTCCAATACTAAAAGTCTTTTCGGGGGAGGCTACTGTTAATGTCTCTTAAATTGTGCCTATCTAAGACCATATTCAGACTGAGTCAGCTTTTGGTTATTATTCCCCTGTGGTTAGGCAAATTCTTGTAACCAGCCTTCCATATGTAGACTTGCAAGTTAGTTTATGATGACTCCTGTGGAGTCAGTGGTTGGGAGGAAGGCACCTGCTCACTTTCTGAGTGTCCTTGTCTTCAAATGATAGAGGCTTCTTCTTCATTGTGAAGATACAAACTGGACCATAAGAAGTAGAGTAGGAAGGAAAGTAGCTTCATAGAGGCCCTCATGATGGTCAACATCTGCTTCTTCTTTAGCAGATCTTCAGCCAGATCCTGAAAAGCCTGTCCAAAGAAGGCTTCATCCCAGAAAGGGACAATCATCATGATCTACATCAATTCATTCTTAATGGAGGATACCCTAAACCATGGCACTGAGTGCAGACACAGTCCTGAGCCTGCAGCCAAGTCACAATGTTAACACAGTTGAAATCATTGTGGGCTATATAGATAAAAGTATGGAATAAGCCATTGTAACGGTTTTCTCTGAGACGTATTAACCCATAAACTGGGAGTTCTGCCTGCTTCTTCAGAGTCTGGGCCACATAAGAAGACTTAAACACTGATAATCTGACATATAATTAAGGGACGTAAGGCATGAACTGACGAATGAAAATATTCTCTTGTCCACCCTTTTGAAACTGTTGCACTCTTTTGTGGCAAACAGGAAAAATGCTGTGGTCTCTGGGAACTATACTGAACAGAAGAAATCACATAAGGGTCTGTCCTGGGATGCTCTGTCAGGATATCAGTCCATTTCAAAAGGAGATTATAAATGGCATCTATCTTCCTTGGAGACTAGAATCCAGATGTCTTTCTTTTGAACAGGTTTCATGGAAGACAGATGGCTAAATGTTCCTCATTCTTTTTCCTATAATACCCATTAAGATTCTTTTGGGGAGAAAGGAACTACAGGCTAGTTCACAGGCAACTTCATAATCCAGAGTATTTCTCCAAAGGACATGATAATTGGGGGAACTTTGGGCAAAAGAGAGCTCATTATTCTCATCCGACACATAAATAAGGAAGTCAGTATCCCTTTCACAGAGTGAGACTGAGGGGAGAAGTAGACACTTCACTCCTTCCAGAAAGGTGTGACATGTGCAGCAATATGTGAATGGTAGGCAAGGAGTGGGGGTCAAGAGACAGAATCATGGCATTTGTGGTGACATACGCTGTAGATGATACTAGATCATGAGAAGCTTGTGCAGATCCTAGTAATGAAGACAAAATGTGTTTTCATTGGGTGTGCTCCCACCCTCCAAACCCAACAAATGTTAAACAGTATGCACATTTAACATAGGGACACCCCAGCAAGCTTACTTGGCATGGAAGGACTGCAGACATCTCTTTAAATCTAGATGACAAACTTTTTATTCAGAGAGAGGCAAGAAAAGCATAATTCCAGGTTGAGGCTCTATAACTGAGTCATTGGATGGGGACTCAGAGGCTTGCTCTACATGAAATGGACAATTATGTGTAGCTCCCACTGTATTTCATTGTAGAAGTAATAGACTGCAGTTTTCCATTAGACCACAAGGTGGAGCTCCTTTTAAGGAATATAAAAGACAATTTCAAAAGTGAAAGAGAGGAGACTGGAACACTAGCTGAAGGAGGGAAGGCTAAAAGACTAGCTGTAAGGAAAAGGGCCTTGCAGCATGACTGGATTTTTTTCCTTCTAGTGTTTTGGGACAGAGAAGTGAGGTAGCAGTTTGAGTCTGCCTCTTGCTGAAATCCTGGATGATGGTATTTTGTGGATTCAGGAGAGAAGTTCTGAAACCAGTAGTTCCACACCTAAAGAAAAGGAGTTCCCTTGGGCCTAGTGCAGAGATGCCATAAATGACTACCAGAGTTCTGGTGGGTGAGTTTCTATTTTTCTCGTCAGAGGAATTGCGGTGCCTGGTCACTGGGATATTCTCGATGGAGTGGTGAGAGGCTTTTGGCCATCATTTTTTTATACTTTTATAATATTGTGGATTCTCTACAAAACACTTTCTGGATTACAAATAGCTGGGATCCATACGAGCTCCAACCTTGGGTCCCATCATGCCAGCAGTAGGACTGTAAGTAGTCACTGGCCAGTGAACAGGGTACAATAGAGTGTCTCATAGTTGGTCTGTTTAGATTGATCTAGGGGATAGAGGGTGTTACTACGTTGCCTTAAAGACACTTTATTGCTCAATGACATTGCATATTTTTCATATTTGTACTGTTGTATTATAACCCTTTTTTCTCTCAATGACATTGCATTTTATTCCATGTTTGTATTGCTGCATTATAAAAGCTTTACTGCTCATTGATATTGCCTTTGTGTGCATGTTGGAATGTCAAGATCTTTTCTGCTGAGTTCTGGATTTCAGAAAGGGGGTAAATGTATAGTTTCATTACATGCATATCTCACTCTGCCTTACTACTAAATGGTGCACTGTTGAAATAATTTGTTTGTTGTTGTGCTATTGCCCTTTAAAACTAAGTGTCACCTAGAATAAAATCTGTTAACACTTGCCACCTTGGGGTGTTGGGCCAATAGAAGGGGTGTCACCAGAGTCAGATAGGAAGGAACCCATATCTACTTCAGCTACACCTGCGGTTGTGCTACATATGATTATGTATTAGATTCAGCAGCATAGGAAGACTGGTGCTAACAACTAGTGACACCTTCGCCAAAGTGATTACTGGTGGATTTACCTCTCCTGCCACTTTGGTATCTGCAAGTAGTATGTGCAAATTCAGTCTCTTACTGGATGAGGGACAGTAAGTATCAGGCACTTTCTCAGGCACAGACTTTCAAGAAGGACTCTCTTGCCACTGTCTGGACTCAAAATTCTTTTACCTTTTCCAGTCTACCTTAAACTGGCCTAGGATCAAAAGAAGGCCTTCCTCTCAATTTCTGTATTTTTTACCCACTAATTATGCTATCTTCTGTGATTTGAGAAAGGACTCAAGCTTTTAGTACCTTCTTGGATTAGTATAATGGTTAAGGTATTTACCTCACAGCCACAAGATACAGGGTTTAATTATCACCCTTGAAAGGGAATGTGCTAGGTTTAAAGTGGCCCATGTGGGCAGCTAGCCTAGTACTTTCATATGAACCTATTGCTCAGGTGACAGATGGAATCACTGGCACTCATGGACATTCTTCTCTTTTTGCATCTTTCTCTGGCAACACAAACAGTCCACCAGCACTTCCTGGCTCCTGTGATGTAATCACAGCTCAAACACTATGTATAAAGCAAAAACACAAGACTGACACCAAAGCTTTAGAACCCACTTGGCCTGCACAAAACAGATCCAGAATTAGAAGTTATGTACCTACCATAATGTTCCATGTTAGTTGTCTTCTCTCGCCTTCTTTCTTGCTGGATGGGTTCGGAGCCGATCCTCGTCTCCGACTCGGCACTTGCTAAGCTTGAGAACTCCTTTTACCAGCTCGAGGCAACCCTATATCCCATGATGCAAGGCGAGACTACCTCAGATCTCGTTTGGTAGCTAAAATACCCTGCTAAATAATACTATTCCCAAAGGAAGAGCAAAGACTAGCCTAGAAGAACTAGGCAAAAGGTTCTTAAGATAGACTCTTTCTACTGAAGACTCAAGAGAGTGAAACCTGAGAAAGAGAAGTCCTTCAAGATCTGTCCAGGCCAGGGGGAAGGAGGGAGGGACGCAAGAAAGAAGGCGAGAGAAGACAACTAACATGGAACGTTATGGTAGGCACATAACTTCTAAATGTTAAGTTGTCAGTCTCGCCTTCATTCTTGCTGGATGGGACCGCATCCCTAGCACCTGTATCCTGGGTGGCTCAATGGAGCAGACTCTTGAGAACTGTGGAACCAAACCTGGCTCTGTCCCTGGAGGCCAAATCTAATTTATAATGAGAGACAAAGGTATGAGGAGTGGCCCAAGTAGCTGCTGCACAAATGGTGTCAATGGGTAGCCTATCCTGAAAAGCTGTAGATGTGGACAGGCTCCTGGTTGAATGCGCTTTCGGTTTTGAGGGTAGTTGCTTGCCTCTGAGCGAATACACATAAGAAATGGTAGAAGACAACCATCTGGATAAGGTCACTTTCAAAACTGGGAGACCTTTCCTGTTTTCTGCATAGGAAACAAATAATTGATCAGTTCCTGAATTGTTTAGTTCTATGCAAATAATATCTGAGTTGACGACGGACATCCAAAAAATGAAGTTTTTGTTCAGCTCTGTCCGAATAATTAGGGAAAAAAACTGGTAGATCAATGGATTGATTAATATTAGACTGAGAAACAACTTTGGGCAGAAAAGATGGATTAGTTCTTAAGGATACCCTATCCTTGTGAAAAACTAAGTATGGGGAACGGATACAGAGGGCTTGTAGTTCAGATACCCTCCTTGCTGAAGTGACAGCCACCAAGAATATTGTTTTCCAGGTCAGCAACTTTAACGAGCATGAAGCAGACGGTTCGAAGGGGGGTAAAATCAAGGATGCTAACATCAAATTCAGATCCCATTGTGGAGGAGGATGTTTTACTGGAGGTTTTAGGAGAAAAACGCCTCTCAGAAAAGCTTTGCACAGTCTGTGCGACATTATGTTATGATCTTGCAAGCCAACACGATATTTAGAAATTGCTGCCAGTTGGACTTTAACTGTCGATGAAGAAGATCCTGACTGAAAGACTTCAGCCAGAAAATCCAAAATTGAATGTACCGGCGCAGTAAAGGGATCACTGTGCCTGGAGTTTGCCCATAGGGAAAAACGTCACCACTTGCTAGCATAAACCGTTCTGGTGGATGACTTTAAGGAAGCTATTATGATATCTCTAACAGAGTCAGAGATCATAGGAACCCTGGCTAGGGAAGGAAGTGGAGCAACCAAGCAGTGAGGTTGAGAGAACGAATGGCCCAGTGCTGTTGACCCGTCTGGTGGATCAGAAGATCTGGAACTGGGTCCAGATGCCAAGGCTGCACCAGGAGATGACGATGTAGGGACAGAAACCAAATTTGTCGAGGCCAGTAAGGGGCAATGAGAATCAACTTGGCTCTCAAAACGGAAGCTTTCTGAATGACCTGTGGAATTAAAGGGAATGGGGGAAAAGCGTACAGAAGTCCCCAAGGCCAATCCTGGGTTAGAGAGTCTCTCAGGGTATGGCCTGGTAGGGGAAAGAGGGTGAAGAAGTCCGGGCATTTGCTGTTTTGGGGTGTAGCAAAAAGGTCACAACAAGGGGTGCCCCACTTCTGAAAAATCTCGTCCACTACCGATTGTTTGAGAGACCACTCGTGAGGCATGAGAATAGTTCTGCTCAGTCTGTCTGCTAAGAGGTTGGACCTGCCGGGGATGTGCGTTGCTGTCAGAAACCGATGAGAGGAGATTGCCCATTGCCAAAGTCTGAGAGCTTCTCGACATAAAGGATAGGACCTGGTCCCGCCCTGTTTGTTGATGTACCAGACTACAGACATGTTGTCCATTTGAACTGCAATAGTCCCCGAAGGAAGAAAGTCATTGAGGGCTTGCAACGTTAAAAGCACCACTCTCATCTCCAGGACATTTATGTGCAGATGGTATTCTGTGGGTTGCCAAGTCCCATGGACCATCCTGCCCTGATAATGCCCCCCCACCCGATCAGAGAGGCATCCGAAGTGACTGTGGCAACCGAAGTTGGGGGAACAAACGGTCGGCCCTGATGGAGCAGAGAAGATATCCACCAGGTTAGATGAGTCTTGCACGATTGTGTAACCAGAATTTCGTGCCTCATGGGTAGGTTCTGGAATGACCACTGAGTGAATAACATCCATTGCAGAAGACGCATGTGGAAGCGAGCTAATGGTAGAAGTACAATGGCTGCAGCCATAAGACCTAGAACCTTCAGAACCAATCTGGCTCTGACCTTGTTGCTCAGTAATATGATCCGAACGTATTTTTGGATGTCCAGAATACTCTGATTTGTTAGTCTGGCTAACATACTGACGGTGTTTAGCTCTGCGCCTATAAAGGTGATAGATTGGCAAGGCAGCAGAGAAGATTTTTCGACATTCACTGAGATTCCCAACTGTTTGCAGATCTGCAGAGTGTAGTCTCTGCATTGAAGAAGCTGATGCTTGGTGGTGGCGGAGAGGAGCCAGTCGTCTAAATAAGGAAACACCTGGAATCCTTGACGTCTCAGATGAGTCAGTAACCACTGCCATGCATTTGGTAAACACTCTGGGGGCTGAAGTGAGGCCAAAGGGCAGGGCTCTGAATTGATAATGACTGGTCCCCAGCTGAAAGCGGAGAAACCGCCTGGAGCGTCTGTGTATCTTTATGTGATAGTACGCGTCCTGAAGGTCTATCGAGCACATCCAGTTGTCCTTGCCCAAAAAGGGCAGAATGGACTGAAGTGACCATCCGGAATCTTGCCTTTCTGACAAATCTGTTTAGATTGCTCAGGTCTAAAATTGGTCTCCAATCTCCCGTCCTTTTGGGGACCAAAAAGAATCTTGAGTAGATGCCGGATCCTACTTGGTCTGCTGGAATTATTTGGACGGCTCTTTTTTCTAGGAGCTTTGAGACCTCCTGTTTTGCCAAATCCCTTTGACCGGGTGAGATGTCTGGAAGGGATTGGTGAGGTACGATACCTTTGAAGGGATTTTGTAACCCTCGGATATGATCGACTGTACCCATATGTCTTGTGAGAGGGAATGCCAGGCTAATGGGTACAGTGATATCCTTCCCCCGACTGCCTCCAAGGGTGGACAGTCGGGCAACACCTCAGGGATGCTGAAAGGGTTTGTCAGGAAGAGGCTCCCTGCTACCCTGATTCTGGGGACCCCTGCCTCTAGGGTGGCGTCTGTTATTGTTACCCCTCTGCCTCTGGGGAAAACTGACCACGTGTGTCGGCGTAACTCCTTGGGCTTTCGGAACCCACCCAGGGATGCCCCCCGGGAAAGGGTTTGTCAGGCTCCTTACCTTGAAAAACCACAATGTTAACACAGTTGAAATCATTGTGGGCTATGTAGATAAACATATAGAATAAGCCATTGTAATGGTTTTCTCTGAGACGTATTAACCCATAAACTGGAAGTTCTGCCTGCTTCTTCAGAGTCTGGGCCACATAAGAAGACTTAAACACTGATAATCTGACATATAATTAAGGAACTTAAGGCATGAACTGACGAATGAAAATATTCTCTTGTCCACCCTTTTGAAACTGTTGCACTCTTTTGTGGCAAACAGGAAAAATGCTCTGGTCTCTGGGAACTATACTGAACACAAGAAATCACATAAGGGTCTGTCCTGGGATGCTCTGTCAGGATATCAGTCCATTTCAAAAGGACATTATAAATGGCATCTATCTTCCTTGGAGAATAGAATCCAGATGTCTTTCTTTTGAACAGGTTTCATGGAAGACAGATGGCTAAATGTTCCTCATTCTTTTTCCTATAATACCCATTAAGATTATTTTGGGGAGAAAGGAACTACAGGCTAGTTCACAGACAACTTCATAATCCAGAGTATTTCTCCAAAGGACAGGATAACTGGGGGAACTTTGGGCAAAAGAGAGCTCATTATTCTCATCAGACACATAAATAAGGAAGTCAGTATCCCTTTCACAGAGTGAGACTGAGGGGAGAAGTAGACACTTCTCTCCTTCCAGAAAGGTGTGGCATATGCAGCAATATTTGAATGGTAGGCAAGGAGTGGGGGTCAATAGACAGAATCATGGCATTTGTGGTGACATTCGCTGTAGATGATACTAGATAACGAGAAGCTTGTGCAGATCCTAGTAATGAAGACAAAATGTGTTTTCAATGGGTGTGTTCCCACCCTCCAAACCCAACAAATGTTAAACAGTATGCACATTTAACATAGGGACACCCCAGCAAGCTTATTTGGCATGGAAGGACTGCAGACATCTCTTTAAATCTAGATGACAAACTTTTTATTCAGAGAGAGGCAAGAAAAGCATAATTCCAGGTTGAGGCTCTATAACTGAGTCATTGGATGGGGACTAAGAGGCTTGCTCTACATGAAATGGACAATTATGTGTAGCTCCCACTGTATTTCATTGTAGAAGTAATAGACTGCAGTTTTCCATTACACCACAAGGTGAAGCTCCTTTTAAGGAATATAAAAGACAATTTCAAAAGTGAAAGAGAGGAGACTGGAACACCAGCTGAAGGAGGGAAGACTGAAAGACTAGCTGTAGGAAAAAGGGCCGTGCAGCATGACTGGATTTTTTTTTTCCTTCTAGTGTTTTGGGACAGAGAAGTGAGGTAGCAGTTTGTGTCTGCCTCTTGCTGAAATCCTGGATGATGGTATTTTGTGGATTCAGGAGAGAAGTTCTGAAACCAGTAGTTCCACGCCTGCATATGATTCAGCAAGAAAAGGAGTTCCCTTGGGCCTAGTGCAGAGATGCCATAGATGACTACCAGAGTTCTGGTGGGTGAGTTTCCATTTTTCTCGTCAGAGGAACTGCGGTGCCTGGTCACTGGGATATTCTCGATGGAGGTGCGAGAGGCTTTTGGCCATCATTTTTTTATACTTTTATAAGACTGTGGATTGCCCACAAAATGTTTTCTGGATTACAAATAGCTGGGATCCATATGAGCTCCAACCTTGGGCCCCATCATGCCAGCAGTAGGACTGTAAGTAGTCACTGGCCAGTGAACAGGGTACAATAGAGTGTCTCATAGTTGGTCTGTTTAGATTAATCTAGGGGATACAGGGTGTTAGTACTGCTGCCTTAAAGACTCTTTATTGCTCAATGACATTGCATCTTTTTCATATCTGTACTGTTGTATTATAACCCTTTTTTTTCTCTCAGTGACATTGCATTTTTTTCCATATTTGTATTGCTGCATTATAAAAGCTTTGCTGCTCATTGATATTGCCTTTGTGTGCATGTTGGAATGTCAAGATCATTTCTGCTGAGTTCTGGGGAAGGGGGTAAATGTATAGTTTCATTACATGCATATCTCACTCTGTCTTACTACTAACTGGTGCACTGTTGAAATAATTTGTTTGTTGTTGTGCTATTGCTCTTTAAAACTTAAGTGTCACCTAGAATAAAATCTGTTATCACTTGCCACCTTGGGGTGTTGGGCCTAAAGAAGGGGTGTCACCATAGTTAGGTAGGAAGGAACCCATGTCTACTTCAGCTACACCTGCGGGTCTGCTACATTTGATTATGCATTAGATTCAGCAGCATAGGTAGACTGGTGCTAACAACTAGTGACACCTTTGCCAAAGTGATTACTGGTGGATTTACCTCTCCTGCTACTTTGGTATCTGCAAGTAGTATGTGCAAATTCAGTCTCTTACTGGATGAGGGACAGTAAGTATTACATGCAGTATCAGATACTTTCTCAGGCACAGACTTTCAAGAAGGACTCTCTTGCCACTGTCTGGACTCAAAATTCTTTTACCTTTTCCAGTTTACCTGAAACTGGCCTGGGATCAAAAGAAGGCCTTCCTCTCAATTTCTGTATTTTTTCCCCACTAATTATGCTATCTTCTGTGATTTGAGAAAGGACTCAAGCTTTTAGTACCTCCTTGGATTAGTATAATGGTTAAGGTGTTTACCTCACAGCCACAAGATACAGGGTTTAATTATCACCCTTGAAAGGGAAATGTGCTAGGTTTAAAGTGGCCCATGTGGGCAGCTAGCCTAGTACTTTCATATGACCCTATTGCTCAGGTGACAGATGGAATCACTGGCACTCATGGATGTTCTTCTCTTTTTGCATCTTTCTCTGGCAACACAAACAGTGCACCAGCACTTCCTGGCTCCTGTGATGTAATCACAGCTCAAACACTTTTAAAGGTATAAAGCAAAAACACAAGACTGACACCAAAGCTTTAGAACCCACTTGTCCTGCACAAAACAGATCCAGAATAGAAAGCAAAACACCAGGACTTGGAGGCGGCTGTAGAATCCAGTATAAACTTTTTTATTCGACACAAGTGCTTTTGTGGGTAACCCCACTTCTTCAGATGTCTAATACATTTTAAAAACAGCTCTTAGTTTAAATATCCCCTTAAACATATGATTAAAACCATCCAATACATTGTTCTAGTGTGAATAAGCACTTTCAATTTACAGCAGCATCCTAAAAGGTACATGCCATTAACTGAACTAGAAATCTGAATGTATATGTATACACTTCTAAAAGCCTATTTATAAAGTATCTAAGTTGTAATTCAAATTTCCATAAAATTTCAGTTTGCAATCACAAGCAATTGGAAATTTGAATTACAACTTAGATACTTTATAAATAGGGTTTTAGAAGTGTATACATATGCATTTCTACTTCAGTTAATGGCATGTACCTTCTAGGATGTTGCTTTAAATTGAAAGTGCTTGTTCACACTAGAACAATGTATTGGCTGGTTTTAATCATGTGTCTCAAGAAGATATTTAAACTAAGAGCTGTTTTTAAAATGTATTAAGACATCTGAAGAAGTGGGGTTACCCATGAAAGTGCTTGTGTCGAATAAAGATTTTTATACTGGATTCTACAGCTGCCTCCAAGTCCTGGTGTTTTACTTTTAAAAGTATATTTGTCTTTCTTAGCCTGCTGATCATCAGTCCCATTCCAAAGGCCAACTGATCCTTTCTTCACCAGTTCTAATGAGTGAAGTACTGTAAATCATGCTGGGAGGGGGCCTTGTTCTAGACAGAAAGTGTTTTCTGTCTCTTGATACCCAACCCTTGCAACCAGAGCCAGTGATAGTGGGCTACTTTTTTTTTTGAAAGGGCCATCATCCTGGCAGGCTAGATATCCTTTTATATCTTGAATTCCCCATTTATTAGACTATATCTCTGTAAAGCAAAGGGCTACACTGATGAGATGTGGATATATTCTTCAACACACCCTGAAGGGGCACAGTGCAAAGTACTTTTTAGTAGAAATGTGGTGCTGTTTGTGTGGTGATATGCCTAGTCTCCTGTCTTCTGTAAGGTGAGACCTGTGCAGCAAAGCCTTGTACTTTAGGAGTGGTGAGCTGGCATTGATCACTTATTGATTTTCCTGTCCTGTTAGCTTCTCCACTGCCTGGCCAACTAGCTGAACCTGGGCTGACAGGAAAGCAGTCAAAGCTATATCCCTCTGTGCCACGGAGGCCATACCAATGGAATAATTTGAAGGTTTGTTTGACTTAGGTAAAGAACATGGGAACTTCAAACAACCTTCACTAAGATCACGATACAATCTGTGTGAGTGACAGTAAATAACTAGATGCTCCCTTCTACCTCAATATTTATGGCATCATAATGTGCAGTGGCAGAAGTGCAAATAAACGTAGGAACTTGAGAGTTGCCAAAATTGTACTATCCTGGGAATATCAGTAGTGAAAATCCCAACAGTTTCATAATATAGAGGGCCTTCAAAGGCAGATCTTGAAAGTGTCACTGCATTGTGCCCATTGCAAATAAAATAACATTATAATCAGTAATCTGTGTGTTAGAGTCAATAGTAATGGAATGCAATAATGACTCACCGAGAAACTGTGTCTGGTTCCAGTGGCTTAGATACAGGAGGTGATGTTATATTCAGATCCAGTTTAACATCCTGTGTGTAGAATGATGAAATAAATTATTAAAACCTATTGATGCAACGAAGTCTGTAGTTTTCTTCACTCTTGTATGCCTACACACACACACACACACACACACACACACACACACACACACACACACACACACACACACACACACACACGAAAGATATGGAATTCCTTATTATTTTTTAAATACGTTCACTCCCAGTGTAGAGAAATGTTCTGAAACGAGGATCTTGTTGAGGGGCAGATTAAATGCGCCTTAAGCCCTGGGCGGTTTTCCATCCTCCTAAATTATATATACCAATTCCATGGTCCCACCACAGTGGAACAAACCCTAAAAGCACACTGCCATCTCAGACAGTACAACACAATACAGTAAAACTCATCACAACATAAAATCTTAGCACAATAAAAACAGTCATGATGACACAGCGATGATTCATAGGATAGCCATCAGCACAGGCTATTTCTAAAAAAGAAATACTAAAATAATAAATAAAAAGGGCACATAGAAAAGCCACATACAAGAACATCAGAAATACCCTGGAACACAATATTCTTCACTCTCTACCATAAAGTTCCTTTGAGGAAGGCCTGTGGGAAATATGCAAATGACTCATTAAGGACATAAAACTGTGCACCGTTACATGGCTTCCTAAAGCTCTCTGATGTTTTTGCTTTTCATAAATGTTTATTGAACCATTTAAGCTAATAAAACTAAACCCCAGTAGCTGTAGACATGACGCGTTTGAACTTTTTAAGGGCTTATCACTACACTGTGAATGAATAGTCTGGCCATTTTTTGACAACACTCTTTTTAAAAAGACCTTATGTCCATAATATTAGAGTGACTGCAAAATTTCCCAAATAAGGAAAAAAAAAACAAGTAAAAAGGACTCAAGAGAAAAGCCCCATAGCTAAAATATAAAAATGACTCTGGCATAACTGAGTCTTCAGTGTATAATACCTAAAACTTTCTTTGTAAAAGTCTCATGGGAATATACAAATGTCCCAGTAAGTATATACAATTGCTCAGTCTACATGGCTTCTGAAAGCCCAGTGACTTTTTCTTTGTGGTAGGCAACATTCATGGAGCTCATGAGAGCTGCTGTAGAGTTATAATGAGGCATTCAAGCCAATAAAGGCAAACCCAACCAGCAACAGACATCACATGTTCCACACTTTTTATGGGGTTCTCAATCCATCAAAAGTGGATAGTTAAAATTTTATGAAAACATTCAGCTTTTAAAAAACCTTAAACGCAATTCTCAAAGACTTGCTCTCAGTTTAAGCCACTTACACTGACAGCAGGTCTATTGGAGGCTGTCCAGTGGTGAAATCCTGGCTGTTTCTAGACAAGCCTTGCATCAAAGTAAGTCACTTACACCGAGAGCAGGTCTATTAGAGGCTGTCCCGTGGTGTAAAGCTGTTTATAAAAAGCCTTGCACCAAAATAAGTCACTTGCACTGACAGCAACCTTTTTGGAATCTAGCCCTTTATGTTCATGACATTAGGGTGTCTATAAAATTTCCAAAATTAAGACCAAATTAATAATTAAGTAAAAAGGTCATACAGAAAAGCCACATATGCCAAAGCATCAAAAACATCCTAACAAAAGGTAAATCCATGCAGTTGGAACACTTCTATTTCTTAAGTTATCATTTGCATGTTCCCATTGGTCTCCTTCATAAGATGAAAATGTCAGAGACCCAAAAACCAAAAAACAGAATGCACAAGACCTGGATGCTTTATCCGGAAAAAATTGCTGTCTGACCACGTAAAATGAAATGCAATTGCTGATGGAAAATTCAGCTGCAAATAAGCAGTAAAAAATGCAAAGTTGCAGTCCAAGTAAAATCCAAAGGAAACGTTTTTATTCACAAATCTTCAAACATGAGCGCTTTCGCCCGGTATTACCAGGCTTTATCAAGTGTAACAAAAAATATCTCCACATAGTGCTTATAAAGTACTCAGCTTAAACCCATTGGTTAATTAGTTAGGAGCATTAATTAACTAAATTAGTTGACATTTAGTTAGTTTTAAAGACAAAACTTGAATTACAATACGTAGAAATATACTGTACATCTAGAAATGTTCGTGTTCATTAACTACGTTGTTCGTTACAAAGTTAAATGGTTATTTTGTACTGTTGCCAAAATGATCTTTATTCATAAAAAGGTTTAAAACCACGTGAAATGTGTTGTATGCATGTTTGTCAAGCCAAATAAAATATGGTAAAAAATTAAAAATTAAAGATCATTCCATCACAAGTGAAAACCATGAATGGACATGTCTCAAAACTGTTAATAACAAACAAAATGTAGTGGGTCTTACAATATAAAAATACCTAAAACCTAACACTAATAATTAGAGTTGGAATAAAGGGTATCTAGCTAGAAACAAATGGGACAGGAAGATTTTGTGAAATGACAAGGGAATAAATCGTGACCATGACTTATAGTGTCTCAAATTTAAAGTGCATTTCTTTTAGCTTTAAGAATGCTAACCAAACTTAAACTGTCATTAAGACCTGGGTTCTTTGTGGCATTCAATCTTAATTGCCACGTCAATTCTCTGGTGCTGAGTGTAGTTTCCCAGTCCTCTCCTCTCTGGTCCTGGATTACTTTTTCTAAGACAAAAAAACAAATGGACATGTTGGGAACAAACCAAAAAATGCTTGAAAAAGGCATTTGTTTCTTTTTTACATTTGATGTCGTAAAGATGCTCGTATATCCTTCGTTTCAGTGCCCTTTCTGTTTTGCCCACATAAAATGATGTGCAAACCTTGCAAAAACCTAGGTATACCACGCCCGAAGAGTAACAGGAGTGATAGTCCCTGGCTGTCAGAGTGATGTTACGAGCAGAAATATGTACTTGGTTAGTGTTTGCAATGAAGGGGCACTGGTGGCATCTGCCGCAATGAAAAGTTCCTTTCCTTTTAGTGCAACTAAGATGTTCTGACTTTTCTGTAATGTTCGTATTTTGTTCAAAGATGCCCTTCAAGTTGATGTCCCTTTTTCTGATAAAGGAAATGCTGGTGGGGAAAATGTTGCCAAATTCCTCATGAGAAGTAACCACCGGCCAAAAATCTTTGATGGTCTTTTCAATAAAAAATGCATCAACTGAATATGTGTAAACAAAATTATTACGAACATTAGGATCCATGGCAAGTTGGATTCTAGGGAAAGGTACTCCTGTACCTAACAGAGGAGGAAAAAACTGGTCTCTTTTGATTAAAATCTCACTAAGGATGTCCTGAAAAAAAGAAAGTGGGTAACCCCTTTCTAAAAATAAAGTTCTGAGAAAGTCATTCTCTTCCAGAAATAGATCTGTGGTACTGCACATTCTGGAGGCTCGAACTAGTTGACCCTTGATTATTCCTTTCTTAATATAAAGGGGGTGCCCACTGTCAAAATGTAGAAAGGAATTAGAGTATGTGTCTTTTCGAAACACCTTGGAGAAAAAACCTTTCTTGTTTGGATTTTTTGTCAAGTGAATATCTAAGTAATGTAAAGTTGTATTACTTATTGCGTAGGTAAATTTGAGAAAGTCAGTGGTGCTGTTCAGATAGTCTATGAATAGGAGAAACTGTTCTTCTGTACCCGCCCAGAGGATACAAATATCGTCAAGGTATCTTTTGTAGAATCTAATATGTTGTTTCCAATTAGTGGAATGAATATATTCAGTTTCCCACTTGTGCAACACTATATTAGCGTATGCACTAGTGCAAGGTGCGCCCATGGCTACTCCACTTTTTTGACGAAAAAATTCTCCATTGAAGTAAATAAAATTATTAGATAAGACCGTAGTCATGAATTCTATTACTAGGTTAATTAAACCATTGCTCTAATTAGATTCTTTACTTAACATTTCACTAAACCATTGCATCCCTGTGCAATGTGGGATGCTAGGGAACAATTCGACTATGTCAATGGTTGCCATGAACAAGTTCGAATTGTCAATGTCTTGGTCCAAGCAAGTTAAAAATTCCCAGGAATCCTTACAGACAAAAGTTAACCTAGAGACATAGTTCTTTAAATGAAAATCAATAAATTTACTAAAAGGTTCTGTTATGCTCCCTGCTCCTGCTACAATCGGGCGGAATTTCAAACGATCAACTCCTTTGTGTACCTTAGGTATACCAAATAAAATAGGAGTTTTTGGTTTGGAAACCAGTAGGTAATTGTAGGACTTTTCATCAATAGCACCTTGCATCAAAAGATCGTATAAAGAATATTTTATGCTAGCAAGTGCAATATTTAACTCATTAAGGGAGATGGATTCATAAACGTTGGTGTCTTGCAACAAATCATATATATAGTTTTCATAGTCCAGTTGTTGCATTAATACTATCCCCCCTCCCTTATCAGGCTTCATCACCCGAATCTTTTCCTTTTTCAATTGGTCTATTACTAACTGTAATCTTTGTGGGAAGTTGGAAGGATGTGATGTCTGTTTCCTACCAAGATTCTCTCTCCAAGTATTCTCAATTAACTCTTCAAATATTTTTAAGGTAGGATGGGTGGGGGGGTTAAAAATACTGCTTCTATTAAGCGATTTGTCCTGTACAACCTGGTTTTTAAAGAATGATGTTAAATTCAAGTTTCTGATAAATAATTTTAACTCAATCAGAAGCTTTGGGAGGTAACTGTCCCTGTGAGGAACGTAATGTAACCCTTTAGTGAACAGTTCAAAAAAATAAGGAGTGATTTCTAATTCAGTGTAGTTGTAAATGGTGAAATTGTCAATAGTCATAATTTTACATATTCCCTGTTCTTCTTCAATAAAAAACTGTGAAGTACTGTTTTGCAAAGTTCTGTTTCCACCATTTAATGTCTCTTCCCCCAGGGATTCTGTTGGAAATGATTTATTTTCCCCCGTGGTCTGCCCTGGGGAACTTGAAAACCCTGTTGTGCATTACTAGCACCTTTTTGTGCCAACCGCTCACTTCTTCTAGGGATTTCTGGGTGGGAATAGTCATAGTCATCATTTATAACTTGTGTTTCACTAGGGCCTAAATCATTAAAGTTTGATCTTTGGCGCCCAGCTGATGCTGGATAAGCCCTACCCTCGCTATATTCAATTAAATCCCTTTCTAGCTTTTTAGCCTTTCTATCTAATACTTTAAAACAATATGCATCCACTTCCTTAAATGTGTCATCATATTTCTTTTTGAAACTATTAAATTTATCATCTTTAGTAATAGCATCATGTAAACCATTAAGTTCCTTTAAAATACAGTTGCCTTTGTTAACATAATCATTCACCATCAGGTTTAACATTTCTAATCCAGTTTTATTAAACAACTCAGTTAACTGGGAATGCAATAACGAGCCGTGTGAGCGTTGTTTGGAAACCGAAAACAACGTAACCCCTTAGGAACACGTTCTACTTTTATGCATTCTCTTAAATAGTTAATTTCGAGTTGTGAATTCTTGTATGCATAAAGTTTGTTTTTGAATGCATCAAACTTATTATCTAAATGCTCGAATTGAGCGTTCACAGTACCTGTTGGAAAGTGTGGTTGTTTTTCAGTCCACACTTTGAAATTAAAGCTGCTGTCAATACGAGCATCTAGACAGTCATTTTTGCTGTTAGGCATGCTGCCTTGCGAAGAACCCATAAGATGATCCACAATAACCGGTTGTTTTAACGTATTTTTTTATATTGTAAGACCCACTATATTTTGTTTGTTATTAACTGTTTTGAGACATGTCCATTCATGGTTTTCACTTGTGATGGAATGATCTTTAATTTTTAATTTTTTACCATATTTTATTTGGCTTGACAAACATGCATACAACACATTTCACGTGGTTTTAAACCTTTTTATGAATAAAGATCATTTTGGCAACAGTACAAAATAACCATTTAACTTTGTAATGAACAACGTAGTTAATGAACACGAACATTTCTAGATGTACAGTATATTTCTACGTATTGTAATTCAAGTTTTGTCTTTAAAACTAACTAAATGTCAACTAATTTAGTTAATTAATGCTCCTAACTAATTAACCAATGGGTTTAAGCTGAGTACTTTATAAGCACTATGTGGAGATATTTTTTGTTACACTTGATAAAGCCTGGTAATACCGGGCGAAAGCGCTCGTGTTTGAAGATTTGTGAATAAAAACGTTTCCTTTGGATTTTACTTGGACTGCAACTTTGCATTTTTTACTGCTTATTTGTAGCTGCATTTTCCATCAGCAATTACATTTCATTTTACATGGTCAGACAGCAATTTTTTCCGGATAAAGCATCCAGGTCTTGTGCATTCTCCTTCATAAGATATTACAGAGTGAGAGCTTTGGTATGCCAGAGTCTTTTTGATGACTTTTTTCCACTAAAAAATGAGGGATTTGTTCACAAAAACATACTATCTTTGACGGAAGCAGTACATGATTCTGTACACAACATGGCCTACAGTTAGGGCTGCCACTTTTCATGTAAAAAAAATTCTGGACATGTATGTGAACAGAGCCTGATCAAGGTCAAATGGGGCTCTAGGCAGAGTAATAGATCTTCCACAGAGCATCCCCTCCTACGGCACCCCCCAGCAGTCCCCTCCCCAACCATTCCAGTATTTCACTACTTAGCTATTTCTTCCCAGTTACCATAAACTCTGTTCAAACCTGTCAATGTGCATACTGGTTTATTTACTTCTACAGTGGTTACAGATATTGAAATAAAATACTACAAACACTAATAGCCATTTGCTAAACAAATATAGTCTCACAATAAAAACAGACTTAACATGAGCAGTAAACTTCTCTGCCCTGGAAACTCACATTCATTGAAAGGGTATTAAAACCCACATTCAAAGAAAATGCATCCGGCCAGTGGAGGATTAAGTTTAACTTTGGGCTGTTTTCAAACCATAGGCTCCTTGCATGCATTTTTAGGGCCATGCATACGTGTTCTTTGATTCACCTTCCTGATTGTATTAAATTATATTCCTTGTATAATACAGCACCACTTGACAGAATGTGTTTTAAATTTGTAGTTTTGAATATTCTTTCAGTAAGCAATGAAACAAAGTGTATGAATGAAACAATAATGACAAAACTACCCATTTTAGCAAATTTCAGCGATAAAAGGCTACTCAGACAGCTGCCATTACAATCCACCAATATCAGTCAATAAGCACAATCTCTGCAGAAGTAAAAATCATCCGAATAATTCCACATTTAAGAGATCTGTAACTAATGAAGAAGTTGCTACTAGCAAACAACTTTACATTTCAGTGTTTCATCTACAAATTCAGTGTCTGCTGCCCTTGAAGAATTAATTGCCTAGGTTGCATTAAAAAAATTGGTAAGCTGGTAATATTGCAATAGGGAATGGACTGACAAACTGACAAGTTCATAGTTATTAGGCATCTCATATAAAGGAGGACACATTCAGGAGTGCAGAACCCATATCCCCCCTTAAGATGCACCAAATAATCAGCAATCAAAAGGGTACTGCAATACCACCATTCTCTCTACATGATGTGGGAGTAGAATCCAGAACCTTCTGCACCACAGGCAATTATGCTACTAATTCTGGTTTTAAATTCTATGGCACAAACAGTGACTGCCATTTGCTAAACAAAACAGTTAGTTGCACATTGAAAACAGACTTAGCATGAGCAACAGTAAACTTTTCTTACCTAGGCTTGGTCTCTTGGCGACCATTCTACCATCATCTTCTCCTCCGACAATATAAAAAACCTTTAGCATCTAACCCAAACTGCCTTCACTTCCATACAGACTTGATTAAACAATGCATAGCTTCTGCTGAACCCAAATAAAACTAAACTCTTCCTTTTCACTCCCAAAAACCTCTCAACAGACTTTAAGATCACTTCACCTAACAATACTCAACTAGAAGTTGCCTCCAAAGCCAAACTACTAGGTGTGACCATAGACAATAAACTTTCCTTTGATCTACATATCTTCAATGCAATAAAAAACTCATTTCAAACTAGGCATGCTATATCAGCACAAAAACTTCATGAACTCAACCACCTAAGCCACCTTGGCCTCTACTTACCTGCTCCCTTCTCTACTCTACGATGCTCACATTTTGACAAACATTCAGATTATCCTAAAAAACAAACTGGAATCTTACTATAATAAAACTGCTAAATTTGCTATAAATGCCCCCATAACACACAGCACTGCAGAGCTTTCAGTACCCTCAGCTGGCTCAAACCTCCACACCTCCTAAACCACCTACAACTCAATATGGCATACAAAGTTGTACATCAACCCAATAACTGCCCAGCTCTCAACTCACTCCTTCAAACCTACCATCCCACCAGGTCCCTCCGATCTGAAGACAAACAACTAGTAACCCTACACAGACCAAATAAAAAAGCTGGACAATGTCTCTGCTCCTATACTGTTGCAAAACTCTGGAATGCCTTACCAACTAACATCAGACCTACAACGAACCACAAAAATTTAAACTCATGCTAAAAAATCACCTCTAAGATGATAGCATCTGCCTCTGTTCCAAAACAACCTAGCAACCCTTTACCCACCCTTGCATTTTTATCCCCCTCCCAAACAAAGCAGCAGCTAGATTATTAAGCTCCCCATCTATGTCTGTATTTTTAGCTGGTAGTCTTACTGATGTTATTACCTAACCCCTTCTCTTAACCCCTTCTCAAAAGGTCTACCTGCACTCTACCTAAAAAAATCATTGCAAAAGTATATCAAACTACACAAACTTCATAATAATTATGTGTACCAACAGCCTACTGAAGGATTTTAATTAGATAAACCAGCTGTATTATCCTTATTCTCTGTATTTCTTGAATGCAAATATTACTTCTGTAAATGAATACCAACTGCCTGTAACTTATGTTAAGCTAGAATCTCACATGCAAATGTAATTATCACTGTCCTGTCATTTATCTTTTTTTTTTATTTTGTGGAGCTTTTCTCCCTGGGTCTCCACTGAAAATGGGTTCCTAACTCAGTCAGATTTTCCTGATCAACAAATGTCAAATAAATAAATAAATAAATAAATAAGTAAGTAAAATACACTGCATAAGTTTTTCTTTCTTTTTTTCAAATTCTTGTAATTGTCTATTTTGTATGTTTGGGGGGCTCACACCTAGTCGGACTTTCCCAGTAAACAAATGTAAAATAACATAAAATAAATAAACTGAAACTCACAATTCCATAAAAATAAACTCATAATTCCCTAAAAATGTGATGAAATTCAAACTCACAATTCTGTCAGCAGTCTGGTAGTTGGTGTACTGGATTCGGGCTCTTGTCAGCAGTCTGGTAGTTGGTATAGAGGATTCGGGGTCTTGTCTCCTGTAACCAAGTCACAGGGTCAAGCCTGATCAAGTTAATTGACTAACCTGCCCCCCCCCCCCAACTAGGGCATTACATACCATAGCTCCATACTTCTCAATCTCTTAGCACAAGAAATCTGGACAAAGCCTAAAATAATGGGGGACAAAGGCTCAAAAACAGGGACAGACTTTAAATATTGCTCTGATAAACTTAGAAAGTTGCTAGAATAACAGGGTTTGTGATAGCATGCAGTTTCTGGAGGATACGAAGTCTGAAACACATATATGTCATTATTTAGTGACTTCAATTCTCCATGAATTGCCAGAAAACCACAAATTGTATGAGTAATATAGGTCAAGAAAGGAGGCAAAAATCTGGACAGTTGAGAAGTATGCATGCCTCTGAACCTTTTAGTGCAAGAAATCTGGACAAAGCCTAAAATAACGGAGATACAATGGCCCCAAAACTAGGGATAAATTTTAACTATTGCTCTTTTAAACTTAAAAAGGTGCTAAACAGGATTTGGGTTAGCATGCATTTTCTGAAACTCACATATGCCATTATTTAGTGACTTCAGTCCTCCGTGAATTGCCAGAAAACCACAAATTGTATGAGAAACAGACCACAACTATTGGACTACGGCTGGACATTTGTGAAACACACACACACACACACACACACACACACCATCTCTCTGCTTACCTTTCAAACTCTTAAAGCAAGAAACTGGACAAAGCCATAAATAAAAGGGGGACAAAGGCTCAAAAATAGGGACAATTTTTAAATATTGCTCTTACAAACTTAGAAAGTTAATAGAATAACTGTTTTTGCATTAGCATGAATTTTCTGAAGGGTATGAAATCTGAAATTCAAATGTCTGTCATTATGTTCTAACTTCAATCATTAATAATTTGTTACTAATTTGCCAGAAAACCACAATTTCGTAAAAATGGAACAAAAATATTAGGCAAAAATCTGTGTAGTTGAGAAGTATGCCTCTTTGCTCTCATTACACATGCACATGCATGCACACACACACACACACACACACACACACACACACACACACACACACACACACACACACGCACACATTCACATACACACACACACCTTGTCTCTCATACAGAAATGGAAGAAACAGCTAGTTACATTTTTTTTATACAGACACTTACTTGCCTTCTGTCTTACTGGAATGGCTACGGCTAGTTTAAATTTTGTGCGCAAGTGTGGAGTAAGTTTACATCTGTGGTGGCATGCATGCATGTGAAGCATGGTCTTCCTTAAGGAAGACACCACCACCGTAGTGTTAAAAAGTTTTTTTTTTTTTCAATCCGGTAGATAAATCATTTTATTTTTTCCAGACAATACACCATCCAGAAAAGGCAGTCTCCATTTTCCAGACAGTGCCCCTTAATTCCGAGTCCAGAAGAATTCTGGATGGTTGGCAACCCTACCTACATTTCAGAAAGCCAACTGGCTGAGATAACCGCTACTTAGAAAAAAGTTTTGAAGGCAAAACAAACAAAAAAAAAAACACACGAGTGCTGTTGAATTTATGATATCAAATGAAGGATGTTGGCTTTTGATTTCCAAAAGTTAATTCCCAAGAGGGGGAAAGAGGATTACTTGAGGCCTTAAATTGAATAGTTACTTCAGAAACTGTTCTACAGCAGTCAAATATGATAAGGAGGATCTACAAGCAAGTAAGCAGAAATGGCACAGAAATGAGTCAAAAATAAATTGTATAAGGCATTAAGATATTGTAGTGACTATGGCAGTGAAAAGGAAGCTGGAATAATAACTTTCTTAGGTTCTAATAGAGGTTGTCAAGTACACTTTCATCCACAGGACATTTCTGTGAATTCTGTGGACTATAAACAACAAAATACTGCTCTTGGTGAAGTGAGAAACAAGGCCTCCCAACAGCATATATAGGGGAGCAAAGCCTCCTGCATTATCTTACTAAATAAAATCATCACCGAGATCATACTACCTCAAGAGATGGGACAGATTTATGGAGGTGTCCTCTCAATGACCTGGGACTACATTACATTAATATTTACTGCTTTTTAGCATGCAAGTACCAAAAACATGACTGTTTAGAAATGTAGATTTAATTTGTAATAGACTTCTAAGTTTCTTTTGGAATTCTCAGCACCTTTATGGAGAAAAGATGACCAAGAGTAATCAGCCTAGGACAATCCAAGCAGCTGGATTAAGAGATCTGAGAGTCAGGTGTTACATTTTTCTTTTCTGTTGCTTTAATGATTTGCTGTAAAGGCCCAGTAGCAGAGGCTTTGCTACAATAACTTGGGTTAGCAGAGTAAGTTGTGGATATCTTGGACAGTGAGAAACTCTCAGAATATGCTTTGTTTTACCTCATTTCACCTCCATATGCAATTTTGGAATTAAAAACACTGGATGGAATACATGCATACGTTAGTCCCCGATTCCAAATTATGGAAAAGGTATTGATCTCATTTATTTTGGGAATGAGAGCCTGGATTGGAACAAATGAAGTAAAGATTTAAGTGGGTGGTATATTCAGACCCTTTGATACATACCCAGTTTTTTGTTATGCTGAAAAAGAGATTTTTCTCCTGCATTCATTCTTCAGAAATTACAATTTGTTTTCACAGAGTGGTAACTATGGTGTTTTTTTGGGCTGGAATACAAATGGATTGTTCAGACTCTACACAGGTGAACAGATGAGAGCCATGTTTATTTGCTGGTGCATGTGCAATACAAAAACATTTTTGTATTGCCTGCAACAATGTGCAGAATCACTACATTCAAACTATCTCACAGGCACCATATATATATTCTTATAGAGACTTTAAATCAATAGTGTTTATTTTATAGATTCAATGTTGTGAATTTATAATATAGGCAAATGTTATATATTTTTTTCTAAGATCTATTTTCAAGTGTATAGATACATACGTATAAAATTGTTTTTATTTTATTCATATTGAGGGAATTCAGCACTGTGCACTTTAAGTATTTGTGGTTGATTCATTACCAAGTGTTTTTAATTATCTATTTATTGCGAACGCTTTGATTGGTTAAGTTTGAGCATAAATTAAGAAGTAAAGCAGGTACAATTGGTTCTGAAGAAATCTACGGGAGTAGATGAAAGCGCTCAACCAGTTTGTGATTTTATAAACCTGATTGTGATTTTGATTATCCTTACTGGGACTGTTTCAGCTTCTTCGGGGGCTGTGTCTGTTCTACAGTTGGACTGACCAGTAGCAGTTGTTTATCTCAAAACTTGTCAGAGCTACTTGCATGACCATCATTTCTTCATTTTTTTGCGATTTATGTATTGCTGTCTCTGAGCTAAGGATCACAGACCTAGTATTTTCATTAATAAGAAATGGGACATTCATGCATAATCTAATGGGTTATGCATAATCTAATGGGCTTGTGGTGAACTTCTGATTTTGTACTGTAAATAAGAGAAAGTCTTGTGCCTAAAACCTGGTGCTCCCTCTGAAATTCCTTGACCAAGGCTACATGTTGTGAGGAATGTAATGCAATGATTGTGAGGTCTAGTTCTACAGGTTCAAGAAACACTGCTGTATTTCCTTGTGTGTAGTCTTGCACTAAGAACAAAGATGAAGATATATAATGTGACACCTTTACAAACATTCTTCCTATCAATTGTAAATTCTTGTGTGATGTGAAAAATAGTCTATCATCAGCTGTTACATGTTCTGGTGAGCTTGGGTATCTAGAATAGCTTTCAAAAATCCCTTTGACTTAGAATGGTCCAGCTCTGATTTCTTGTAACTGAATGCAATACATAAACTTTGAAAACACTATATAGTTTGTTGAAATGTGGAACAAAGTTGGTGGAGGTAATCAGCTTGAATATAACAACTCCTCCAGGTGAGAGTTTCATCTTTTGATGAAATACCACCACTTAAATGTTATTTCTCTGATCCCTGTCCTCCAGATGTTCAGTTCTCAGACTTGTTTTACATTGTACGGCTAAACTGTGAGAACCTAACTGTGAGAGTTGTGTTTTCAAGCCTTTGAAGTCATATAAACCATAGTTTTGGTGGGTGTATTATCTGCTTTTGATTCATTCAGCTTGCTGGTAGCAGGATTTGTATTGACTTCTCAGGGTAGAGCTGTCTAGACAATGGCAAATATTTTTTCATCGGTTTCTGGTGGGTAAAATCTGGTTCTAGGAACTTTAGGAATGGTCTCAGTACAGTACAGTAGAAAGATCAAATGAAAAATAAGCAGTGAAGTGAATTCCTAACAGGAGTCTCACCAGGATCTTAAAAAAAAATTACCTGTGTGCCTTGTGGTTGGGATCATAAAGATAAGCACAGTGAAGGTCCAAACGTAATAGATAAGTATTCTGAAACCTGAGAGGTTCTTGCTGGTGTACGTGTGCTGACAAAGCTAGCTTTGTAAGGGTTTGAATAGACACAGCTACATTTTAATGTACTACAACAATTATAGGCCTACTGAAACATGGCTCTGTAGAGGTGAAACACCTATAGGTGGACCAATAACCTGGGTGCTTCTTTATTTTAACTCCTGTGACACAGCAGCCAGAGTTCCTGGTTTCTCTTTAACCAGTGGAGAGAATAGTGAGTTGGTTATACTCCAAGCAGACTATAAATGATTTTTCTTTAGGTAGATAGTAAATGTTGGAGGTCTGATGGAGAGGAAAGAGGTAACTAGAAATATATGTTTTGGGAGTATAATGAGTTGGCAGATTTTAACAATCCCTTACAGAGTACACTTGTCAGAAATATTAAGATAGCAGATGGCTGTAACTAAAGAAATTGTTCTTTTGAGCTGTGACACTGAATCTAAAGTGTCTAAATATAGTATGTTTAATTATGTCGGCTGCCAAAAAAGCGATTACTAGAAAATGGAAATCAAAATCTAAACCAAGTGTATTTGAAGTATTGAATAATGTAAAAGACAGAAAGGGACTGGAAGAGGGATCTTTCAAAAAGGAAGAACTAAGAGGGATCTTTCAAAAAGGAAGGACTAAATGTGTAAGTGTAGGTGCAAACAAATTCCAAATTGGAAAAACTCTCTGCTCAGCCTCAAAACGTAAATTAGAACACTAGAGAAAACCTCCAAAGCCAATTATGAATTGAAACTAGCCTCTGAAACAAAAGGAAACCACAAAAACCATTTTCAGCTCTATCAGAAACCTCCATGGAAAGCTCAGGTTTATTCTGAATTTGTACTTAACGGTACCAGTTACACTGATCCTTTTTACTTAGCCAAACTGCTACCAGATAGGTTCAGTGCAAACTTCACCCACTACCCCCCCAAAGGCCCATTTGACATCCCTGATACTTGTCTCGCACCTCACATCTCTATAGATTAAGTGTTAAAGGCCCCATCCAAGGCAAAGAACACAGCCTCCATGGGACCTGACAGTATCCCAGACTGTATTCTGCACCATCTCCAGCAAGAACTAGCTTTGCCATTAAGCACCCTATTCAACTACAGCCTAAGTGCAGGCTTCATTCCAGCAGAGTGGAGAACTGCCATTGTCATCCCCTTGCACAAAGGTGGTGTCACTACTGACCCTGGAAACTATTGCCCCATTAGAATGACAAGTCCGATCTGTAAAGCCATGGAGGGTATTATTATGGAACTCAAACAAGGACATAGGCAATCACCAAGCCCTTGACCCCACCCACTTCAGATTCGTCAAGGCAGATCTTGCCTATTGAACCTGGTGGACTTCGTTGAGACTACCCCCATGGCCCTGGATGAGGGAAAGTCAGTACATACAGCTTACCTTGACTTGGCCAAGGCCTTTGACACAACCCCCCTACTCGGGCGTCATTGAAAAGCTAATGCAACTTGGCATAAACCCCTATCTCATCCGGTGGGTGGCCAAATGGCTCACAAATAGGATCCTCAAGGTCAAAACAGGCGCCTCTACCTCTGACAGCAGACCTGTCATTAGTGGTGTTCCCAAGGGATCTGTCCTGGGACCCCTACTATTTGGCATCTACTTCTCAGAGGTCCAGTCAAAGAGAAAAGGCCTGTGCCTTTCCGAGTTTGCAGATGATTGTAAGTTGGGTCCTGTCATTGACTCCACAAATTATGTCAACATACTGCAAGAGGGTCTCACAGCAACAAATGACTGGTGCCAAAGTCATGGCCTTAAGTTAAATGTAAAAAATATATTATCATACCATTCAGCAAAAACACATCCCCTACTGATTACTGCATCAACAGCAACCCCCTAAGCACACAACCTGTGGTGAGAGACCTGGGTACTCAGGTTGACAACAATCTCACATTCAACCATCATGTAACGTCAGTGGTCAGAAAAGCTTTTTACTTGGTTTATCTCATAAGTAAAGGGATTCCATCCAGAAAAAAAGGTTATTACCTCTCTGTACTTCTCCCTCATTAGGCCAATAATTGAGTATAACTAATTGGAAAGGCCACAGAAATATTTCACAAAAAGCATCCAAGGCCTCCAACCCCTGTCCTATGTGGACAGGCTCAAATCACTATCACTCAGCTATCATACAGATTGCTCAGAGGTGATTTGTGTCTCGCCTACAAGGCAATATTGGACCCTACCCTACTAGAGATGCTCCATATCCATAAGCCTAACTTCTCGCGGATTACCCACATGAAAGGCCTAAATCTAATATGCAACATCAACAAAACCTGCTGGAGGGACAGGTTTGTCTCCCAGAGGCTGTTCTGTCTCTAGACTAGACTTCACATACATGTCAAACAGAGTACCTTGCTGACCCTCTTTAAGAGCAATCTTGACAAGTGGATGGGAAACCACAAATTTGTCCCAGGGGATCCACCTGTGTCCCTCACTGACAGGGGTGACAGGTGTTGACTGAGGTCTCTTTTTTGGGGATAAACTCTTGGCTTAGCTTGTAAGGGCCCCATGCCCATTAGCCTAGTAACCTCCTATAATCCTAAGAGAGGGGATCCTGGGTTCAGTCCCCAGAAAATTGTCTGTTTTTTCCTTCTTATTGACTTGTTAATATGGCTCATCACTACCAAACCCCTTTTTGCCTATGTTGTACATGAGGTCAGGGTGTCATGTCAACAGTGACCATCAATGGATCTAATATTTACATTTTGTACTAAGTTAATCATTTGTTCTGCATTGTATGCTTGTACGTTCAAAATCATGATCATGGTGGTTTTCTGGCTGAAAAGGGAAACAACTGCTCTTTGGAGAAACTAGATATGCAGCTTTTTATAATACATTTAAGTGGAGGCTCATGCAAAAGTATTTTCATGTTGCCATTTACTTCTATTTTGGATAAAGTAAGGGCACACCATGGAGAAGAGAGAAGACTATGACCGGATCACTTATAATCAAACTGTAATATGTCTGAGAAATGAATAGTAAAAGATTCACTTTTAAAAAGCAAAGCTCTAGATATCAATTTTTGATATCAATTTTTAGAACACATAACTGGTTTTGATCAGAGACCTTATCATAATGTTGTGAGTACATGAGAAGTTTTTTAGTTACCATTTCTGTGGCAGTGTACAGTATACTATAAGTTGAGAAAAAATATGCAGAATTCTATAAAACCAGTTTGACTACTACCAAATGGGAGTGTCACAGATTCTGTTTGACAAGATGTTAAGATTGTCAAGATGGCTTTGTCATGTAGAAACAATTGTACTTGTTCTGATATTCTTTATCCTTTTTACCCACAGGATCTTATACAGCACCTCCTCTTCTTTTGCCTCATCAAACCAGTTGTTCTTCTTTTGAAGGTGGGAGCCAGATACCTCCAGTTTGGTTGATAATCTGTGGCCCATTCATTTCCTGGCTGGAAGGCATCTTCAGTCCAGTCCTTCCCTGGACAGACCAGTGTCAATTGGGAGGGAGCAGGTTAGTCCCCTCCTAGCTCCCTGGAACTCCTAACTGTACAAAAGCTCTAATGAGCTTCATGAATGTTGTCTACCACACAGAAGCACACATGCTTCTGTACATGTGTTTCCCCCAGTTAGAGCTATACATCCTGGGTGATATGTGTTCAGCAGGAAAAAACACCGAAATTGGTGTTGCCAAACACCACGTACCAACCAAACAAACTGGAAGTGAAGTGAAGGATAACCTTCAAAGTTTAATGTAAATCAATTTAAATGTGTTCAGCAGGCCCATTTTCCATGGGTGCAGCATCTAGTTCTTCCACTAGCTGTCACCTAAGTGACAAACTGGGCCACCTCCTTCTACCCAGCACAGGTGAGCCAGCTGTAGCTGTTCACTGTCATCCTCCTTGACCTTTCAGCTGCTTTGATAGTTCAGTAAAAAATATCATCCGAGATCTCTTTCAGACCACTATAAATATTTCAGCAAAATGCTAGTAAACAATTGGCTATGATTACAACGAGAATTGGGATTTTTTACTATACTTGATATTGTGAAAAAACTGAAAAGTCCTTTTTATTGTGAGGGTCTGCAGGATTTAATGTTTTTGTAAAAAACAAAATGAGAACAATGTTAACATTATGTCTTGGATTTATTTCACTATTTCTTGGTCTGACAGTGCTAAAGGGAGTAAGCTGCTTCCTATACACCGGGTTTTTATTTACACAACATTTGTCCTCCGCTTGATTCTGAGCAAGTCACTTAACCAGAATATTCTCTTGGGCTGAGCTGAATAAAGTTCCATGTGGATCAATATCCCATCCTAGTAAACCAATTAATAATTCTAGTTACATTTAGTAAATGCCTGTTAGAACAGTACATTTCCCTTATTTCATTTTTGTAATGATAAATGCGAATGTATACAATATGCAAGGTGTGAAATGTCAGCATAGTTACTCGTTATATTTTTCAACTGAAAAAAGCATAAACTAAATAATGCATCAACTATGCCCTAGACTACCAGATTCATCCCACACTTATTTTGCTTCTTCTGATCTTGTATTGCTAACACTGTAATAATTGTTAACATGTAGGCATACTTCTCTCAACTCGTATATATTGCTCATTAAAAATTAATTAGTGCAGTTGTGAGGAAAAACAGGGGTGTGTAACAGCCTTTAAATCTATTAGTTAATTAGTAGTGCATTTGACTTCTATCAGCTAAGTGTAGGTGGTGTAAGGTTTGCCCAGGGTTTAACAGTGAGGTTCATACATGATATCCTCAATTTAACAAGGTTCTTATGCATTAACTTTTCTGTTAAAATCCTTTTGTTTTTCTAATTTTTCATATCATAACTAGGGTACTTTATGTATTCAAACAGTGTTATATTTTATATCAGAAGCATAACAAATTATGCTCAGATACTAACTTTAGGGCATTTAAAAATTAGAGTTAATGTGTCACCATGTGTTCCCCTTCATACACATTTTAATAATTATTGCTTAATGAAGCACTTTATTCCTTTCTTTTAATTCTTGTTTGCAACTATGTGGCAAATAAAGCTTAAGTCCTATAAGGTAGAAGAACTACATTATGATTTTACAATGAAATAAAATTTTAAATTTATGATGGTAAATCAATTAAATGCTCACAGAAAAGGGCGACTTTGCTGAACACTATGTTATCTGTAAATGTTAAACAAGCACAAAAGATGACAAGAAAAAATGACCAACCTCCATGTCAGGTTTTGTTTCAAGGTCTTGATATTCTTCAGAATGACTCTGTGAGTTGTACATAGGCATGCCTGTGTTTCTGTAAGTAAAAGCAATACATAAAGTACGTTATTTTTCTGAAAACTGAACATTCTGTCGCTGAACACACAGAACACACATCACCAAAACATAGCTGTGGTATTATATTATATTCACATCACCAAAACATATCTGTGGTATTATATTATATTCACACCACCAAAACATATCTGTGGTATTATATTATACTTATAGCACCAAAACACATATGTGGTATTACACTTTGTTTTTTTAAAATGTAACCTTATACATTTTCAGCTAATTCAGTTAAATAGCTGACTTATTTTCATAATTAGAACTTATCTTGACATTTTTTCTGTTAGATCAATTATCATGTGAGGCTAGTGATGGTACATACCCACATTGTTTTGGGTAGTACCCTTTCATAGCTCATTCATGCCCTGCATGATATGCAAGGATAATTTACTGACCTGACAGATAGCCCATATGTATACATATCTCTGAAGCAATCTATAGTCACTATTTCCTGAGCTGCACTAATTTTGCACATTATCTGATGCAAACACAGTTTATAACTAAATCCCCTTCATAATAGTTCTTACAGGTTCATAGGAGGTTACTAGGTTAGTGGCCCTAAGGCCCTTACAAGCTTAGCCATGTAATACCCATGTTCCCTAACTGACCATTGTTAGATGGTTCCCTAATCAATCATTGTTAGATGGTTCCCTAATCAATCATTGTTAGATGGTTTGATTGTCTGAAGAGCAAATCTATAATCAGCACAGGCTGGCCCTGTCTATAAGGGACATAGGTGCCACCCCAGTGGTGAATTCACGATCTCTCATCCAGTTGTTCAGGTTGAGCTTAAATAGGCTCATTGAGAAGCTCTGTTTAATGTGAATTGGGAGTTTATTCCAGATTACTGGCAGTCTCTGTGAGACATATGTCTCTCCAGCATGTTTTGTTTAAGTCACAGGCTAGGTTGAGATCTTTGGAGCGAGTGACTCTTGTCCCATTTAATTTGCGGATGAGCAGCATTTCCATTAGGGCAGGGTCAGAGACTGCTCTGTAGGCCAGGCACAGGTTGCTTCTCAGCAGTCTGTAGGAGACAGAGTACAGCAATAGAGCTTTCAGTCTTTTCATGTAGGTCATGTTTGGGAGCCCCTGAATTTCTGTGGGTCAGGAACCTCTGTGGTCTCTGCAGCTGCTGCAGGTGAGGTAAATGCAAAAGGGGGTGTTCTACTCTGTTTGTGGCCTGATGAGAGTGGAGTACAGAGGAAGTAATCCTATTTGTGGCCTGATGAGGGTGGAGTACAGAGGAAGTAATCCTATTTGTGGCCTGATGAGGGTGGAGTACAGAGGAATTAAAAACATCCTTGGTTGTGGATGTGATGCCCTTACTTATTAGGTGTGCAATGTAAAAGGCTTTACTTACCACTGTGGACACATGGTGATTGAAGTTTAGACTGCTATCAACTTGTGTTCCCAAGTCATGCACCACTGGGTTTGAGCTTAGTGGGGGTGCTGCCTATATTGTAATTTGCAGGAGCTACTACTTTGACAAAGGAGATAACAATGCACTTTTTTTGCATTTAGTTTTAAATCATGGCTTCACCACCAATCATTTGTCTGTGTTAATCCCTCCTGTATTATGTTAATATTTTTAGAGGACTCAATGTTTGTTCCCAGTTTGCAGTCATCTGTGAACTTAGCAAGCCACAGGATGTCTACATTTACTTGGACTTCCAAGAAATAGATTCTAAGCAGTAGAGGACCCAGCACAGAACCTTGTGGTACTCCACTGGTAACTGTTATACTGTTGGAGGTGGAATACCCAACTTTGACATTATGGGTTCTGTTGGTGAGCCAGTTTACTAACCTTCTAGTGACATATGGGTTAATCCCCATATGGTAGAGTTTCTCGATGATACCTGACTGGGGGATTGTGTCAAAAGTCTTGGCTAAGTCAAGATAGGTGGTATGTACTGCTTTGCCTTTATCCAGGGATTTGGTGACATTTTCGAACAAGTCCACCAAGTTTAGTAAGCATGATCTACCCTTAACAAAGCCAAATTGGATTGGGTCGAGAATATGAAGGTTCTTGTTGATAAGGTCCATGATTATTCTTTCCATGGCCTTACAGATAAGGCTGGTTAGGCTTATGGATCTATATTTCTCAGGGTTGGTTGATGGACCCCCTTTGTGCAAGGGGATTACAGTTGCTGTTCTCCACTCTACTGGAACAAAGCTAGTGCTCAGGCTAAGGTTAAAGACATGCCAAGTGCATCCACTAGGTCATGATTTAGGTTGTTTAGTAAGCAGACTGGGATGATATCTGGTCCCATAGAGACTGTGGTTTTGGCTTTGGAGAGGGGGGTATGACCTGCTCATTGGTGATACTGGAGAGAGGACAGGTGTCAGGTGTGCTTTGGGGTATGACTGATGGGGGGGTAAAGTTGGCACCAAATCTGTCAGCTAACAGGTTGGCAATTTCCTCTGTGTCAGTGTGAGTGGTACTGTCCACTATGAGTTTGGCACATAGCTGGGAATTCCCTTTTAGATTTTGGAAGTAGATAAAGAATGCCTTATGATTGTCTTTAGCTAGGGAAGCTAATTTAGCCTCATAAATAGCTTTAGAGGACTTCACCAGATATCTGATTTGCTTGTTCAAGCTGTGGAAAATATTTTTTCTCTGCTGCCTAAGTTTCCTCTTGTTTTTAGATTTCAGTTTTGTCCTTTTGTTATATAACCTGTTTATACTCGAGGTCTACCAGGGTGGCTTGTTTTTACAGGAGGACTTGGTTTTGATCCTGTCAGGTACAGCAGAGTCAATACAGTTGTTTAAGTGGTTATACAGGGCATTTGTGTGCTCCTCTGCATGGAGTCATTGTTGGCTGTGCTAGCAGGGGGTTTGAAATTTTTCAAACCATTGCTTAGAAAGCTATAGTTTGTTTTGAAGAAGATTTTCATTCTTATTGCTCCTGTGGGGGTGTCAGCTCTGATTGTTACTTTGAATGAAACAGATTTATGGTCTCACATTACTAAGGAGGGCAGAACACAGGGGGTAGTGCAGTGACCCCCCCCCATATTGGTGAGTAGTAAGTCGAGAACATTTGAGTCTCTTGTGGGAGTACAGACTAACTGTTCCAGAACATTTGTATTAACAAAGTCCAAGAATATATGGGTAGTCAAGCCTGTGCTCATGTACATTGCCCACTTCATAGAAGGATAGTTGAAATCTGCCATAACCAAGGTGTTTGGCTGTATAGTGAGTGACTCAAGCAAGTCCAGGTAGGCGTTGTGCTTCCCATGGTTCACTGTGGGGGACCTGTAGCTAGCAATGATGTGGCAGGGTGTTTTACCTATAGTTGTTTAGACCTGGGGTAGCTCAAAAGAGTTGTACTGTTTAATCAGTCACTAGGTGTATTTGGATTTAATGGAGATGGATATACCTACACCTTTGGTTCTTTCATGCTCGTTATGAGGTCTGAACATGTGGAAGGCATTGTAAATTTGCACAGCAAGGGTGCTCTCTGAGGCCTTGAACAAAGTCTCAGTGACTGCACAGATGTCAGCATCTTCTGAGGTGAGGAGAACTTCCAGGGACTGCAGTTTCTTGTTTAGACTTCTAGCATTGAGCAGCCTAACTTTGAGTTTGTCTGTAGTGGATTTTTTTATGTGTGTTGTTTTAGTGTTGCCTAAAAAGGTACTATGGTGGAGGTGAGCATCTTTGCCAGTATTCAAAAGCCTAGAGAAGAGACAGGTGAAGACCATCTCTGGCAATGTAGCATGGTCTGATGACCATGTCTTCCCAGGCTGGCAGATACTGGATTCCCCTGGATTGATGCCAGCAGCTAAGTCAATATTTTTTTATTTATATTGTGGCATCATCCTGGCTGAAGGTACAATTTTGCTTAGGGCTATGGACAAACCTGCCTGGGACACATAATCTGAGAGTTCAGTCACTTCTCTCTTCATATAATCCAGGGAGGTACATCTCAAGTCATTCACCTCAACAGTTACTATGATAGAGTCATAACAGTAACTGTTGTTCAGTGACTTGAGTGTGTGCATGATTTGATGGATCCTGCACCTGGCAAGCAGCTGACTATGACCTTCTCCTTGTCCAGCCTGGTGAGGGGAACATCTGTGTGTCTCACTATGGAATCTCCTATGACCAGGACATTTGGTTTTGAGGTGTTCTTCCTTAGGGTTTATTCGTTGAGTCACTAGTATGTGTGTTATGTGTAGTAGATTTTGGTTGTGCTCTAGTATGTGTGAGTTGTTTGTGCCTGGGAGGTCTTTGGTCTTTTGTTAGGCTGTTAGTGATTACCTCCGTGTATGTGGGTTTATGTGTTGTGACTTTATCTTGTGTGAGAGGAGAGGAGAGGTGTGTGTGCTGACAAGCTGTTTGTTGTCTTGCTCATTGTTATGTGAGGGGATTGATTCCAGTTTCATAGCATAGTTACATCTCTTACATACTGTATTTGCTCTAGGATCAAATGGTTGCCATTATACACAAGGCAATTACTACTTTGCCTCAGGATGCCCATGTCAATAAGGTTGTTTGGAGAAATGTTGGGAAACTGACCGTCTATTGTAACAGTTTAAATGGTAAGAACTGTTATGGGGGGTGGGAAGTTAGATCAGCTTTTGCTCTAGGGTTAGCAAGGGGACTTATTCAATTGAGGATTACGGATTAAAAATTGTGGCAGTGCTGCTCAGTGCTTAGCTGAGTTGCCTGCAGTGCAGCAGGGAAGCCTGGGAGGATTCCATTGACTGTTCTCCAGGGATAAAGTTGTATCTAGGAATTTGCATCCATACAAGGCACCTCTAACTCACATTACATGGTGCACAGCTACACGCAAATGCTAGGCTTAAATGCAAGAGAATTTACATAGTTTTAATAGAAACTATCAATAGGAAAGCCACACACAGAGCCTTATTCCGGCAATCCTCAACTCAGATGGGTCCTGAGCTACATACTTCTGCCAAGAGGATGCAGGGAGGTCCTCTTAACATAACATGGTTGGTTTTAGTGCTCAAGTGATACCAAACTGTCTAGATTCAGTAAGTCTGAATCTGGCTTATGCTATTTAAGGCAGAAGTAGCAATGGTATGAAGTGCAGAATGAAGCAGCCACAGCAGCAAAAAACAGTTAAAAAGAAGCAGCGGCTCAATAAAATACAGTTCACAAAGTGCAATACAGGCTTAAATTATACTTATTTTTAGAAGATTTCAGTGGATGCCTTGGATTTCTGTTAAGATACACTCCAGACCTCTGGCTAAGAATGCTAAACCCTGAGCTGCTCTGGTAAACTGAGTGCAAACCTGCACACATACAAGGTTTAAATACAAGGACATGTAAGCAGTTTTAACACAAATTACTAATAGGAAAGCCCCCCCACAGAGTCATATTCCAGCAATCCCCAACTCACATGGGTCTTGAGCTACACACTTCTGCCACAAGGGTGCAGGGAGGCACTCAATGTAAAATGTCTGGTCTTAGTGCTCAAGTGATACCAAACAGTCAAGATTCAGCAAGTCTGAATCTAGCCTATGTTATTTAAGGCAGAAGTAACAATGATACAAAGTGCTGAATGAAGCAGTCACAGCAGCAAAAAACAGTAAAAATGAAGCAGCAGGTCAATAAAATACAGTTCACAAAGTGCAATACAGGCTTAAATTATACTTATTTTAGAAGATTCCAGTGGATGCCTTGGACTTCTGTTCAGATGCACTCCAGACCTCTGGCTAAGAACTCCAAACACTGAATAGCTCTGGTAAACTGTGTAGACCACAAACCTTCCTAATGTAAAATTACTGGCTTGGAGCCAAAGTGTTTAAACCAGAACTAACACGCTTTCAGAATAACAGCCACAATAAGCCATCACCAAAAATTTCCAGCTCAGAAGTGTGGAGGCTACCTTCTCCTACCAGAAGAGTGTAGAGCACAAACATTCTTAATGTAAAATAACTGACCTGAAGCCCAAGTGCTTAAACCAGAACTAAGACACTTTTAGAATAACAGACACAATGAGCCTTCAATCAGCAATTCCCAACTTGGATGGATGTAAGCTACCTCTCCTGCCACAAGAGTGTAGACCACAAACCTTCCTTATGTAAGATAACTAGTTTGAAGCTCGAGTGCTTAAATCAAAACTAAGTGGCTTAGAATAACAATTACAATGTAATCAGGCTACTAATAATCAGTAATAAATGCAGCAGAATAAATGTAACGGAACACTTTAAGAACAAGCAGCAAAAAGCAAAATAAAGTGATAAACTAGGAAGAAACACAGATACAGTAAAAATAGCTGAATAAATTGTATTTTTTAAGTAAGTGGAAAGGGAGGAAACAGAAGATAGTTCAAGTTTAAGAGACTAAGCGGGTGGACCTCCCCAGCTGATCTCTCTGTACTCAGTAGAATAAGCTGAAGAGATGGGACTGAGAGAAGTGTCCACAATCAAATTTTATAAGTAAGGGCACGAAACATAAAAGCCATCAAGTTTAAAAGTGCAACAAACGTTGGGCTGGTGGGTCAGAAAAATCAAATGCAAACAGAGATCAGCAACAGTCAGGCAGAGAACAGCAAGCAAGCTAAACAAGTTCTCCAGCTAAATAAAGATGCCTCCAAATATTGTTAGTTAAATGAGGAATGCTATTTCTCAGTACCTCCCACTAATTAACTGGATGTTATTCACTGTTTGCAAAGGAATTATTTTCTAACTTTCCTAACTGAACCTATCCAAGACCTCTTAAAACTCCAAAAGAACAAAAAACTTAAACCAAAACAAATGTAATATAAGAAAAAGATATAAAATATAGAAGTAACCTAACTGTAATGAAAAACATCAATTCAAAATCAAATGCAGGCAGAGATCAGCAATAGTCGGACAGAGAACAGCAAGTACGCCAAACAAGCATGCCAGCTAAAAAAATGTTAAAACTTACTCAGCTTTGTGAATTTTAATTCACAAAGAGCTGTAGTATTATAGTATAAAAAAGTACAGTACAATAAGAAACACATTTATATTATTATTATTATTATTATTATTACTATTATTAGTTTTGTATACCAAGTAATGCACTGATCACAAGGGACTAATCTCAACCAACATTCTAGGTAATTACAAACACAGCCATATAGAAAGGTATGAATAAAATCAGACTAAAACAAAACAAAGCATCAATATTTACAAATGTGTAACAATATCAGTCATTTTATAGTTATTAAAATGAGGATGTGATGAAGAGTGATCAGTTCAGTAAGTGAGATATGCTGTATTCATCTCACTCCAATAAAGGTGACCCATGACTGATCCAGACACCTATAGACCTATCAGCCAAACTAGTCTTATCTGTAAAGCAATAGAGCATATCATTAGATACTTCATAAACAAGGACAAAGTCAGTCTTCATCATTTGGACTGAACCAATTCAAGTTTCATTTGGTTTTGTTAAAGGCACATCCTGCCTCTTGAAACTGATATCCTTTTTTGAACAAGTCAGTAAGGCATTAAAACTCAGGTTAATCAGTTTTTAAGGCACACCTGGACTTGACCAAAGCCTTTGATACCATTTCACAACTGGGTATCATTAATAAAGTAATTCAATTAAATGTAAACTTTTATGTTACCCACTTGATGGCAAATTGTCTCTCTGAAGGAACCTAGTCTGTCACTATTACAGGCACATTCTCAACTAAAAGAATGCTTATCAGTGGTGTTCCTCAGGGATCGATCCTCCGACTTCTCGTCTTTAGTATCTACTTCTCTGACATTGATGAATACACCAAAGGCTTGAGGCTGATGAAGTTTGCCAATGACTGGAAACCCACATCTTTAAAAAATAACCCAGATGACCTACATATTCTTCAAATGGCCTAACTCATGCTAACAAATTGTGCTTGAACTGTGGCCTCAAATTTCTTCTTCTTCTTCTTTCAGCTTGTCCCGGTTAGGGGTCGCCACAGTGGATCATCTGTCCAATCATGATTAGCAGTGGAGTTTTACAGTGTCGAGTTGCCATCCCGGTGTCCAACCTTCCACAAAAGGCACACATGCACACACCCACACCTATGGCCAATTTAGAGTGTCCATTCCACCTACTGCATGTCTTTGGGATATGGGAGGAAACCGGAGCAACCGGAGGAAACCCACATGACTATAGGGAGAACATGCAGACTGCACACAGAAGGCACCCCAGCCAAGAATCGAACCGGAGAACCTCTTGCTGGTGGCAACGCTAACCACTGCACCACCGCGGCTACCCATACTGTGGCCTCAAACTAAATATTAAAAAAAAATGTAGCATTGTGTTCTTTGCAAAGTTGGGTACTCCTGCTCCTATCACACAGGTGATAACACCCTAAAAATTAACTTTATCATTAGGGACTTGGGCACCTTTACTAATAATGAACTATTATTTGACCATTATATTTAATGACATCACAAAACTGAAAGAAGAAAATACTACATAAAAAAGCAAATTCCTGTAAAGAGCCATAACATCTCACTTCTAGTGCCTTAGTTCAATAGTCTTCAAAGAAAATGGTTTACTATTGAAATGTCGAACGGCACTACATCGACTGTACTATAGTCGAACATGGAAGTTCGAAAATAGTAATGTCGACAACAAAAATACAATCTAGGACTGTGTTTTAACATGGGTCGAGGTAGGGGAGATGTTTGTAGTTCTGAATAATACTGAACACCTACCTCGACCCATGTTAAAACCATTCCTAGATTGTTTTTTTGACATCGACATTACTATTTTCGAACTTCTGTGTTCGACTATAGTACAGTCGACGTAGTGCCGTTCGACATTTTAATAGTAAACCAAAGAAAATGATGTCTAAAACAACATATCCTAAGTTTATATTCAATTAACAACTAATTACATCAAACATAATTAATGAATTATGTATCTCCAATTAACTTCCCTATTTAACCCCTTGCATACTAAAGTATTCATACTTCAAACTACATATAATTTCTTTACATAAAAATTTTGTTTGATTAATTGTTCCTCAGTTTCTTTAACTTTTACTTGCAAAAAAAAAAAACAGTAGCCAACATGACAGCCAGATTTTTATAATGAAACTTAGTAAAATGTTCTCCAATGGTAGAACTTAATTTGCCTTGTCTTATATCTCTAAGGTGTTCTTTCTTTCTAGCACTAAATTTCCTTTTCGTTTTTCAAATATAGAACAACCCGCAAGGGCATGACAAAGAATATACAACCTGTTTTGTACAACAAGAAAACATTTCAGTAGGAGTATAAATAACACCATTAATTCTTAGAAAGTTCACAATATCGCTACAAAAAGAACAATGCTGACATGCAAAAGTACCTCTATTAACTATAGGCATTTGACTATATATTACAATTCTGATCTGCTCTGCCTCATCTCCCAACATTCTACAGCAACTCACTCAGGAAACATTTAACTCTGCAGAAAAATGGATTTTAGGTATCCAACTTATCCTAAATCCCAAGAAGACAAAACTACTACTATCACTTCTTGAAGGCTGTTTGGCCGAGGCGCTAAAGTGCAATTAAATAAGTGGAACGGAGCTTGGTGTTATTTCGTATTTATTCCTTCTGTGTTTGCTGTGGTGTTGAAAACTACTACCATTCTCCCCTAATAAATCAAAAACTCCCCTCTCCTTCTCCGTCACATCCAAGGATGGCACTACCATCTCCCTTTCTAAGCACACCAAACTTCTGGGCATTAAAACTGACAGTAATCTTCACTTTGATATACACATCTCCCATACCATAAAATTAGTTCACAAAAGAATGGAATCAGTGTATAGGCACAAAAACTTTCTTTCACATCAAGCAAGAGTCACCCTTGCCCAAAGTCACCTCCTCTCCACTCTATTGTACGCAGCGCCAATTTTCACCCACATTAGAAAGTCTGACCTAGATAAACTAGAAACTTTTTACAATAAAATTGCCAAGTTTGCTACAAACTGCACTTACAGAACACATCACTGTGCTGCACTAAAAGAACTAAAATGGCTTGAGTTACCACAACTTCTTAACTATCACCAGCTGGTTACTGTCTACAACATTCTCAAGTACCCCGAAAAAAAAACTTCTATATCCAATCTCCTTACCCACTACACTGCAAACCAGCATCTTTGATCTAGTGAAAAATCTCTCCTCTGCATCTCCAGGGCAAACAATACTGCAGGGAAAGCCCTCTATTCCCACACCATTGCTAGAAACTGGAACTGTCTTCCCCATTCCTTGACCGCTGTCCCTACCACCTCTCAATTCAAAAACTCCCTCAAATCACATCTGCTCAATACCTGGTTATGCCCTTGCATCACATAATCTTACCTTCCCCCTTTCACTTTCCAGCTTCCTAAATACTCACCTTAACCCTCTATAGTCAAAAACTCAGCCAGTTCCTCTGCTACACCTGCAGGGCATCTGCTCCTCTCCTTAGGCAAAACAGTATACACCTGCATATTAATTGTAAATATGAATGTCTAACTGTTGTCTGCTGGAAATGCATGATGTATTTATTCTCGTGATGATTGCACAACACTGTATAAATTATTATTATTATGTTTTTATTGTTTTCTTTTTATTGTTATCTTTTCTGTTATTTTATATCTTTATTTCTTTTCCTTATTATGTTGTATCATTTGTTAAACTAAATGCCGGAGCTTTTCTCCCCAGGCCTCCGCTGTGAATGGACCTGGTCCAGTCGGAGCTTCCCGGTTAACAAATGTAAAATAAATAAATAAAATAAATTGTAAAATAATTATGTACTAACATATCAAACAAATTTCTGTCTCTTGTATAGAAAACTGTAGGCACAGAATGCACAAGCCTAGGCATCTCAGCATTATTATAAATAACAGACCAATTCATCTTAATCAAATTAAGTATATCGGCAGAAAAAGTATTACATTCAGTAACAAAAATATTTTATCTTTTGTCTTCCCAGAATCATAATTTGCAATACATTTATGTTTTCTGCAAGAAACATTCATAAAACTATACAACATAAATGTTCTTGTTGAGTAAGATTTTTAACTTTATTATAAGCAGTATTTATACTATACTTACTATATTTGCATTTAGTAAAAACATCCATAATATTTTGTATTTCTACCAAAAAATCTTGTTGATGGCTATATAAATGCCTAGCTCTTAACATTTCACCATGAGGTAATAATCAATTATATGTGCAGGGTGAAAACCTGTAGCATATACGTAATCCAACACACACATAAATTTATGATACAACTTAGAATGTACTTTGCCATCAATCATCAAAAATGTAATATCTAAAAAAATGAATAAGTTGAAATGTTATTACTAACAAATTTCAAATTCATATTATTATTTAGATGTGTGATGAATGAATCAAGTAATTATTTAACCCCTTTACATAAAAACAATAAATTTTCAATGTATCTATAATATTTAATAGGTTCATAGGTAGGTACTAGGCTATCTGCCCGAAGGCATTTATAAGCCTAGCCAGAATGTGTTGGTTTTTGCCGTCCCCTTAGATTAGTTCCCTGTGCCTCTGTCCAGCAGAGCCACTGAAGTGATCCCCAGGGTAAACTTTCTGTTTCCATCCACTCGTCAAGGTTTCCTTTGAAGAGTGTTAGCGAGAAGCTCTGCCTAATGTAGATTGGAATCTTGTTCCAAAGCATGGGAAGTCTCTGGGACAGGAATCTATCCCTCCAGCACATCCTATTTATTGTTGTGATGAAGTTTAGATACCTAGAGTGTGCGGCTTGAGGGGATAAGGTTTTCTTTAGGTGGAGCACATCCATCAGTTCTAGGTTGGACATGGCCTTGTATGTCAGGCAGAGATCACCTCTGAGTAGGCGGTATGCAACAGAGTACAGCTGGAGTTTCTTCAGGCGAGCTGCATATGGCATCTGTTTGAGGCCAGTGATCCTCTTGGTGAGGTACCTCTTTGGTCTTTCCAGCTGTTGCAGGTGTCTTGTAAGGTAAATCCCAAATGGGGTGTTGTACTCTATGATGGGTCTGATGAGTAGAGGGGCGCAATGACCTCTTTTGATCTGGATGTGAACCCTTTTGTGATTAGATGGGCCACGTAGAAGGATTTTCTAACCACTTTGGCAATGTGATTATCAAAGGTGAGATTACTATCTACTTGGGTCCCCAGATCCCTTATTACATCTTTCGTATTTAGGGGACTACCACCTATGTGGAAGTTTGTGGGTACTTTGTTTTTTTCCAAAGGGGATGACTATGCACTTTTTGGCACTTAGCTTGAGGCCATGATTTTGATACCAGTTATCTGTCTCAGTGATACCCTTTTGGAGGATGTCTATGTCAGCTGGAGAGTCAATTATAGCCCCTAGTTTGCAGTCGTCTGCGAACTTGGTCAGCCATAGTCCTCCTGTGCTTGCCTGTACCTCTGAGAAGTATATGCAGAACACGAGGGGTCCTAGGACTGAACCCTGGGGAACACCAACTGTAAATGGTTTAGAGTCGGACCTAGCTCCTGCAACTCTCACTATGTGGATTCTGTCCGTGAGCCAGTTGGCAACCCATCTTGTGACATAGGGGTTTATGTTCAGGCTGGTGAGCTTGTCTATAATACCAGAATGGGGAATGGTGTTGAAGGCCTTGGTAGGTCTAGGTAGGCTGCGTCTACCACCTTTCCCTCATCTATACCCTTGATAACTGTCTCAAAGAAGGCCACCAGGTTTAGGAGGCATGATCTGCCCTTACCAAATCTGAACTGGGTAGAGTCCAGTGTTTGGAGGTTCCCAATGTCTCTGTTAATCAGTTCCATGATGTTGCGCACCATAACCTTGCAGACCAAGATAGTCAGGCTTATAGGGCGATAGTTCCTGGGATCTGTTGTGGCTCCACCTTTGTGGAGCAGAATAACCATTGCTGTGTGCCACTCTATGGGTACGTAGCCTGTGGAGAGGCTGAGTTTGAACAGTGTGTTTAGGTGAGGGGTTAGTTCGTCTTTGAGTTCATGTAGGACGCAGCCTGGGGCACCGTCTGGTCCCATTGATGATGTGTTTTTGGCTTTGGAGAGGGCTGTTTTAACCTGAGTGTCTGTGATTTCAGGGACTCTACATTCATCTGGTATGGTTATGGGCCCTTTTGGGGGTTAGAGGGAGGTGAAGTTTGCGCTGAACCTGTCTGCCAGGATGTTGGCGATATTGGTCAGTTCAGTGTATTTTGTGCCATTCTGCACTAACTCTGAGTAGATCTGAGCATTGCCACTTAGATTATTGACATAGCTAAAGAATGCCTTGTGGTTATCTTTGACGTCCTTGGCAATTTTTCTTTCGAAGCTCACCTTGTATGATTTTATGATGGATCGTAGTTTCTTGCTGATACTGATCAGGGATGTCTTCTCTTCTTTTGATTTTACTGTTTTCTGTACTAGTTGCCTCCTTCTATTGTATAGCTTGTTTATGGCAGGAGTCCACCAGACTGGTTTCCTTTTCTTGGAGGAGTGAGTCTTGGTTTTGCTTGGGATGGCATGATCCATGCATTCTTGTAGGTGCCCATAGAATGCATTAGTAAAGGATTTTGCAGCTTGGACAGCGTTATCCTTCAGCCTGGGGATTTGAAGCTTTCCACCTCAGTCTTAAGTAACGTAAGGTTTGCTTTTGAAAAGTTTTTCACTGTGGTTTCCTTATCCGGGGGTGGGGGCAGAATGTGGATATCCAAAGTAATTTATTTATGGTCAGATCTAACCAGCGAGGGGTTGACCTCTGGTGTGTCTATATTAGATCAATGGACACATACCTGTTCGAATCTGTAAAGGTCAACTGTTATAGATCGAACATTTACTTGTTCGAAAATCTTTTAAAATTTAAAAAAAACCCCTGCACCCTCCACACCCCCTACTTAAATATACCAACTCCAAGATCGTGCTACAGTGTAGTGAAAGGGAAATTTCCCATTTTTGCACTCTAGTGCACTGATGTGCGATCTCGGAGTTGGTATATTTAAGTAGTGGGGGGTGTGGGGTGTTGCAGAGGGGCTTGCCCCCTGCTAAAACACATTTCTTAATTTTTGTTTTCTTTATTTTGTTTTTATTACATTTTCGAACATTTGAATGTTCGATCTCTAAAGGTCGATCTTTAGAGATTCGAACATTTAAATGTTCATTGATGTAATATAGACCCTGGAACACTGGTCACCCATGCTGGTGATGACCAGGTCCAATATGTTGTCGTCTCTGGTGGGAGTGTTGACCAGTTGAACCAGGGTGTTTGAGTTTATAAATTCTAGGAAATGTTGGGCAATGGCATTAGTACTTGATTATTTCTCCCAGTTAATGTTTGGGTAATTGAAATCACCCAATATTAGGGTGCTTGGTGGGACCTTTATGTTTCCCAGTGTTTCCAGAATCACGGAATGCTGGTCCTGGGACATGGTGGGGTGATCTGTAGCAAGCTACAATATGAATTGCAGTTTTGCCCTTTGTGAGTTGCACGTGGATGATCTCTAAAGCATCGTGCTGTGCCACTAACCTGGAGGTGTGGGTATCCTTGATGAATATGGACACATCCCCGCCTTTTGTATTTTGGTTTGGGTTCTGTGGCCGAAATGTATGGTATGTGTTGTAGCCTGGAAGTGCTGGGATTCTCTCTGGAGCCTTAAACCAGGTTTCTGTTACTGCACATATATCGATATTCCTCCATACTGAGGAGTGCCTCAAGTGTGTGCATTTTGAGGTTTAGACATCTGGCATTGAGTAGCATTACCCTCAGTTTTTTGTTACTTGTGCTATTTATGGCAGTGGGTTTGTCTTTTGAGCCTTGCCTAAAAAAGGCACTATGGGGGTGGCAAGAGCCTTGGCCAGTATCCGAAAGCCTAAGGGTGACAGGTGCAAGCCATCTCTAGCGAAGCAGCATGGCTTGTCGAGCATGTCATCCCAGGTGGACAGACAATGGATCCCCTTTGATTGACACCAGAAACTTAGCCAATTGTTGAAATGGAGAATTTTTTCTTTATACCGTGGTATCTTTCTTGGTGAGGGCAGGATGCTACTCAGGGTCAGGGTCATACCGGCCTGGGCTACGTGATCAGAGAACTCTTCCATGTCTCTTTTCATGTAGTCCAGGGAGGTATGGCTCAGGTCATTCACACCAACATGGACAATGACAGAGTCATATTTGTACTTGTTCTGGAGTGACCTGAGTGCTTGTGTTATGTGGCGGATCCTGGCACCTGACAAGCAGCTAACAGTAACCTTCTCCTTATTCAGCCTAGTGAGTGGGATGTCAGTGTGCCTGACTATAGAGTCACCTATTACTAGTATGTTGGGTATGTTATTTTGCCTTAAGGGCTGTTATTGCATGGCACACTGGTTTTGTGAAGTATGTGTTTCATGGTTTGTGTTGGGGTGGAGGTTGCTTGGATGTTTGCTTTGGAGGTCTCTGTTGCTTTTGCAGATTTTTATTTAGAGCCTCTGAGTATGTTTTCATGTATTTATGTGTGTTTTTTACTGGTGCTAGTTTAATAGGTGTATGAGAGACTGGTGGTGTGATGCAAGTATTTCCCTTCTCCTCTTGACTGTCTGATCCATTCTTGGGTTGAGAGAGCTTAGCCTCCAGTTTGGCTGTATAATTGCATCTCTCCCATGTATTAGTGTTTGGTGGTAGGAGGAGAGGGTTGTCTGTGTACATGAGGCAGTTGTAACATTGCCTCAAAATGCCCAGATTCACTATTTGGACTGGAGAGTACACCTGAAACTGCCCTTTGGACATACCTGGATAGGTACAGTGAACTGTTTTACTGGCTGGCTGGTCAGGTTGAATATAGAGCCTTGTCCTTCTGTACAGTACAGGAGGGTCTGATCCTAGGGTTTATAAGTGCTTGCTATGGGTTTTGAGCAAGTGTTGGGCTGATAAATGAATTGCTTGAGTGCTTAAGTTAAAAGTTTGTCTAGTTCCAAGGGAAAAATTGAAGACGAGACTTTGTGGAGCTGGGAATAGTTTTACCCTAGCTAACCGGTGCTGCCTGGTGCGCAAAACCGGACAAATGCGGTATTTATAGCAGGGAAGTGAAAGAGATAGAAATTAGCCCAAAATGGCCAATAAACTATTAATTTCTGAGCTGAAACCACTCCTCCAGGGACAGATAGGCTGCTCAAAGCTCCCCTCTCTCACAGGCGAACAAAGAAACTTCCTTCTATCCAAGTAAGGTATGGGCAAACACAGAGATTTGTAACACAGCCCAGAATTCAGCACTAACCGGAAAACTGGACTATACTAGCTTAGAAAGGTGGGAAACAAGTATATATATATATATATATATATATATATATATATATATATATATATATATATATATATTTTTTCAGAAAATAAAGCAGATACAATCAAAAAATCACTTTAAATGCACAGAAAAGGATACTTATTGTTATATATCCCAGATCAGACTTGTAGTCAATGCTCCTAGTAATAAAGTAGGAGGAAACACAAATACAGTAAAAGCAGATGAATAAAGTGCAATTTTTTTAAGTGCAAGGAGAGAGGAAGGAAGAACCTAAGTGGGTTGGCCTTCTCAAATCTTCTCTCTGTATTAAGTAGAGTGAACACTAGACTCAGAATATGATCTCACTGTACTCGGTTAAATGAGCAAATGAGATGGACCCAGGAGGAGTGTTCTAATACAGACTTACAGGAAGGGGGCGGGCAATTCCAGAGCCACCAACACTAAAACCAACACAAGAACAGGGAGGGTGGATGGGGAGCTAACTGCAGAGAGAGACACAGCACACTGTTCAATGAAACACACAATTAGGAAACAGAAAAAATAAAAATACAGTACTTTTAAAATTGCAAGTTTGTACTTAACAGAAGACTAAAATACACTACTGCAAATTTCACTTAACTTCAGCTTCTAATGCAGATGACTGTTCCAAGTAAGTCTCTCAGAACATCGAACTTGTAATATCGAACCTCAAAACCGGGAACAGCACAGGGAAAGACTTCCATTGGCCAGAAATATAAGAAAATAACTTTACACCCAAATGAAGTGGGGGGCTTCGCCACACCCCCCAACTAAATATACCAACTCCAAGATCACTCTACAGTAGACAAAATGGCAAAAATCCAGTGAACGACCTAGGGAAATTTTCCCCTGCGTTAAATTGGCCGTTCGCTGTTTTTTGCTTTCGATATTACAAGTTCGATGTTTAGGTGCTCGATAACCTAAACATTCAATCTTGTAATATAGACCCGGGGCAGGGTTAGCAGACATGATTGAGGATAGACATTTTGGTGAAGATTTACACACAGATTCTTCTTACCATTAATGTATCTAACAGTTTTGGCATTAGTAAACAGCCCCACTTACCTGAATGCAAACAAACCTAACCTCACACAACATACAGAAAGTGTTTCACCATCAGCATTGTTGGCAGTGGACAATCAAAAATAGTTATGCCTCGGGGATAAACCAGATTATTCTGTAGAGCAAACACTAAAATGGAAAGAAGATAATCCGGTTCCACCTATACCAGTACAATAAACATTTATTACAACGCTGTTTAAAACGCAAGTTACACTTTCACTAAGAAATAGCTTCTTCAGGCAAACATGAACAGGAAGTCAAAAGCTTCTTTATATAATTATTAAAACTGTCTTGTGGCCATCATTTCATTAATTAAAACAATCAAATGACCACTGCATAATCAGTAATTTCAAGAAATATCTACTTAATTTTGTTCCTAATCTCCTTTAAAATGTGTTTGATAGTAAATGGCTCATTCAAACCCAGATGCATTTGTGCTCTAAATCTAGATATCCATTCATTATCCTCTCTCTCAGTGTTAATCTTTATATCCCCCTCTGATATTTTTGGGAATAACTTGAAAAATAAATGTAAAATTATGACTGTTTTCTATTTCCCTGACATGTTTATATAATGCATTAGTCTCAATATGTCTAAGTATCTCTGACATGTGATCACCTATATGCTCTTTTAGCTTTCTATTGGTTTTCCCTATATAAAATGCTTCACACTGCTGGAATAATGCCATCTATATTAAGTTTCTAGTATCACAGGTACCATAAGCCTTTAAATAAAATTCTGTCTAATAGAAACTAAGAAATGCACAGGCTAATAGAAACTAAGAAACGTTTTGCAAGCTAATAGAAACTAAGAAACGTAAACTAACCAGAGATTTTTGAGACTTCAAAACTGGTAGGGTGTTTTCCTGGACTGATTGTGATGCTCATTCTCAGAAGGAGATGGGAACATCGGATATTCAGTATAAGAAGACACGTGACTTAGCCAAGCAGGTAGAAGAGAACTCTGTACCTGTTGGGCATGCAATCGTTGATCCAGTGCTTATTTCAGCTATAGACTCTTTGGATTTTTCCCATTCTACCAAAGAACCATACCTAATGCTTCTTGAATGGAGGAGAAGCAACAGCAACCAAGAACGAGGCAAGGAGAAACAAATGGAATGCTGACTGATCACCAGTAGTCAATCCTAGCATTAAACGGTATTAAGTTGAATTAATCCAAATGCAAATTGACAGAACATGAATATGGAGTACTAAATAAAAATTTAACCTTTATATTGGCTGAGTTGTTAGACATTTCACACACTTTAATGGCATTCAAACTTTTCATTAGAAACCTAAACTTGACTTTACTAAATAGGCATGGATAAATTCATTCCCCGGTAAGAAATAAACAAGCAAATACTTTTATTCCTGTGAAAAATCCCGTAAAAGCTGCATTTGCAATGGCAATAAAGAATGAACTATATGACTCATTTATGACATATTTCAATAAAACCTATTACAGTTTGACTGATGAACATCAACAAGCCTGAATTTTTTTAACAACGAATGTGGATATTTTATAAAAAAATGCAGACAAGGGAGGGGCTGTGGTTGCATTAGATGCTGAATACTACAATGCAAAAATGCTTAACATGTTGTCTATGGAAGATTATTTATTAATTAATAAGAGAGATGTGATAACTATTATAAAAAATGTAAATTCTAGTATTTATAACATGCAACTAAATGGAGAAATATTAATAGATGACTTAGATTATTTATATGTTCCATCACCAAGAATACCCATTACTTATGGGGTCTGTAAAATACACAAGTCATTAGTTGAGCCACCACTGAGACCAATGGTGTCAGCAAGGGGGTGGGTCACAGAACCTATATGAAAGTTTTTGGAGAACAAACTAAAAAAAGTACTAAGTACATCTTCAACAATTATAAGAGACACAGCTGTCTTTTTACAGCAACTGTATAATTGGTCATCAGCGAATTATATTATAGGTTGCTATTTTGTCACCTTAGATGTGGACTCCTATTTACTTTGATACCTAATACGAATACTTACTGGAATACATAATACAGGATTCAGTATATACAACTACTGACACTAATGCAATTTGTCATTACTGGAGATAGCATTACAAAATATTGTCTTCTTATTTCATAAGAAATATTATAGACAACTAAGAGGTGCATCAATGGGAAAGCTCGTCGCTACCACATATGCAAATACAGTAATGAACAAATGGAAAGTTAATATTTATTATCTGACTGTAATTCATATTTTAAGAATGTAAAATTTTATAAATGGTTTGTAGACAATTTGTTTGCCATCTGGCAAGGCTCTTCATATTTCATGAATTTTTTACATATATAAATACAACCACTAACTTTTTAAGATTTAAAAGTACTATGCATTTTGTACAAATAGGTTTCTTGGATATTAGCCTCACCAAGAATTGCAAATGAAAAACTGAAACCAAGTTGTATAAGAAAGAAGTTAGAAAAAATACTTATTTGCACATAACTTACATGCACCCACCACATATGTTTTGAAACACAGTAAAGAATCAAATGGTGCGGGTGGCAAAACTGAACACAGATGAGCAAGTTATGAATAAGCAAATGGATGACATGGCTAGTTATTTTGTGGCTAGGGGTTACAATAAACAGTGTGTATAAGCTGTAGAATGGGAAGTATAACCAGACAGAATAAATGATATAAGACCAATTTTCTCAGAAGCAATAAATGATGAGCAAGGAAGAAAGAATAGGACCTTTAAATTGGAGCAGAGATGTATGTTAACATATGATAGGAATATGTTGATGGTCAAAAGAGAGATAAGAAAATATTGGCCTATGGTACAACAACTTCCCCAGTTTAAGCAAATTGGACAAGACCACTTAAGTTACGTTTATAAGAGAAGTAATAATTTAAAGAATATTTTATGTTATAAAGAACAGGAAAAGATTTTTAATTTTGTAAGAAGTTCTAAATGAGGGACTTACAAATGCAATAAATTCAGTATATATATATATATATATATATATATATATATATATATATATATGTATATATATATACACACACACACACACACACACACACACACACACACACACACACACACATACACACACACACACATATAATATTGACGAAAGAGATTAAACATCCAGTTAAGAAGACACAATTTTATTTAAAGGCTTATGGTACCTGTAATACTAGAAACTTAGTATATATGGCTTTATGCCAGCAGTGTGAAGCATTTTATACAGGTAAAATCAACAGAAAGCTAAAAGAGTGTATGGGTGACCACGTCAGAAATATGTAGACATATTGAGACTAATGCATTACATAAGCATGTCAAGGAAACAGGTGACAGTCATAATTTTAAATTCCTTATTTTGCATGTTATTTCCAAAAAAATCAGCGAGGAGATATAAAGAACAACACTGAGAGAGAGGAGACTCAATGGATAGCTAAATTTAGAGCACAAATGCATCCAGGTTTGAATGAGTCATTTACTATCAAACCCATTTTAAAGGACATTAGGAACAAAATTAACTAGATATTTCTTTACACATTTGATTATGCAATGGTCATATGATTGATTTAATTAATTAACTGATGGCTACATGACAGTTTTAATAATTATACAAAGAAACTTTTGACTTTCTGTTCATGTTTGCCTGAAGAAGCTATTTCTTAGCAAAAGTGCAGTTTTAATAAAAATGTATTATACTGGCATACGTGGCACCAGATTATCTTCTTTCCATTTTATTGTTGGCACTGGAACATGAAGGCATTGGCTAAAAAGCATACATTAACTCACTTTGATGATAAAAACAGATTCAACAAAGTGAACTGTAACCGTGTGTGTGTGCATTATATATATGCATATGTATATATATATATATATATATATATATATATATATATATATATATATATATATATATATATGTGTGTGTATATATATATATATATATATATATATATATATATATATATATATATATATATATAAAAACACACACACATACACACACACCCGCCTAAGTTTAAATGATATTTATATGGACACTTAAAGGGGAAATGCCTTTGACTCAACTGTATGGTCAGCTAATATCTAATATAAAATAGACCTGCTCCAATGGGAAGGAAGGCTTCTTGTTGTAAATACAACTCTATATTGTAAGAATCTCATATTTGATTGGGAAGGAAGGCTTCTTGTTGTAAATACAACTCTATATTGTAAGAATCTCATATTTGAATCACAGTATACTAGTTCCCACAAGACTGACAGGTCAGGTAACTATGTTTATATATAACTGACACTATCTACATAAATTAACAGTTTTTTTTTTTGTAAGGAAGTAATGCCCCTTTTACCTTTTCATCCAGGGGGGATGGTTGACCCACAAACTTATATAAACTAAAGGCGGGGTCATACAGCAGTAGTACTAGCTGCTAAATCATTTACAGGTGCATATGTGACACAGAGTTACTATACAGAAGTTATGTTGTGTAGGGTTGATGCCCTTGCTTTATAGTGTATATGCCCGTGCAAAAAATTTGGCATAACTTTTCCTACTTTGATATTTTTTGCTGCCTGGAGAAATTTTCTTTTCCCAGTTATTCAACAATTGTCTTATGTTTGATTACAGTTTAGTGAGTTAATTATTTGGGAGTTACAGTTGCAACATGTCCCCCACATGATAAAGTTCATGCCACTGTATATATTGCTGCACTAAATCCTTATTTTAGTAACAGTAAGGCTCTACCTAAGTCATTTCTCCAGGCTCTAAACATGACGATTGCAAAAAGACAGAACATTTTCTAATGTTTTATTTAATCTCAGAAGATTGGGGAATGTGTACTTAGAGAGGTTCAGTCCCATTCCGGATGTAGAAAATCAATTCACTGGAGCTAACAAAAAAGCTTGAGCAGTAACCTGGTAATAGGTTCATAGGTAGGTACTAGGCTATTGGCCCTATGGCCTATATAAGCCTAGCCAAAAAGGTATCATGGCTTTCGCCACCCAAGAAAATTATTTTCCTGTGCCCCTGTCGAGCAGAGCCACAGAGGTGATCCCTGGGGTATATTTCCTATTTCCCATCCAATCATCAAGATTTTTCTTGAAGAGTGCTAATGAGAAGCTTTGTTTGATATAGACAGGTAGTTTGTTCCAAAGTATGGGAAGTCTCTGGGACAGGAATCTATCCCTCCAGCATATCTTGTTTATTGTGGTGACAATATTTAGGACCCTAGAGCGTGTAGCTCAGAGGGATTGGGATTTCTTTAAGTGGAGCATGTCCAATAGCTCTGGGTTTGAGATAGCTTTGTATGTTAGGCAGAGATCGCTTCTGAGTAGGAGATATTCGATGGAGTAAAGCTGGAGTTTTTTGAGACGGTCTGCGTAGGGCATCTGTTTGAGGCCGGTAATCCTCCTTGTTAAGGTATTTCTGCGGCCTTCCCAGTTGTTGTAGATGTCTTGTGAGGTACATACCAAAAGGGGCGTTGTACTCTATAATGGGTCTATTGAGTGATGAGTAGAGAGGAACAATGACCTCTTTTTTCATGGATAAGAAATCTTTTGTGACAAGGTGTGCCATGTAGAAGGATTTCCTGACTACTGTGGTGATGTGATTATCAAAGGAGAGACTACTGCCCACCTGTGTCCCAAGGTCTCTTATCACACTTTCGGTGTTAAGTAGACTACAACCTATGTGGTAGCTGATGGGTACAGAGTTTTTACCAAAGGGGATGACAATGCACTTTTTGGCATTGAGCTTGAGGCCATGGATTTGACACCAGGCATCTGTCTCAGTGAGGCCCTTTTGTAGGATGTCCACATTGTTAGGAGTTTTGATTATGGCTCCTAGTTTGCAGTCATCTGTGAACTTCATTAGCCAAAAACCATCTGTGTTAGCCTGTACTTCAAAAAAGTAGATACCAAACAGGAGAGGACCCAGGACTGAACCCTGTGGTACCCCACTTGTCACTGGTCTGAAGTCAGATTTGGAGTCTGCTACTTTCACAGTGTGGGTTCTGTCAGTGAGCCGTTTGGCAACCCATCTTGTGACATAGGGATTTATACCTAGTTTAGTAAGTTTATCTCTAATACCAGAGTGGGGCATGGTGTCAAAAGCCTTGGCGAGATCTAGATAGGCTGTGTGAACCACCTTACCCTTGTCTACGGCTTTGGTGACTGCTTCAAAGAAGTCTATCAGGTTTAGGAGAGATGATCTGCTTTTTACAAACCTGAACTGGGTGGGGTCCAGAGTTTGGAGATTACCAATGTCTTTGTTTATAAGTTCCATGATGATACTTTTATGGTCTTGCAGACCAGGGTCTTTAGGCTAATGGGGCAGTAGTTCCCAGGGTCCGTGGTGGCTCCCCCTTTGTGGAGTGGGATAACCATGGCTGTGCACCATTCAGTGGGCACAAAGCCTAAGGTGAGGCTATGATTGAACATGGTGCTTAGGTGAGGTGCCAGTTCATTCTGCAGTTCATGTAGAACGCAGCCTGGGATGTTGTCATGTCCCACGGATGCTGTGTTTTTAGCTTTGAAGAGTGTGGTTTTTACCTGTGCAGCCGTGATTACAAGAACTATGCATTCTTCCGGTATAGAGACGGGCCCTTTAGGGAGTGCGAGGGCGGTAAAGTTAGCACTGACTATCTGCCAGGATGTTGGCAATATCAGTTGGTTCTGTATATTTAGTGCTATTGTGCTGTAACTCAGAGCAGATCTGAGTGTTGCCATTGAGATTCTTGACATAGCTATAGAATGCTTTGTGGTTGTCTTTAGAATCAGTGGCGATTTTGTTTTTGTAACTAGCTTTGGAGGATTTTATGTGGGATCTCAGCTTCTTACTGAGGCTGACCAGGGAGTTCCTCCAATCATGGGATTTTACTCTTTTTTGCAACAGTTTCTTTCTTCTGTTGTAGAGTTTGTTTATGGCAGGGGACCACCAGATTGGCTTCCTTTTTTTGGAGGATAGCATCTTGGTTCTGTTACGGATAGCACGATCTATGCACTCGTGTAAGTGCTCATAAAGTGCATTTGTGTAGGATTTAGCAATCATACCTCTATTGTCTGTCTGCATGGGTGTTGTGAAGTTTGTCACTTCTGTCTTAAGAAGCGTGAAGTTGGCTTTGGAGAAATTTTTTACGGTGGTTTCCCTAATGGGGGGTGGGGATGGGTCAGATACATTTTATACACGGAGGTAGACATCAAGCTGTCAGCAGCTTTACTGAATTCTTTTAAGACAACTGTATCTATAGCTTTCTTCAGCTGAGAGTAGACCAGCTTCTGCTCACCTTGGATTATTCACTGGTAATCCCTACCATTGTCCAGTCCTTCTATTAAATTTAGGAAACCTTATTTGATTTAATGCAGAATTCCTTGCTAAAGCCATTCAAACATCTGTTCTCTAAGAGAGGTACAAAATAACCATCTTGACTTTCTTTTTTAATTTCTCCAAATCTTTTGGGTTTCTAATACTGTGAGGGGAATATACCCCATTCCTAAGTCAAAGTACGATTAAAGTTCATGAAATTAGTATTGTTTCACTCATTGATGTCAGCCAGTAGTGCTCTTCGCAGCACCCACAATATGGCCAGTAATTACTCATTTTGCAGTTCATAAGACGTTACATGGATTGGTAGCATATCTAAATACAATTGTAGACTCTTTTTTTTGTAAGACCTGTTGCTCCTACTACTATTGGAACTGTCTGGGTATCTGTCTTCCACACTGCTCTCATTTCTTCCTGCAAATCCTGACATTTTATGACTTTGTGTCTCTCTGTATGCAATACACTGTAGTCACTGGGTGTAGCGATTTCAATGAGCAATGCTACTTTTGTTTTCTCAACGCTACTTTTGTTTTCTTTTCCTGGACCACTATATCCGGTTTTCTCGCATCTGTCTTTTGAACTGTTGGTAATGGATGATCTCATGTGATGTAAACTTTTTCATTTTCTATGATGCTTTGTGGCTCATGTTTCCAGTGTTTTCAGCCACTTCAATACTATAACATTTGCACAATCCCCAGTGCAACAGTCTTGCCACATTATTATGCCTTTCGGTATACAATCCTTCTGCCATTAGCATGTCGCAACCAGCAATGAGGTGTGCGACTGTTTCCAATTCAGTTTTACAAAATCTACATTTGTTTGTTTCTCCCACATGTTCAATGGACTTTGCAAACCAACATGTATGCAGCCCACTGTTTTGGGCTGCTAATATTAACCTTTCATCTCTTGGTTTGAATTCGCCTCTTCTCAACCATTCCTGCATTCGTTCCTGATCAATATGAGGTTCTTCCAGAAGTTTTCTATACATGCAACTATATTTATGCTTTTTCCACATTTCTTGCCTTCTCATCTGGTCCTTCACCTTATATTCTTTCTTTTCTTTTTTGGCACATTCAGTTGTTGCCTGATTTCTATCTACTTCTGGTTTGATTTCCATTCCTACTTGACACCGATAGGCTTCTGCTTGAGGAAGCAGATAAGTCATCTTAGATTTATTCTCATGTTTCAAAACTTTCACTACATTTGGGTCTTGTGAAGTCAGCAGATATGTGTGGAGTCCCATGATTGCAGATCTATACATATAATCAATTTCAAGGAGGCCCATCCCTCCTTCGGAAAGGGGAATATATAATCTTTATATGCACTAATTTTTATAAATCATTTAGTAAGCATGAAGCATCCTTCTTGTTTTCCAATCTAATCTATCCAACATGTTTTGGGGTCAGTCAGTCACTCCAAAACTGTAAGTCAGGACAGAAAGAGCAAATAAGTTTTTAGCCTGGATTTTGTTCCTAGATGTCAGTGCTGTTTTCAGGATTAATTTAAGTCTTCTGAAGTATTCCTTACTAAGTTTTATTCACATTTGTTCATGTTTTATTGTTGATCCTTCATCAGTTCCCAAATATTTATACACTCCTTGCTCAAGTTCTTTTATGTCACATTGTAACATAACTGATGTTTTCCTGGTGTTGCAGTTTTTCTGCTTTTAAGGTCGCTTTTACACATTTATCAAGAAAATTACATTCTTATATCATCTGAAAAAGTTTTGACAACTTACAGTTGTGTTTTCAGTTTCTCATCTGATGAGCTGTACAGTTTTAAATCATTGACAAAGAGAAAAAGAAGTTATATCTTACCATAACGTCCCATCTGTATTGTTGATCCTCGTTCAGTCATTATGCATGGGTATCGGAACTGAGCCGGACATTTTCCAAGCTCGCGTCAGCTTGAAACTCTATAGCTAAACTCTTACCCACAATACCCCTCTCCCTGTTACCTCAGATTTAGTTTGCAAGTTAAAGAAGGTAGAGGCTACCTCTGGTCAAATAACCTAAGAGAACTGGATGGCGAGATCCACTAGAAACCACAGGAGGGGGAAGGAGGGAGGGTCGTAATGACTGAATGAGGATCAACAATACAGACGGAATGTTATGGTAAGACATAACTTCTTTATCTGATATTGTTAATCCTCGTTCATTCCTTACGCATGGGACAGAGTCCCCATCTACCTCTATTCCTGGGAGGCTCTCATGGAAGGACATTCCTGAGCACCATAGCACTGAAAGATGCTCTTCCCCTGGAGGCCAAATCCAATTTGTAATGATTGATGAAGGTATGAGACGTAGCCCAAGTTGCAGCTGCACAGATGTCATGTAAAGAAGCTCTGGGATGGAAGGCAGCAAAAGTTGCCACCGACCTTGTTGAATGAGCTTTCATGGTAGTAGGCAACGAGATATTACGTTGTGTGTAAATAAAGGACACACAGTCCTTCAACCATTAGACCTTAGCAACAGCAGATCCTAATCTCGGTCCAGAAAAGGCCAAAAATAACTGGTCAGATTTATGAAAGGGTTTAGTCCCGTTTAAGTAAAAACTGATTTGCCTATGTATATCTAGGGTATGTAGGCAATACTCTTCTCTGTTTGAATGATTGGGAAAGAAAACTGGCAATTCAATGGCTTGATTAATGGACATTTCAGAGATCACTTTAGGCAGAAATGACGGATTAGTTCTCAGAGACACTCTATCTCTATGAAAAATCAAGTATGGACTCTTGAAACATAAAGCTTGAAGTTCAGAAATACGTCTGGCAGAAGTAATAGTGACCAAAAATAAGGTTTTCCATGACAAATACTTGAGGTTACAAGAAGAGGCTGGTTCGAAAGGTGCCATTGTCAGAGCTTGTAGAACTAATGATAAATCCCATGGTTGAATATGTTCTCTAAAAGGTGGCTTCAGATGATTCACACTTTTTATGAAGGTCTTGCACAATTTATGGGACATAAGAGAGGAATCTTGGACACCCTCATGAAAATTAGAAATTGCAGCCAAATGAACTCTAATGGTACAGGCTGATAGACCCGATTGAAACAGGTCGGCCAGATAGTCTAGTATTAACAACATTGGTGCTGAAAAGGGGTCTACTTGTTTATCTTTCAGCCAACAGGTAAATCTTTTCCACTTGCTCAGATGAGTAATTCTAGTGGAAGACTTATGAGAAGCATGTTACCCTGTTACCCCTTGTTTGTTTAATAGGCTTACAGTTTCACTTGGTTCTTGTAGATTTGTTTTTGTTTATTATAATTATAAGTGAGTTTATTTATATATAGTGGCACTTTAGGAGACATTCTTTTTTTTATGTATGTCTTATGTAGAAAAAATCCAAGAAAAAAACTCTTTTTTTTTTTTTTTTTATTTTTTAACTTTTAAACTTACTTGTTAACTTATTGTGCTGACAACACATATCTTCATGCATATTCCATATGTACCTTTAGCTTTAATGCATGTATTTAAATGTTTTTAATTTAAATTTTTATCTTTTTTTTTTTAGTATTTTTTTATTTTTCTTTTTTTTTTTTTTCTTTTTTTTTTTCTTTATGGATGTTTGTTTTAATGTTAATGTATCTTTTGTGTTTTTATGTTAATTATCTTATTAATTGCTTTATAAGTTATTCTTAATTTAAGTTTACTTTGCTTTGCTTATTATATATAATGTGTGCTTGCTATATAGCTTTTATACAGCTGCAAACAGCAATCTTTATGCTTTTGCTAGAAGCTTTTTTTAATTGAAAAGCACGTAAAAGCCATTGTCGTGATTTTTTTAATTTTTTGTTTCCACTTTCAGTTTCTTTTATTTCTACTATTCACTTTCCTATCACTAAAACTTATGAGAAGCAATGGGAATATCACATACTGGTAAAGGAAGATCATTCTGCCTGGCAAGCAAGGGAATTGAAGTAGCCAAGCCGTGAGCTTCAGGCTGTACATGTTGGGATGAATCAGGTTCTGTGGATGCAAGATCAACTCCGAGGTTGGATGGAGAATCCATGGTCGATCTAGTAGGTGAGGCCAAAGGAAGGGGAACCAAATCTGTCGAGGTCAATATGGTGCTATGAGGATCACCTTGCTCTTCAACCGCCGGGCTTTCTTCAGAAAATGGGGAATGAGGGGAAAGGGTGGAAATGCATAAAGAAGACCTGAGGGCCAATCGTGGACTAGAATGTCCCTGGGTGACTATCCCGGAGGGGGAATCAGGGTGAAGTAGTTGCTGCATTTGTAGTTGGTCTGGGATGCAAAGAGGTCACGGAAAAGACGGCCCCAGCGGTGGAAGATCTTCGCCGCTATCAAGGGATTCAGGGACCACTCGTGAGGTTGAAGAATGCACCTGCTGAGTCTTGTCTGCTATCATGTTGGAACTCCCGGGAATGTGCGTTGCTAGAAGAAAATGGTTGGTAGCCATCGCCCATTGCCATATCCTCATGGCCTCTCGACAAAGGGGGTAAGATTTGGTTCTACCTTGCTTGTTGGTGTACTAGACCACCGCCATGTTGTCTGATTGAATCGCAATTGTCACAGATGGCAGCAGGGGATGGAATGCTTGCAATGCCAGAAGCACTGCCCTCAGCTCTAGAACGTTTATATGCAGATAGGCCTCCAGTTGGGACCAAGTGCCTTGGACTTTCTGTCCCTGACATAGCCACCCCACCCCATCAGGGAGGTGTCCGTGGTCATTGTGGCCTTGGGTTGCTGGGGGGAGAAGGGGCAAGACCATTGCGAGAGATTGTGTGTCATCCACCAATTTAAATCCTGTTTGCACCTGTGAGTTACTTGAATCATGGCTGAAAGAGGATGCTGAACAGGATACCATTGGGTGAGCAGTAGCCATTGTAGAAGCCTCATGTGAAACCTGGCCAGGGGAACAATGGTGATGGAGGCTGCCATGGAACCCAACAGCTGTAAAACTGAGTGAGCCGCGGATTTTTCCTTTGAAAGGATTCGAATTAGTTGTTGCTTTATCCTTAGAATTCTGTGCTCTGGAATAGCAGCTCTGCAGTTTTTTGTGTCCAAGATAACCCCTATGAATTCTGTTGACTGAGATGGGGTGAGATTGGATTTATGCCAGTTTATGGTTATGCCTAGCCTTTGAGCAGCGAGGAGAGAGAATGCCAGGGCTTTTTCCAGTAGATGTCTGGTGGGGGTGGAAATGAGCCAGTCGTCTAGGTATGGAAACACCTGGAATCCTTGAAGTTGCAAGTGAGCTGTGACAACTGCCATGCACTTTGTGAACACTCTGGAGGCTGTGGAGAGTCCGAAGGGCAGTACTCTGAACTGGTAATGACTGGCTCCCGCACGGAAGCGCAGAAATCTTCTTGATGGTCTGTCCATCTTTATGTGGTAGTATGCATCTTAAAGATCTATAGAGCACATCCAATCATCTTTTTCCAAAAGCGGGAGGATAGACTGTATTGTGACCATCTGGAATTTTTGTACTCTCACAAACTTGTTCAATACACTGAGATCCAAAATTGGTCTCCAGTCCCTGGTTTTCTTTGGCACCAAAAATAGTCTTGAGTAGAATCCAGATCCTATCTGGTCTGGAGGGACTATCTGGATGACTCTTTTTCTTAGCAGCTTTTCTATCGCTAGTGCTGCTTCTTCCCTTTGACTGAGTGGAACATTGAGAAGATTTTTTGAAGGGACGGAACAAAGATCGAAGGGGATATGATAACCTCTGGTTATGATCCTTTGTACCCAAGAATCAGTGGTGATGGTTAGCCAGGCAGAAGGGTACAAGGAGAAACATCCCTCAACCACCTCCAGAGGAAAGGGGTTGGGCCGCACTTCAGGAGCGCTAGTAGGATTGACCAGGGAAAGAATCCCTGGAACCCTGGTTACGTGGTCCCCCTCTGCCCCGAAAGGAGCATCTTTCCCTGTGAGTTTCCCCCTCTGCCTCTGGGGGAAAATGCGGCCTGTGTGTCACGGAAAGGACCCTGAGATTTCTTGAACCATATCTTCCCACTCATTTGGATTCAGGAGAAAGGACATTGAGGGGAAGAATAATGGACACCTACAGCAGAAAGGGTCTTACCGTCCTGTTCACATCTGGCCAGTGTACTTTTAGCTTTGGGCCCAAACAATGAGGAGGGCTCAATGGGGGCATTAAGAAAAGAAGACTTAAAGGGTTCCGTGAAGTTGCACAAGTGCATCCATGCATGTCTTCTCAAGACCGCAGCTGAACCCGCTGCTGTAGCTGCTCCTTCTGATGCTTGAGATATCAGTCGCATAGAGGAGTTAGATATAGATTCAATGGTGGCCAGCTGAGAGGCCACTTTGTCATGGACCTCATCAGACACAGCACCAGCCAAGGTTTCAGAGAGCTCAGAAACCAGATCTGTTTGAAGCCTGGTGAAATGTGCCATATAATTCAGGGACCTGATAGCAAATGTCGCTGAAGCAAAAATGCGCTTCCCTATCCTGTCCAGGGCCCGGGACTCTTTGTTAGGCGGATGGACATTCTGGCTTTCTTCTTCTGCCAGATCCTTTTTTGTTGTGGCTGCCACCACCAAAGCATCCACAGGAAGACCTTTGGACCAATGGGGATCCGACGCAGGAGGGGACAAGATCTTATCTGCACGATGAGCCGGACAAGTTCATCGGAAGGTGGAGTAACACAGGAGGTAGGGGGCCGGGCACGAAAGGGCTGCTGGGACACAGATTCATCAGAGGTCGGATTAGAGGACTGCCAGTCACCTCTCTGTTTCAGGATTTCGAGGATATCGCCAAAGGATACCTCAGAGGGTGACCGAGGGGATCCTTCCCCCTCATTGAAATCTGTGCCTTCGGTGGGGGACTCCTCTGTGGAGTCCATGTGCTTCCTCTTACACAAACTTTTCTGGTGGACCTCCTCAGCGGGAGAAGCTGGAGAAGACAGTGGAAAAGGGGATTCCTGAGGGAATATGTCCTGCGGCCCCTGCACCCGGAGTCCACTAGATGTGACTTGTGGAACCAGTGTACCAGAGAAGGGCGGAGGTATAGACAGTCCGGTATCACCAGCAGCAGCAAAAGCCTTCTCCATCAGTTGGAAGGCTGGTCCACCCAAAGAGGAGTGTATGTCTAGGGCAGGGGTCACCCCTCCCCTAAGTGGCTCAGCCTGCCAACCTGGAGTCCCTGGATGGCTGTGGAGCAGCAAGCTATGCATGTCACCGCTGACATCCTGGGTCGTAGCAAAACTTTCCTGCCACGAAGGCAACTGTGGTTCCTTAGTGAGATCCATAAAGGGAACCGCAGAAGGGATAGACTGTGCTATATCCATGGACTTCAAAGGCAATGAAGGAGGAGAATAAGAAGGGGTCTTTGGTGATGGGTGATCACCTCCCAAGGAAGGATAGTTCCTGAGGGGTGGGATACCTCTGGCCAAGAGTACCTGGTCCACAAGATGCAACACATGTTCGGAAAGGCTTCTAGTGGACCTCATGGAGACTGAGGGAGAAACAGGCCTGTCCACAGAAGAGGCAGACTCGGTGCCCATCTCATCTGACCGCACCGAGGACAATGGTGTCGAGAAAGACTGGACTACGGTTGTCTGCACTGAAGAAGTCATCAGTGCCGAGGTCATTGTTTGCACTGATGCAGGGATTGGTGCCAAAGTAGTTGTCAGTGCCGAAGTTGGAACTGACAAAACTGGAGTCAACAATAAAGGCCTCGGTTCCGAGGAAGATCTCAGAGCCGATGCGGTCAAGGTCTGCGCTGACTGAACGGTTGGTGCCGATACAGTTGTAATGGTCTGAACCAAGGAGCCCCTCGGTGCCAATATATAGAAGGCTGCAGGAGAGAACGGAGCCGAAATCACTAATGGAGCCAAAGGCCTTGGTGCCTAAGGTCTAGGCACCAAAAGCACTGGAACTGACAGAGAGCTCCGGAGCCGAAAATTTAGCCTTTTTAGGTTTTGGTTGGTAAGAATCCCCAGCCAGGGACAAAGGCAAGGATTTAGCCTTAGTAGAAACATCCATTTTCTTATGGGCTTTAGGAGGGGTTGAGACCTCTGACCCAGAAATAGCCTCTGAAAAGGGAGATTTTAGAAGTCCCTTCATCAGCTTGTTTTTCCTTTCCAACAAAGTTCTATTAGAAAGGTTCTCACAAATAGTACTGGGTGGTTCAACAGATAAATGGGAAGCTCCCAAACAATAAACACACAAAGAGTGTGCATCAGAAGTAGGCAGTTTGTGTCCACAGTCAGAACACCGCTTAAACCCCGGACTACCTTTTTTATCTGCCATGACAGCAAATTAATTAATAGAAAAGTACCAACAATGGTACAAGAGAGTACCCGAAGGTATGAGAGAGAAATGGGAAAAAGATTACCAATGATGGTAAAGAGAGAGTACCTAGCAGTAAAAGTAGTAAAGAAAAAACAGAAAAACCTGAGGAAATTATGAATGCTAGATGTGATAAGGTAAGAGACAATAAAATATAAATTTTTCTGACAGAAAAGTAATTTGTAAAGCAAATAAACAACAATTGACTGTACTTAGCTCAAGAGAAGTAACTTGACATGACCAGATGGCAACGTGGCAAATGAAATCTGGGGTAACAGGGAGAGGGGGGTTGTGGGTAAGTGGTTAGCTCGAGAGTTTGAAGCCGACACGAGCTTGGAAAATGTCTGGCTCGGTTCCGAGTTCGTAACCGATACTCATGCGTAAGGAATGAACGAGGATTAACAATATCAGATGATGAGAAGTCTTTACACTTTGTTGTTTTCTAGGAGCTAAATTATAGCCATGGCCTAAGCTGTTAAGTAGACAGCTTAATGGGTTAAGGGCAACACAGAATAGCAGCGGTGACAAAGAGATACCCTGGAATATCCCCCTTTGAATTTTTATCCCTGGGATAATAATCTGTCCTTTATCATGACTTAATTGCAAAGTGGCATGTCACTGCTTCATGGTCACTGTAATGTAGTCAATTAGTGTAGGGTGTATCGTAAACATTTTTAAGCACTCTTTTATCCATGAATGTGGGATACTTTCAAATGCTTTTTTTATAGTCAATCCATGCCGTACTTAAATTCTTCCTTTTTACAGTTCTCCAGTATGACTTTACTTAACAACAAATGATCCTTTGTTCCATATGACTTTCTTTTATTGCCCTTTTGTTCTACTACCATAATTGAGTTTTCTTCTAAATGACTATAAACTCTGTCGGCATCAATTCCCATGTATAGTTTATATATTGTTGGAAGGCAAGTTATTGGTCTATAATTTTTAGGGTAGCTTGCAGGTTCACTCTCGAGAAGGAGCTTTGTTTTGCCTGTTGTTAGCAAAGTTGGTGTCTGTCTGGGGTGCGAATATAAATAGTTTTACTCATGGCTAATTTCTCATGCAAAGATGTTAACTTTTAACCAAAGTTAGGTACTGCATCTGGGCCTGGGGTTTTCCAATTAGAGGCTTTTCTTAACTTTGTCTTAATCTCTCTGACTGTTACTTCATCCCATTTCATATCCTGCACATTTAAACTTCTTATTCTTTCTTTTACTTCTTCTATCCATTAGCATCTTTGTTATGTTCTACAGGATCTTCATAGATACTTCTCTAAAATGTATCTACTTCCTCTTTTTTGGTGGTCTTTCAATTCATTTTACCTTATTTCTCAATTCTCTATAAAACTTTTTTAGGTCATCAATAAATTCCTTATTTTGTACTTTCACTTTATATTTATCTGTGTATCTCCTAAGTTTATCCGCTTGTGCTGAAATATTTAGTTTATTTGCGATAGTGCATGATATTTCCTGGTCTGTTCTAATACTGTGAGTTGCTTTAATCACATCTATCTTTCTCAGTATTTTTGTTGATCTGTACCCACTTCTATAGTCTTCTAAGAGTGACACATCTTGTCTTAATTGCTTTATAGTTTTCTCTACTCGATAATTCCATGATGGTATTCACTTTCTCCCCTTCCTTTCCCTCACTACCCTATGTTCTTGTGGTAGAACATTATCAGGTATTAATTTTGCAGCACAGTAATATATCCTGTTTACTTCTGTTATATCACATGGATCTCTATGGACAGTTCTAATTACTGCACTCATTCATTTTATCAGACTTCTGATTTTTTGGGTTTTTATTGACCTTCTGCAGTCTATTTATCTCATTGATCTCAATATATCTATCCATGCATATTAAATCAAGCAACTCTTCTCATTTTCTTCCAAACTGAGGGCACATCCCTTGTTTTCCATTTCCTGTGGGCATTCTATAAAAAGTTCTATAGCATCTACCTGTGGCACTTTCTCTTCAAATTCATCATGTGCCATCTGTTGCTCTGTCATATGGCAACTCACTGGCCCATCACTCCTTATCATTGACTGCATCAGAGTTTCCATAGTGACCTGTACCTTTCCTTGCTGTCTAGCTTCAAGTGAATGTTTATACTGATTTCCTGTGGAAGGCTCCAAAATATCTTGATATGGCACCTGACAAATTGCTTCTTGTTCCACTGGTTTACTCATAATTTGGATATCCATTGCTCTATCCTGTTGTGGTGCTTTCTGCTTTTGCTTTTCTATGCTGAATCCTTCACTTTGCAGGTTCTCCATAACCTCAGTTCCTATTTCTTTAACTTCTCCATTACTAACCTTCTTTTCTACTGTTCCTCTTTGTCTTCATTTTTTTGTATTGTAAAGTTTTCCATGTCAGAATTCATTTGCCTTTATTTCTATTCAAATATCTTTGGTGCTGCTCTTTTTGTACTGGTTAGTTTTGCTTTCTCCTTTGCATAAATATTACACCATATTAAATCTCTTTTTCTTTCCTATGTCCATATTTCCTCTTCAGATGTTTCCTTATCTTCCTGTTTTTCCTTACTTTGAGGACTCACTCCATCATTATTAGACCTTCTACACCAAATCTTCCACAACTTCAGCTCCTACTTTACTAATTTTCTTTTTTACGTTCCATCTTTGTGATATTTTTTTATTGTAAAATTTTCCACATCTGGATGCCTTTGTCTCTATTTCTCTTTGAATAACTTTGGGGTGTCTTCCTTATATTGATTAATTTGGCCTTCTCCTTTGCATAAATATTGCATCATATCAAATCTTTCTTTTCCGTGTCCATATTTCTTTTTTATATTGTTCAACTATCTCTAGGTTTTGTTATTTATATTTTCACACTTCCTCAGATGCTTCTTTTTCCAGAGTTTCTTGATCTATATACTGTTTTTCATAAATCTGTTGTATTAATGAATGCAAATTTTCATTTGAAGCTTCTGACAGTTTTTCTTGCGGAAGTATTTTTCTTTCCTCTAATTTCTCTCTTAATCGTTTTGTATATCTTGTGTCTGGAAATTCAGGGCTTTTTGCATAATATTAACAACACATAATTTCTTTCTTATCCTCAATAGTCCACTCTATCATCTTTGTGGCTCTTCTTTGGCCTATCAGTTTTTGTGATTTTTGTGGACTGCTACTTCCTTCTACAAAAGGAGGGGGGGGGCATCTTCCCCCTGGGCCTGGCCTGGCCTGACCCCATTGTAGGAATGCTTCCATATTTTGAGGATTCTGCACTGTCATTTTTTCCAGTCCTGGCACCAGTGCGCCTACCATGATTGGGCACTTTTTTATCCTGGGTCTTGTGCATCCAGCTCTCTCTATTAATTTTTGACCTACTTCTGGTCCTGATATATGCTACATAAATACAGTCTATATATCAGTGTTGCCTTGTTGAGATTTTGTGAAAACAGGGTCCAACTCGCGAAGGTACTCAACAAGACTTGAGGATAAATTAAATTTCAGCACTAATCCTCTCCTTTGCTTGCTGACTTTTCATCTCTCCATTCTCCATAGGATTGGATGTATGACAAAAGACACTATGGAAGGTAATAAAAGATAATCATTAACTAGTTGTATTTCTAGAGCATTCCAACTAATCAGAGGGTGGTCTGGTAACCTTCAAAATATTTTGAAAAGATTATGGTCAGAGGTTGGTTTCCAATTACAGTTAAAGTAAGTCTTGTTTACCTGATCATGGAGATCTTAAATCTGTAGTTTCCATTAAGTGCAGTACTACTACCAGGAGCTGGATCCTTACTCTACCATGTTTGAACAATGTTGTGCAGAGGTTTTGGGTCCAGTCAAGTCATTACCAGATTATGGACGTCTCACTCAGAGATGTTTTTTTCCAGCTGTTTTAAGGGGGGGGCTTAGTTACCGCAGTCCTAAAAAGGCTGGGTTAGATCTTGAGGATCTGGATAATGATAGAACTACCTCTAACCTGACATTTGATGGTATGATTCTTGATAGGGTAGGATAGTATACACACAACTGCATTATTATTTGAAAGATAGCAATATCAGTTGAAAAACAGTAATAGTGGTGATTCATTCCAAGTCAGATTTTGGTCCAGTAGTAGTAGCCCTTACTATTGTCTTGAACACTCTTGTAATGGTAAGATACCAGTACCAGTATTCAGTTTTGGTCTTGCTGGGGCTCTTCTTAACATCTGGCATTGTGGGTCACGGTATCCTACTGGTTTAACTTAGACATCATAACAGCATCACAGGAGTTCTCTAGGATCAAATTATCACATTCCTTTCCAGAAGAACTCTAAGAAGAATATCAGGATTCATACTTCCTCTTCCTGTTCATACTCCCTCATCAGGGATGATCTACAGGGTTCAATTTTGAGATTAGTATTGTTCAGAGTATGTTTCCATTGGAATTGTAGTAACTGTTATGCAAATAAAATGTTTTGCTTCCTCCACAGTAGCATATGTTTGTCATCAATAAGTTAGCTGGGGATATGGAATACATCCACAAGTGGATTATCTATAATCAGTTGAAGCTCAAAACATCCAAGATAGTGGTCACTGAAACACATAACACATTATGGAATGTATCTCACTGTGGTGGTCAACTGAACTGGTTTTAACTCCCATTATCAACTCCATTGTGGATAACAGCAATTTGCGTCAAATATGTACAAGTTGGGGTAGTATTTGATAACAGGATGACTCTGAAGGACCAGATTTCTGATACTGTCAGATCATCTTATTTCCATTTTAAGAATAATGCTCTTATCAGGAATTTGACTCCTTCAGCAGACCTTTTTCTTGTGGTGCATGCTTGGTTTCTTTTCACTTGGACTACTTTAGTGACTTTATTCCCATAACTCATAATGAGTACTGATCCCTGAGAGGGAGTTTGAAAGTTCTTTAATCTAATCAGATCCCTCTGTAATCTTGTGAGATGTGCCAAATAATTCAGTAAACTGAGTGCAAATGTCACTGAAGCAGACACATGGTTCCCAAATTTGTCCAATGTCCTATACTCCCCGTTAGGGGGATAAACATAAGAACTCTGCTCAGCGAGTTCTTTTTTGGTGGCCACCACTATAACCATAGCATCTACAGGAACTCCCTTATTCCACAATTCCTATCCTGCAGGTGGAGCCAAAATCCCATCTGGTCTTTTGGGGACTGGCTCAACTGTGTCAAGTTCCTTCCACACCCGCTTAGAGATCAAATCAATGAGCTCATCAGTGGGTGGAGTCACCCAGGAGGTAGATGGGCCAGAACCAAAGGCCTCCAGGAATACAGATTCCTCTTTGGAAGGGTTATTGGTGGACCAACTACACCTCTGCTTAAGGATTTCTAGGATGTTTCCAAATGAGATATGTTCAGGTGGAGATCTTGGTGGCCCTTACCCATTGTTCAAATCTGTATCTCCATTCTTCTTCCTAGGGAGTTCTTTGGTGGGATGTTCTGGACAAGAATCAGAAGAAATAGTAATACCCTGCTGGGTTGCCAGGAGACTTTGGGCTGGCTGTCCCTGTGGAGTGTAATGATGGGGCTCAAGGCACAGAGACTTACATGATTCAGAGGGGAGATCCAAGGGGGGATCCTGCAGAAGCAGAGAACAATCTCTCCACCATCTCAATGGCAGAAAGCTCCAGGGAGAAGGAAGTCGATGCAGCCTCTACCTGAGGCAGAGGTCAGAGCCAAGCTATTCAGTGTTGAAGCTCTGAGGGATGGAGATGGCTCTGACAACTTCAGAGTTGTCTCTAAAGCCTCAGATCCAACAGTGACACTTTGGCTCCAAGAGTCGTCCAGATCCGAAACTGTCAGAGCCAGTGCATTCAAAGAAAGCCTTGGAGGTGAAGATACTATGATCTTTGGATCTGATCTAGATGGTCCTGGAAGACTTGGACAAAGAGCTCTGAAGCAATAGGTCACATTGGAGAAGGAGCTGAGATCTGTGGTTTAGTGGCAACTAGGGTTTCCTGACCCGAAGGGGTAGGAGCCGAAAGGACTATCATCTGTATCTCTGCTGAGAGAAACTTCCTCATCAGCCTCAATCAGACTTCTGGAAGAATGAGATTATGTCACTGACGGTTATCTAGAGTGCTGGCAGGATTCCAGGAAGGTACTCCAAATGGTACCACATCTACAGAGGGAGAGTAGGATGTTCTTAGTAATGGCTTCAGATCCAAGAGACTGGGATCCATGGAAGTTGTTTTACTATCTGACTCCAGCTTTGTAGGAGCAGTCTGTGGATTCATCTTCTTGTGCTTCTTTCTTGGTGGGTTCATGGTCAGATCAGATGAGAGAGTTGAGAATCCAGAAGGACTTAGCTAGTAGCTCAGTGAGTTTTTGTTTGGAGGGTTAAGCCCCAGATAGAGCTTCTGAAAAGAAGAGATAATACCCCTTTCAAAATAAGTTTGTTCTTTCTATCTGCCATATCAAGCCTTACAGATCTTACAGGTGTTGTGGCCCTAAACAGTACATGCATAAGGCATGTGCATCAGAAAGCGACAATTTGTGTCCGCATTACTGACCCTTCTTAAACCCAGAAGGACCCTTTTCAGACACATCCTATAATAATAAGTAAATGGAGAACAAGAAGAAAAAATACATATGTGTGTGTGTGTGTGTGTGTGTGTGTGTGTGTGTGTGTGTGTGTGTGTGTGTGTATATATATATATATATATATATATATATATATATATATATATATATATATATATATATGGTTTCACTTCATAAACACGAATTACTGAAATACTGAATTTCAGAAATTTGTGCCCATGAAGTCGAAACTTCAAAATAACGAAAGTGCATAAGCGCGAATAGGACAATGTCGAATTCGCGCTTATGCATGTATGTTATGTTGCAGAAGTGTTTGGCTGGGATGGTGTCTGCAGTTTAAGGTGAGTGAGTGTGCGTGAGTGTTTTTCTAACTTGTACGAGTGGGTTAGGGTAGGGAGGTGGAGGTATGACTGTGTGCTAGCTGTGTGTGATTATTTTTTTCTTTACTGTCTGTGCGATCTCGGAGTTAGTATATATAAGTAGGGGGGTGCAGGGGGGCTTGCAACCCTACATTTGTGTAGTGTTGGTGTGTTTGTGTGGTGTTTTGTTGTATTTAATTGTTTTGTGGTGTGGGTGTTATGGTTTGTGTGTCGTGTGCTGTACTGTATATGTTCAATGTTTTGGTTTCGTGATTGTGAAGTGTCAGTGTTGTGATGATTTCGGCTTTATACTGTTGAAATGCTGAAATTCGACATTTCAGCAGTTCGGTAATATGAAGTGAAACCATATATATATATATATATATATATATATATATATATATATATATATATATATATACTAGAAAGAGAAATACCAACAATGGTATTCAGGAATACACTTAAACTTATACTATTGGTAAACTACTATACAAATCCTCCATATCCAAAGCATGGAATAAACTTCCAACACATTACCCACCTTATATACTTTAAAAAAGAACTCAGACCATACTTACTTAACAACAAAACTTGCACATGTCAGGACCCTACCTAACCCCACTACTATCTTTTACCCTTATTTTTTCCATTTTTTTTTTTCTTGCCTTTGCATCTTAATCTACGTGTTGCCCCTTTTCCACCTTATATATGCATTATCATCTCTCACATCTCACAATTATACTTCTCCTCAAACTTTGTATAAATTGCTCTGACAGTAATATTTCACTGAACATGTCCAAAAAAATAAATAAAAAAAACTATTGTATATATACTTTCTGATGTGCTTTACCTTACTGATTTTTTACAGATTATAAACTGAATTTCTATGTATTGACTTAATTCCTAATTATTTTAATGTTTTAGAGTCCCAGGTATAAGTATCTAATACTGATGGTTCTGCATTCAGATTTATTAGTATTGCATGTGTCTGACCTATCATTACCTTTTACTTTAGAAATCCTTTCAAAAATGTTTACTGCACTATCTCTATGGATTTCTTATGTTACTCCAACAATATCTGTAAACAGCAAATATTTTACAACAGCAATCACTGTGAAACCTTCAATATTTTAATTTTGTCTAACAGAGTATGCTAATGCTTATTTTCTTATGGAACTGCTTTATAACACTTTTATTAGGCTTATATATGGATGCAAAAAGTCCTAAATAAATACTTTCAATTTAGGGAATCAAAACCTGTTCTACATCTAAACTAACTGCTGTGCCAGTTCATGAATATGAACATTTACATAGTCAATTAATATTGGACATGTGCTGAGGAGGCATGCTGGGTATATTGGGAAAAAAATGCTAAGGATGAAGCTGCCAGGTAACAGGAAAAGAGGAAGGCCTAAGATAACGTTTATGGATGTGGTGAGGGAGGGCATGCAGGTGGTTGGTGTGAAAAAGCAAGATGCAGAGTCCAGGACGAAATGGAAACAGATGATCTGCTGTGGCAACCCCTAATGGGCACAGCCAAAAGAAAAAGAAGAATTAATGTTATTAGTCTTGTGATATTATCTTATGTTTATCTTATTAGGATAAACCATATTTGGTCTTCATCTATTACAGCTGGCAGTGTATTAGATAAACTTGCTGTACATATTTTATAATAAAATTGGTCTGTAAGGTGCACATAATATTGGATCCTGTTTCAGTACTGCAGCTGTCAATCTATATTTCATATGAGAAAGAATGACATTTTCATTTTGTATATTAATAAAGACACTTTTTTTGTAATTTTTGAAAAGATTTTTGTCAATATCAAAAATTATTTGTTATGTCCCTGGAGCTTAATTTTCTTTTAGCTTTTTAATTTGCACACTTATTTGGATATTAGTTATATGTTTTGAAAGAATTCTAATAATTTTATAATTTATTTGCTGCATTCCCGTTTAAAAACAGAGTAATATTCATCTAAATCTTTCATTTTTCTTTGTAGATGTTTTATACTTTTTAAATGCCATTAGGATGTTTTCAATATTTATAACAGTCGTAGCCCATACTGGAAACTGGATACATTTTACATCGATCAATCTAGCTGCAATTCTAGGCCGAGTTGCTAATTTATAAAGGTACTTAGGTGTTACTCAGTGTGACTGCAAATTTACCTTATCTAGAGCCTTTGCTATTGCATGACTTAAAACTGATATTAAGTCCTTAACTAAACGTAGGAGAACAGATTCATATTTTAGTACTTTTGTATTCTGTCCAAATCATTATCTTATTCCTTTATTTTATTGTGGCATCAATTGGTAATACTAATATATAAAAGGATTTAAGAGAGTCTCAAGTAAATTATCATTTAGTTCTACATTTTTGTTAATTAAGATATATTTCACTTATTTCTTTATTTAACTAGTCCTTACTTTCTTTAAATGTCATTATTAGAAAATTCTAGTAATTTTAATTAATATCTAATAATTAGTAATCAGTATGAAAGTAACAGTATTTTGATCCAAAAAGGGGCAAACAATCACTTTAACAAAAACAATGTGTGTACTTTAATTATATCATTGTAAATTATTTTTAGTACTTAGGTTCATAGGTGTTTACTAGGCTAATGACCACAAGGGCCTTTTTAAGCCTAGCTATACACCCCAAATCTCCGACAAGTTCTGATGCCTCTGATAAGTGAAGCAGGGGCTTTGGAGATTAAACATTTATAAGCTAGGGCCTGGAGATGAACCATTTACAGGTTGACTGTGTCCATTAGAGACATAGGTGCCAAACCAGGGACAAATTTCCTGTTCCCCAACCAACTGTCCAGGTTGCACTTGAATTGGGTTAGGGAGGAACTCTACTTCACATGGATAGGGAGCCTGTTCCAGAGAAGGGTAATCTCTGGGATACATACCTGTCTCTCCAGCAGCTCCTATTTATATCACAGGCAAGGTTTAAGTCTTTAGAACTGGTAATTTTGGTGCTGTTTGTTTTCCGGATATGCAGGAGGTCCATCAGAGTGGGGTCTAACAATGCCCTGTATGTCAGACATAGATCTCCCCTCAAAAGTCTGTAGAAGAGAGAATACAGGGATAGAGCCTTTAGGCGTTCTGCATACGGCCTGTATTCTTTTAGTGAGGAACCTCTGTGGACGTTCTAATTGTTGGATATCCCTGGTTAGGTACATACCAAAGGGGGCATTGTACTCAATGGTAGGTCTGATGAATGCTGAATACAGTGGAACAATGACTTTTTTGGACTTCGTGCCATACCTTTGTTTATAAGTTGCACAACATAGAATTATTTCCTCACTACTGTAGACATGTGATAGTCAAAGGCTAGATTACTATCTATGTGAGTCCCTAAGTCACTGACTATTGGGTCAGCTCTAAGGGTTGTGTTGTCAATATGATAGTTGCCAGGGATGGATGATTTCCCAAAGGATGCTATTATGCATTTCTTGGAGTTTTAGTCCATGGCTCTGACACCACTTGTTTGTGTCAGCTCCTCCTGGAGAAGATTTATGTCAGTGTGGAATTCAATGACAGCTCTCAATTTGCAATTATCTGCAAATTTAGTCAGCCAGAGACCACTGACATTGGCCTTGACTTCAGAGAAGTAAATGCCAGAAAGGAGCAGTCCAGGGACGGATCCCTGTGGGACTCCAGTTGTGACTGGCCTCTTTGTAGAAGTGGACTCCCCAATTCTAACTTCCTGGGTCTTGTCTGTGTCGGCTAGTCGCTGGGTGACATACGAGTTTGTACCTAACCTCTTGAGTTTGTCTATAATGCCCGAGTGGGGTATTGTGTCATATACCTTGGTTAGGTCTTGGTAGGGAATGTGAACCATATTACCCTCATCCATTGCTTTGGTGACCTTCTCAAAGAAGACCACCAGGCTGAGTAGGCATGATCTGCCCTTGACAAAACCAAACTGGGTTGGGTCCAATGTCTGGAGATTTACTAGGTCACTACTGATCATTTCCAAGATAATTCTTTCCAAAGTTTTACATATAAGACTAGTGAGACTTATGAGTCTGTAGTTTCCAGGGTCTGTAGATGGCCCATCTTTGTGCAGAGGAATGACTATTGCTGTTCTCCATTCATGAGGCATGAAACCTGTTTGGAGGATATAGTTAAATAGCAATTCCAGAAGCCCTGATAGGTCATGGTTAATGCTATTTAGAAGGCTTCCTGTGATATTGTCTGGGACCAGTGATGCAGAGTTCTTGGCCTTAGAAAGAGAGCATTAATGACATGTTCCCCAGTGATAGCATAGGGCGTTATATTTGATGGCATTTCCTGAGGGAAGGGTGAGGGGTAGAGAGGGGTAATGTTGGACCTGAATTTATCAGCCAGTAGGTTTGCTATATCTTCTGGTTCAGTATATATGGCTCCATTTACAATGAGCTCTGCCCACAGCTGTGCATTCCTTTGAGGCTGCAGACATAGCTAAAGAATGCCTTGTACTTGTACTTGGCCAGGGAGATGAAATGCACCTCAAATTTGGCTTTGTTAGACTTTATTTGTCCTCTGAGATGTTTGTTTAGTTTGACAAGAGTGCTTTTATCATGTTGGGTGTTGTACCTCCTAAATTGTGCCATGACTTTCTTCCTTCTGCTATTCAGCCTATTGATTTTGTGATTCCACCAGGGTGGCTTGTTTTTTTCATTTAGTTCTGTACTTCTTCCTGGTGGGTACATCTGCCTCTGTGCAGCTATTAACATGCTTGTAGAGGGTTTCTGTGAACAGTTCTGCATAGGTAGCTGTGTTCTTAAGGTTTATGGGGGCTTGAAATTTTGCAAGGTTATCACTTAATAGCAGGAGGTTAGCCTTAGAGTAGTTTCTGAATATTCTAGGTTTAGCTGGGGGTCCAGGTTTTATTTTTACTTCAAAGGAGACCATTCTGTGCTCTGACCTTACCAGGGAAGACATTACAGTAGGAGGTGTGCAGCACTCTCCCATAATAGTGAGGACCAGATCCAGTATGACTGCACCCCTGGTTGGTGTATTGACTATTTGGATCAGGGAGTTAGTGTTTACAAAATCCAGGAATCTCTGTGCCTGTACATTTGGTGACATATAGGATTCCCAGTTAATACTGGGGTAAAGTCATCAATGACTACGGTGTTGGGTTGGATGGTTAATAAGTTTAAACACATGGTATGGGTTCCTGGGTCATAGAAGGGGACTTATGGCTGGCAAGGAAGGGATATTGGATTCTGCCTATGGTGATTTGAACATGGAGCAGCTCAAGTGCATTGTTCTGTTTGACCAACCCTGAGGCATATTTATTTTTGATATAAACAGAGACACCTCCACCTTTAGTCCCTGTCTGTGTAGTAGATGGTCTAAATGTGTGGAAGGCATTTTAACCTTGCACTGTTGATGTGCTGTCCACGGCTTTAAGCCATGTATCAGTGACTGCGCATACATCAGCATTCTCTAGGGTGAATCCTTCTAGGGAGTGGAGTTTTTTATTTAGACTCCTAGCATTGAGCAGTAATGCCTTTAGATTGTCTTGGTTTTGATTTATGTCAGAAGTATTTTCAGTTAGGCATTGCCTAAAAAATGCACTATTGGGGAAGACAATGTTTTATGTAATATTCGAAAGCCTAGAGGGAGAGGTGCAGACCCATCCCTAGCAAAGCAGCGCGGTCTGTTGACCATCTCCTTCCAAGGTGACAAATATTGGACCCCCTTAGAATGATACCAGAAACTAAGCCAATAATTAAAGTCAATCAATCATCTTTTGTTCGTATTGTGGCATCATCCTTGGAGAAGGTAAAATGGTACTCATCATACAAGCCTGAGAAATATATTGCAAGAGCTCCATGATGTCTCTCTTCATATAGTCCTAGGCAGCATGTCTCAGGTTATTTACTCCCAAATGGACTATGACTGTGTCATACTGATACTTGTGGTCCAGTGACCTGAGTGCATGCGTAATGTGGTGGATCCTAGCCCCTGATAAGCAACTGACAGTGACTTTCTCCTTACTCAGCCTGGTGAGAGGGACATCAGTGTGTCTCACGATGGAGTCTTCAATGACCAGAATATTGAATTGTGTGGTGGCTTGCCTTATGGGCTTAGAGGTAGAGGCTCCATGAGATGTAGCTCTATGTGTTGATATGGGTGTTGCTTTGAAAGAGTGCATTTGGGGCTTCTGAGGGTATTTGTTATGTGTACTTCATCTAGGAGGTCTTTTTGGTTTATGAAGGTTACATTTAAGTGCCTCAGCATATGTGGTTCTATATGTCTGTTTTGAATTGTGTGTGTTGGGTGCAGCATGTGTACTACTGACAACCTTACTGACATTAGGAACACTTTTATGTGAGAGCTTTGCCTTCAGTGACATTGTGCAAGTACATCTCTCACATACCATATTAGTTTTTTGAGAATTAACTGGTTGTCAGTAAACATGAGGTAATTTCTACATTGCCTCAGGGTACCCATATCTATCAAGCTGGTAACGGAAGTAGTGGGCAAGTTCAAACCATGGCAACAGACCCATTTTGTATTGATTAGATAGCTGTTATGAGAATATAAAGCAATGTTAGCGGTATTTGGTTTGCAACTCTGGGAACAGTACTTGTCACTGCAAACTAGTTGTCCTGTGCGCAACTGGGTATTGCAGAAATTTCAGTTGTGCTTTTACAGGAAAAATGTCACTCAAGGTGTCTGACTCTGTACAGGGCATGGCCAAACACTTGAGGGGAAACTAATATGTAGACCCTGAAAGTTCAAGGATGAAGTATTTAGGCAGATATTCTACAGTTAGAAACAAATCAAGCAGTACTTATTGAAAACAAAGAATAAGCTTGTCAAGAATGATGAAAAGAGGGGAGTTGCATGACTGGCTGCTGCTAGTGCTGGTGTCACTACCACTTCCATCTGCTGGGATACATTGCTCCTTTGCTTATTCTCTCACCAGAAGCATAATGTTAGCACCAATCCCAAGATGAGAAGCAGGCCACAGCCTGTTTGGTGATCTACAGTATTGTCCCAGATGATGCAGGGGTCTGTAGGCTAGTTGTAGACTTTTCCTGGTAGATGCCTTGAATAGCACTCAGACCAATCAGGAACTTTAAACAAAGACACTCACTGTCCAACCAGAAACAGTCAGGATTCAATGCACTCTGCTCCTTCTCTCAGCAGAAGCAGAATAGAAGCCCACATTCCAAGCTGTCACCTATGAAGCAGTTATCAGGCTTTCTGGTGATCAGCAGTCTACAGGAAATAATGTCTCTGAGATCCTTCTCTCACCAGAAGAAAACAGAAGCATTAATCACAAGATGACTACTGAGAAGCAGAATGTGGGCTCTCCAATAACTGGTGGTCTTGCAATAGATGTTTAAAGGTAAGATGAAAAAATGGGTTAATATTATAAATACTGCAGTGTGCACTAAGCAGTCAGATATGAAATAAAGGAGTAAAAAGAAGTTATGTACACACCATAACGTTCCATGTTTTTTGTCCAGCATCTCACCTTCAGTCTTGCTGGTTGGGTTCAGAGCCAAAACTCGGATCCGACTCGGCTGTACACCAAAGCTCGAGAGCTTCTACTGGCTCGAGGCAGAGTCATATCCCACGGTGTTTAGCGGATGTTCCCCAGATCGTGTTTGAGGGAGAAAGGTTCCTATGATATATTCAATATCCAAAAAGATTATATATGAAAAAATATTGTCATAACATTAACAAGAAAAGGCAAGAAGGGAATCAGACCTTATCTGCCAGTTTTTGAGAAATTTCCTCTAGATCCCCCAGGAGGGAGATAGCTGGGAGGGACGTAAGACTGAAGGTGAGATACTGGACAACAAACATGGAATGTTATGGTGCGTACATAACTTCTTTTTGTTACGTTGTCCCATCTTGCCTTCATTCTTGCTGGTTGGGACAGAATACCCAGCACCTTTTTCTTGGGTGGTTCAAGGGAATAAACTCTTCAGGACAGTGGAACCAAAGGATGCCCTGTTCCAGGAGGCCACATCTACTTTGTAATGAGTAATAAAGGTATGAGGGTTAACCCATGTAGCGACAGCACAAATTGAATTCAATGGAAGTCTGGATTGAAAGGCAATGGAGGTAGATACCGCTCTAGTTGAATGCCCTTTAACTTTTCCTGGTGGTTCTTTATTGTGGGAATCATAGACATAGGTGATGGTCTCAGTAAGCCATTTGGACAAGGTAACTTTTGAGATTGCCAAACCTTTTTTATTTTCTGAATAGGAGACAAGCAATTGGTCTGACTTTCTGAATTCTTTGGTCCTATACAAGTAAAAATGCAACTGCCTATGCACATCCAGTTGGTGGAGTTTATACTCTGCCTTGTTGCCATAGTTAGGAAAAAACACTGGTAATTCTATATTTTGGTTTAAATTTGCTTGAGAACAAACTTTCGGTAAGAAGGAAGGATTTATTTGAGGGAGACTCTATCTTTGTGGAAGATCAAATAAGGTGGATGGATAGACAAGGCTTGCAAGTCTGATACTCTCCTGGCTGAAGTAATTGCTGTCAGGAAGAGTGTTTTCCAAGATAAAAATTTAAATGAACAAGATGATGCTGGTTTGAAAGGAGGCAGGATCAAAGATGATAATACTAGATTGAGGTCCCAAGGAGGAGGAGGTTCTCTGAAGGGTGGTTCTAACAGAAAAGTACCCTTGAGGAAAACTTTGCATAGTCTATGGGGCATTAGAATACATCCAGTGGCAGCTTGTGATATCAGACTGCAGGACTGCAGACCCCCCCCCCCCCCCAGCTGTGAACCACAATGGTAAACTCCTGAACTGCATGCATGCATGCTTAGAAAGTTTTATCTAGACTGCTGTCTTACCAGTCCAGATTCAGGAAGAAGGCAGCAGTTTGCAGCTGCCCCAGATGTCTAAGCGGTGCTTACCGCATAGACTGGAACAGGAACGGACTGCAAAGTCTGTAGTCAGAATGAACTGGGACAGGAAGGAACAAGAGCCAGGAAACCAGAACTGTGCATTCCGGCACATGCTGCTAGAAGCGCGGAGGATACTCTGCTAGTAGGAAGCAGATGAGATAACTGTGCATTCTGGCGTGCTGGGATTATTTTGAAACAGTGGATTTTACTCAGGTATGTGTTACTGTAGAAAGTGTGTGTGTCTGTGTGTGTGTGTCTATGTGTGCCTGTGTCTGTGTGTGTAAAATGCCCGAGTTGATTTATACTGGTGGCAAGACAGAACTCAGGATACTAGTTAGAGAATACCTCAGGATTAAACCCTGTACCTTGAGTGCAGCTAGCAAGAGCCTGAATTCTTTACCCACCACCATTTGTGGGAATTTTGCAGATTTTTGCCTCATATCTTGTCCTGTTCTGTTCCTCATAAAATCTGTGGTTTCTGAATTTTTAATTCCTTAAATACTTGATGGTGCAGTAGTAACATTGTTACCTCACAACTAGAGGTTCACTTGTTTGATTCTTGGCTGGGGTGCCTTCTATGTGGAGTCTACATGTCCTCCCTGTGTTTGTGTGGGTTTGCTGTGCTGTCCTCCCACATTACAAAGACATGTGTCTGCAGTATATCTCCCTGGGCCTCTGTTGAAAATTGGCTTTTGTTCCAAGTCAGACTTTCCTGGTTAACAAATGTTGCATAAATAAAATTGACAGGCATTTGAATTTCAGACTTCATATTCTTCAGAAAGTACATGGTAACACAAATTCTAAGTTTAGAAGATGAATATTTGAAATTTGTCCCTATTTTTGGGACTGTATTCCCCCATTATTGGCTTCACCCAGGTTTTTTGTGCCAAGGTTGAGAGCTATGGTGAGAACTGAATTTACTGAATATGTTTGAGGGCTGTATTCCCCCCATTAATGGCTTTGTCCAGGTGTTTTGTGCTAAGAAGTTGACAGCTATGGTGAGAACTGAATTCACTAAATGGTAGCCATTTACGTTTCAGTCTTCCTTTCTTTCACAAAACAGCTGATTTGGCATAGTGGTATGTTGCTCTGACTGTTTTGCACAGGGTTTTAGGTTCAAGTATTGGCAGTGAAATGTGTGGTGGTAGCACAGCATTTTATTCTAGCAGCATTCCAAGATTATATAAGCAATGTTTAAAATGTGTCCCTGGTTTTTGGGCTTTTGTCCCCCCAATACATTTTGGCTTTTCCCAGATTTCTTGTGCTGCAAAGTTGAGAGATACAGCTGAGTGTTGAGTACATTTTCCAATGAGCCGAGAGCTGCAGGGGAAGAGAAGTTTAATGCTGCTTATACTGTGTCTGCTTGCATTGTTAATATCACAACAGGTAGTGTACTTGCTTTTGATGCAGAAGGCTGTGGGTTCTACTCCCACAATACGTATATGCATTGCTGATACTGTACTGTGTTGCAAATGGTGTGGATGCTGCCATCTTTAGAATGTCCTGTTTGTTGAAGATACCTAGTAACTATAAATCTGTTATCAGTTTGTCATCCATTCCCTATTGCAATACTACTAGCTTATCAGTTTTTTAATGTAACATAGGCAATTTATTCCTCAAGGGCAACAGGCACGTTATTTGTAGATGAAACAATGAAATATAAAGTTGTTTGCTAGCAGCAACCTCTTCATTAGTTACAGATGTTTTTAATGTGGAATTATTTAGATGACTTTTACTTCTGCAGAGATTGTGCATATTTACTGATACTGGTGGATTGCAGAAGTTTGACTAGACTTTTATGATGGAAATGTTCTCAATTGGGCGGTTTTGTCATTATTGTGCATGCATTTTGTTTCTTTGTTTACTGGAAAAATGTTCAAAACAATAAATTTAAAAACACCCTCTAACAACTGTACTGTATTATACAAGGAATACAAGGAATATAATTTAATACAATCAGGAAGGTGCATCACAGAACACATGTATGTTTTGTGTGCAAGGGGCCTATCATTTGAAAACAGCCCAAAGTTAATCTTTATCCACCACTAGCCAAATGTATTTCTTTGAATGTGGGTTTCAATGCTTTTTCAGTGAATGTGATTTTCAAGGGCAGAGAAGTTTTAATGCTTAGTCTATTTTCACTGTGAGACTGCACTGCTTTGTTTAGCAGATGTCTTAAGTGTTTGTGCTGTAAAATGCAAAATAAAACTTTTGAATAAAATCCAAATCATCGTAGAAGTAAAGAAGTATGCACATCACAGTGTTTATGGTAAATGGGGCAAAATAGTCAAGTAATGGGACATTGGAATGGCTGCAGGGGGGAGGCTCCATTCGACCATGATTTTGTGAGGGGGAAGGGCGGCAAACTCAAAGACAGCCTTGGCTGAATTATACCTCTTAACTCTCCAAATTTTCTCAGAATGAATAGCTTTTTACTTCTTATTTTTGGCTTGTTCCTCATAAAATTTGTGGTTTTCTGGCAAATCATTTAGGAATTAAGTCACTAAATAATGACAGACATTGAGTTTCAGACTTCATAACCTTCAGAAAAATGCATGCTAAAGCAAGACCTGTTATTCTATCAACTAAGTTTATACAAGAGCAATTTTTAGTACTGTTTGTATGTTCCCCCAACATATTTGGCCTTGTCCAAATTTCCTGCATTAACAGGTTGAGAGGTACATGCAAATAAATTGCTTTATAGAATTAGGCATATCCAAACCTCTCAACTGTCCCCGATTTTGGCTCATAATGTTGCTCTCCCTCTAATAATCCCTCTGCAAAATGGCAATTTTGGAAGAAAATGTGGAGGGTTTACAATTAATAAATAACTGTAATAATCAGAGTTATAGATTACTTTTATTTCAGAAATGCATGTAGATTTGTTTATTTTGTCAGCTGCTCAAGTTAACAGCACTAATATTAAAAAAGTGTCCCTTCTTTGACAGGTTCCCAGCTGTATTGTGTGGGTATTTTACATTTTTGCATCACATTTTTGGCTAAGATCAGAAGTGGAGAAGCCAAGCAGTTAGCTTGAGGGTGTGGAGGGCAGGATGGAGCTTTTCTGACTGATGCATCAGAAGATCCGGCACTGGGTCCAGGATCCATGGGTCCTCCTGAAGGTGGAGCAAAAGAAAGGGGAATCAAATCTGATGAGGCCAGTATGGCGTAATGAGAATTAACCTGCGACCCAACAACTTTGCTTTCTGGATAACATTTGGAATCAAGGGAAATGGGGGAAAGGCATAAATAAGTCCCAGGGGCCAATCATGAACCAGTGCATCCCTTGGTGACTCTCCCAGAGGAGAGATTAGGGCAAAGTAATTGCTGCATTTGGTATTGAAGGGTGTGGCAAAAAGATGACAGCAAGGCTGGCCCCCATTTGTGAAAAATTTGATTTGCAACTTCCTGATTGAGGGACCACTCGTGAGGCATGAGAATCACTCTGCGTAGCCTGTCTGCTATAACGTTGGATTTCCCTGGGATATGCATTGCTGTCAGAAAGTGTTGAGAAGATACCATCAATTGCCAAACTCTCTGGGCCTCTCGACATAGGGGTTAGGATCTGGTACCCCCCCTGTTTGTTGATGTACCATACCACTGACATATTGGCTGTCTGAATTGCAATAATCCCCGTGGGAAGCGAGTTCTGAAATGCTTGCAATACCAGAAGCATCGCCTTCATCTCTAGGACATTGATGTGCAAATTGTACTCATGATCTTTCCAAACCCCTTGGACCATCTGTCCCAGTTAATGCCCCCCCACCCTATCTGGGACGCATCCATGGTTACTGTAGCCACAGGTTGGGGAAGTACAAATGGTCTTCTCATTGTTACCTGAGTGGACTGAACCCACCAAAGTAGGTCCTTCTTGCAGAAGTGTGTTATGAGGATATCATGAGATATGGGTAACTCCTGTATGGAACACTGAAGGAAGAGTAGCCACTGCAAAATTCACATGTGAGGTTGTGTCATGGGAAGTAGTGTTATCATCGCTGCCATAGAGTCTAGGACTTTAAGGGCAAATCTTGCCTGTACTCTTCTATTGTTGAGTAAGATAACCACTTGACTGTGTAACATCTGGATCCTTTCTTGAGGAAGCTTTGCCAACATGCCATTTGTATTTAAATCTGCACCAATGAAGGTAATACGCTGTGATGGCAACAAGGCAGATTTTCATGCATTTATAGTAATGCCTAGTTTTGAGAAGAGATGGATGGTGTAGTCTCTTGCTTTGATTAGTAGCTGCTTGGTGGTGGCAGTTAGGAGCCAGTCGTCTTGAGTATGGAAACACCTGGAATCCCTGATGTCTCAGATGAGCTGTGACTACTGCAATGCATTTGGTAAACACCCTGGCGGCTGTGGTGAGTCCAACAGGCAGAGCTCTGAACTTGTAATGAGTGTCTCCCAGCCGGAAGCGTAGAAATCTTCTTGCGCACGCCTGTCAATCTTTATGTGGTAGTACGCATCCTGAAGATCTAATGAGCACATCCAATTGTCTTTTCCCAGGAACAGGAGTATAGACTGCAGTGTTACCATCCAGAACTTTGACTTTTTCACCGACTTGTTTAGGCTGCTGAGATCCAGTATGGGTCTCCAGTCCCCTGCCTTTGTTTGGAACTAAAATGAACCTTGAGTAAATTCCAGATCCTAGTTGGTCTGTGGGGACTTCTTGGATAACTCTTTTTTTCTAGCAACATATGGATTTTTAGTCTTGCTTGATCCCTTTGACCGGGTGGAATTTCAGGGATAAACTTTGGCGGAAGAGGTGGACAGTGAAAGGGAATGTTGTAACCCCTGGATATAATGGACTGTATCCATTTGTCTTGAGTCAAATTTAGCCAGGCTTCTGGGTACAGTGATAGTCTCCCCCCGACTGCCTCCAGAGGTGGACAGTTGGGCCTCCTTTCAGGAGCACTGGAAGGGCCTACCAGAGAACGTATCTCTGTTGCCGTAGTTATGCGGACCCCCTCTGCCACGTGGATGGCGTCTTCCATTATTTCCCCCTCTGCCCTTGGGGGAAGGATCACCACGAATGTCAGATAAGGCTCCTTTGGACTTATGGAACCACATTTTTCTGCTCTTTCGACCTTTAGGATAAGGTCTGGTAGGAGTGGAAAAACAGACTCCAATGGCAGACAGAGTCTTACCATCTTGTTGGCTCCTAGTGAGAGTTTCTTTCACTTTTGGCCTGAACAATGACAAGCCATCAAAGGGAGTGTCAATAAAGGAAGATCAGAAGGGTTCGGCAAACTCGCAAAGGCGCATCCAGGAATGTCTATGAAGAGCTATTCCTGTGCCTGCTGCCCTGCTTGCTCCATTGGCTGCATAAGATATGAGGTGCATGGAGGAGTTAGAGATGGAGGTTAAAATTGCAAGCTGGGAATTAAACTTATCAGATAAGTCCTGGTTTGTAGCACCTTGTAGGGTAGCTCCTAGCTCTTTTAGGAGATCCCTCTGAAGTCGTGTGAAATACAACAAATAATTCAGTGACCACAAGGGAAAGGCCGCTGAGGAGAACATATGCTTCCCATATCTGTCCATCGTATGAGAATCCTTGTTTGGTGGATGGACAGATACAGAAGTTTCAGCTAACTCCTTCTTTGTGGCTGCTGCCACTACCACTGCATCTACAGGAACCCCTTTTGTTAAATACTGCCTATCTTCCGGGGCTGTAATGAATTTATTAGGCCTCCTCGGAATGGGGTCCACTGAGTCTGGAGAGTCCCACACCTTTCGACTCACAAAACCCAGGAGTGGGTTGAAAGGTGGAGACACCCAAGCGATGGAGGGGTGAGAGCCAAATGCCTCCAGGTATACTGACTCATCTTCATAAGGGGAAAGGGACTTCCAGCCACTCCTCTGCTTAAGGATCTCCAGGATGTCTGAAAAAGAGACATCCTCAGAGGGTGACCGTGGGGACCCTTCTGAATCCTCTAAGTCAGTATCAGAAGTGACAGACTCAGGGGAGTGTATGTGCTTCCTCTTACACTGTCTCTTCTGAGGAACCTCCTCAGGTGGATTCTCCTGGGAGGTATCGGAAGAGGAGGATCCACCCATTGTGGCTTCCTGGGGCACTGGCTCTCTAACTCTGTGGATGATGGAGGGATAATGAACAGGTGGACACCGGTCCCTAAGGGGGAAGAGAGGCTAGAGCTGAAGATGGAGCAGACCCAGTGAAGTGCACACTCTGCATCACCTCGAAGGCATCACGGTCCTGGGCTGAAAGAGACTCTAGCCCTGAGAGGCTGGGAGATTTCCGCAGCACTGACGAGGGTGGCTCTGAGGCTGATATGGGAGCTGAACTCATCTAAGCTCCGAACCCAACCAGCAAGAATGAAGGCGAGATGGGACAACATAACATCTAAAGTTTCAGCTGTCTAAGTGGAGAGCCACTAATTTTAAAATAGCAAGACATATTGAAAGGGGGTAGGCACTTTTGTTTTCTGGGTGTATGGAATATGGTGGGATGGCCAATACATTTAAATAGTTGAAGGGGTATGATTTCACAAAATGATAATTTTGTGTTTACTCACAACAGCCAGTGAGAGGGGAGAGGGAAGGAGATATGTGGTAAAATTAACATAAGGGGCCGTCAACTAGAAAGACAGTTGTGTTTAAGAATACAACAGCAATAGGGTGGGGGGGTGTGAAAAATTATGTGTGACTCACAAGAGACACAGCTGTGGTCGCTTTCCAGGTTTTAATATGCAATTCAAAGCAGAATACAAGTAAAACACAGTGTAAAGAAAACAAATCACAGTATACGAAATAGAAGAAGGCAATAAAGTAATACCAAATACAAGAAATCAAAAGCAAACTAACCTTTCCCTCACAGCAAGTTGTGTCAAAGTCCTGGTGACCTTTGTGAGTTCCAAAGACATAAGACTAGTGAGTAAAAAAAATCAGAGATCCTGTCTCTTCACATTCAATTATATATTTTAAATTCAGTAGATTTAGCCAATTACTAAGTGCTTTAGCAGGGACTAATAGTCTAGAGTTTCTTCATAACAGATCGTTTATTATGCAAATACAGTGGAATGCATTCCTAGAATCAGGGTTCCATCGTATCAATGATAAAGCAACTAAGTTTTTTTTCAGCAAATACTCCAAGTCCCAATATACGTGAGCTTGTTTAATAAGTCTATTTTGATACTCAGTAGTGTCACAATATGACTATATAGCTATAGGCATAGTTGCTTTATTTCTCCACAAAATTGTGTTTCTTCTTTTTTTTGTCTGTAAAATCAGAATTCACTAGGAATATGTAATCCCCAAATTCAAATATATGTTTAATTTTCTCTAATAAACATACTTCTTGTAAAAAATATACTATTTCCAAAGTATTAATTTTAAACTACTTAAGCATTCTTCCCTCTTTTATAACTTGTATTCAAACCATTACTTTTAAGGATAAACTGTTATTGTGATTATGTTTGTTTTCAAGTTAAATGATGCTATTTTGAGGTACCCAATTTTAAACAGTTCCATTTAAATATAAAGTGGTGTCCTTAAGTTTATATTTTTTTCAGAAAATAATGAAGTATATTTATTAACACATTAAAAGTATGCCATAATTTAACATTCCAAAAACTAAACAAAAAAATACCCTACCAACAACAAGGAAACTAAGTTTCCAGTTTTGTTTTGAAATCTACCCAGTAACTTAATCATATGCCAACTATCCCCTCATCCAATAATGGAGAAACAGAGAGGAGTCTGGGTCAATTAATTAGAAAGAAAAACCTTTCCTCTTGTCACTTAAATCTAAGCTTTAGACCTAATAAAAGAGACTGACTAATTTATATTAAAATTCATTCAAAGGATAAAATGTTCTATTTTTTTCAATATTTTTGTTTCCTTTACACCATTTATAACATAATTATTTTGACAATACCTGATACCAATAAATACATAAATGAAATGTTGTCTCTTGTTAGCCACTTGTTTTAGTCAGTTGTCATGGTATGCTCCCATTATCACTATGCTTTATTTTTAACTGTGAAATAGGAATAAGTATGTGTTTACTAGATTATTATTATTTCCTATATGCCTTTTATTCAAGTTCGGTTTTATATCAATTCTTATAATTTTGGATGTCGGTAAAGCCCATCTAGTCATTTGTAAGAACAGACTCCAAAAAAAATACATGTGCATTATTGCACATATTTCTGAGCTTTTAATAGTATTATGAATACCTTTGACATCAATTATATTTAAATAACAGTATTAATGTTAATGTAATAGTAAAAGGAAGAGAAGAAGAAAAATGAAGCAGAGGAAAGATATATATATATATATATATATATATATATATATATATATATATATGCAGCACTTTATAAATACCATCTACCGATATAGATATCAGATCAATACATACTTTATAATGAGAAATAAAACTTAAAAAATACTTAATATCGGAAATGTCATTCCTCAACATTTCTCAGTCTAGACCATATTATGCTTCATATCTTCATTTCTCCAGTCCCATCCCCTCAATGTCTCCTCTGTTTTAAAGTTTATGTAACATTTTTTATCAAAATAAATTAACATAAAATTTTAGATTGGAAGTTGGTTTTCAGGATTAAGGAGCTGTTAATGAGCTGTTTGCTGTGGCCCAGAGGTACAAGGTTTGATTCCCTCAGCCTCCATTGCCTAACTGAGTGACTCTGAGCAAGTCACTTAACCAGACACAGCTCTTGGGCTGAGTGTGAAATATGTCCATGGAGATCAGTGCTCTACCTCCAAAAACAAATATAAATAAATAAATATTAAAGCTTTTTTTGGTTTAATTTTCTTCCTCTTTTCTTCCTTTCTCAATCTCCCCCTTCTTCTTCTTTTATTTGAAAGGATTTATTCATTTAAATATTTTAAACATATAAGTGGCCTTGTTCTGCCCAGTATTTTACAGTAGATATGGTTCCCTATCGAAATGTCAGCACTTGAAATGCTGAGTGCCAAAAAGCCAGGAAAAAAAAAAGATTGAAAACATAGGAGAACAGTGAATCTCGAAAGTCACTCTTAACCTTAAAACGTTTTTTGCAGGGTGAACAAGCCCCCCCCCCAACACCACCCAAACTTTATATATATATATATATATATATATATATATATATATATATATATATATATATATATACCAATTCTGAGATCACCACACTTCAGAGAAAAGGGAATATTCCAAGAAATTGCATCTCAGACTTAGTGTATACAAGTCCGACCTGTTGACCATTCAGTCTCTGCATTTTGGAAATCGTTTTAGTGGGTCCTGACATTTCAAATGGTTACTAGTAGATATTTAGACTGAAGGTAAGGCATTCAAAAGCACGCAGAGAATACTTGTTATTATGCAATAATTCTGCATAAAGAAATGTACATATGGAACTTATAACTGCACCTAATTATAATATTATTATGTCATTACACTCATACATTTGATTTAAACTCAAGTTATTTTATAAGGTCATAACAGTAAAAATGACTCCAACATATCTGTGTTCACAGAATCAAAATACATAGATATAATTACTAAGTGCACTTCATATATCAATGAAAGTACAGTTTTGTACCTACCATAAATGTAGATGTTCGAAGATCCACATTGCTGCAGTCCTTACATATGGGGTAGTCCACTGTCCTCGGTCGGCCCGAATACCAAAGTATTAGGCTGACGTCGGTCAAGGCGCTTAAAACTGACATCAGGACGTCAGGGTACAAAAGCGCATGACCGACGTCATTTCCTCAGTCTTTTCTTGCCCCAGATGTCAGAAGGCCCTAACAAGACAGGCCAAAGCCAAAACCAGCAAAACCCAACCAACCACCTGCACTAACCATATTTACAATATGTACAACACAAACCACACCACCACCTTCAACAACAGAGGGAAGGAGGGAGGGACTGCAGCAATGTGGATCTTCGAACATCTACATTTATGGTAGGTACAAAACTGTACTATGTTCTTCATCTCACATTGCTGCAGTCCTTACATATGGGTAGAATCCCAAAGAAGAGGTAAGGGAGGATGGCAAAACTATAAAGCATTAGGAGCTGCCAACATGCCTTGTAAAATTGCAGTTGCAAATCCAGCCCTAGATTTAGAGTAAAGGGGAAGGTGGTAATGCTTAGAGAAAGTATGCACTGAACTCCAAGTAGCTGCTTCCAAAATATCTTTAGTAGCCACCCCCCTTAAAAAAGCTGTAGAAGTGGCAGTAGCCCTAGTGGAATGAGGCCTAATCCCAGCTGGAATCTCCTTACCATGATGGGAATAACAGAAAGCAATACAAAAACCAATCCACTTAGAAATAGTTTGTTTTGAAACAAGTTTGCCCTGAGAACCCAAAGCAAAAGAAACAAACAACTGCTGAGACTGCCTGAACCCTTTAGTTCTGCTCAAATAATATCGCAACTGTCTGTGAATATCCAAAGTGTGCAAAATCTTTTCCCCTTTATTTTGGGCTTTGCATAAAAAGTAGGCAAATGAATAGTTTGGTTTAAAGCCACACTAGAAACCACTTTAGGCATAAAAGAAGGGTTAGTACGCAAAGACACCCTATCCTTGTGGAAAATTAAGAAAGGCTCAACTGCCATAAGGGCCTGTAATTCAGAAACCCTTCTCGCAGAGGTAATGGCCAACAAAAAAGCAGTCTTCCAAGATAAATATTTCAACTCTGCCGATGCTGCAGGCTCAGAAGGTTGTAGAGTGAGTTTCTCCAACACAAAATTGAGATCCCAAGCAGGAGTAGGAGCTCTACGTGGGGGTCTTATATTCTTTGCCCCTCTAAGGAATTGCTTAAACAAAGGCTGAGAAAATAATGGTGGGTCACAGTCATAGTGAGCAGAGATTGCTGCAGCATGAACCTTTATAGAGGAGAAGGACAAACCTTTGTCCAGTGGTTTAGAAACATCAAAGTCCTTTGCTGTACTCCAAAATAAAAATCTCCTCCATTTATCTGCGTAAACTTTCCTTGTACTAGGCCTTCTGGCCTCCAAAATAACATTCAAAACTTGTTGTGGAAGCTGAGACCCTCCAGGGTTTAAACCAGAATATGCCAGGCTGTCAGATGCAGAGAATGAAGTTTGACATTGAGTAAATGACCGTTCTCCTGAGACAGCAGGTGAGGAATCGAAGGCAAAGGCCATGGAGGCTCCTGCACCAGACTTCTCAGTAATGGGTACCAGTGCTGTCGAGGCCAATCTGGAGCTATTAAAATCATGTTTGGCTTGTCCTGTCTGACCTTCAGCAGTACCTTTGGGAGGAGAGGCAGAGGTGGAAAGGCATACACGTGAAGATTGCTCCAATTGAATGAGAGAGCATCCACTTTCCAAGCTGAGGGATGAAACCTTTTTGTGCAAAACTTTGGCAGCTGGTAATTTAGCGGAGAAGCGAACAGATCTATGTCTGGAGTTCCCCATAACACTGTCAACCTCTGGAATACATGAGGATCCAATTTCCACTCGTGGGGATCCATAATTTGTCTGCTCAACACATCTGCTAAGGAGTTCTGTGCTCCTGGCAGAAACCTTGCCTGAAGATTTAGCTGTAAACTGAGAGCAGTCTCCCACAAAATCATTGCTTGTCTGCATAGAGGATAAGAATGCCCTTGCTTGTTGATGTACCACATGACAGTTGTGTTGTCTGTTTGAATCAACACCTGCCCTGGAAGAAGTAAATCCTTGAAAGCTATCAATGGAAATTGGACTGCTAACATCTCCTTCAAGTTGATATGTAGATGTTGAAGTCTGGCAGGCCACGTGTCTTGTATCCATTTTCCATTTAGATGAGCTCCCCAAGCTTTGTCTGAGGCATCTGTCGTTAAAATCTGACTCTGGCCGGGTCACAGAGAGTCCCTTGTTTAGGTGACATTCCTGAGCCCACCACAAAAATTCCTTTTGAAGGCAAGGTATTATTTGAATGACAGTGTCCAAATCTTGGCAGTGCTGTGTCCATACATTCTTGAGATACCATTGTAGCTTCCTCATATGCAGTTTGGCATTGGGAAGTACCAGAATACAAGATGCCATGAACCCCAAGGCTTGAAGGACTGTCCTTGCAGTCAGCCTGGACCGATGAGACAACTGGTGGAAGTAAAGAGAAAGATTCTTTTGTTTGTCCGGGGTCAAAAAGGCCATCTGGGATGCTGTATTCAGTCTCACACCCAGAAAGCACATGTCCTGAGAGGGTACTAGACTGGACTTTATTTCGTTCACAGAATACCCCAGGCATCTTAACACTGCCATCACATACTGTAAATGATGAAGAAGTTCGCCCTTTTCTTGGGCCAGTATCAGGCAATCGTCCAAATAAGGAAAGATCTGTATTCCTCTTAGCCTGAAGAAAGCTACCACTGGAGCCAGAACCTTCGTGAACACTCTGGGCGCAGTAGATAAGCCAAAGGGCAATGCAGAGAACTGATAATGTGAAGTCCCAGCCCGAAAACGCAGATACTTCCTGCAACTGGGCCTGATAGGAACATGAAGGTAAGCCTCTTTGAGATCCAGAGTCACCATCCAGTGATCTTTGCCCTGCAGAGGTAAAAGCTGTTGTAACGTTAACATTTTGAACTTGGGAAATGTCCAGATATGTGTTGAGGATGGATAAATCCAAAATTGGTCTCCACGTGTTTCCTTTCTTTGGTACTAGAAACAGGCGAGAATAAAATCCTAGGCCCACTTCTGGCAGAGGAACCGTTTGTATGGCCCCTATTTGAAGTAGTAAAGAAATTTGGCCTCTAGTCTTTGCTGAGGAGGAACGTCCGGCATGCCTTTGAAAGGAGGCAAGGTATGGAAATAAAACTTGTAACCCTGGTGTATGATATCCAATACCCATTTGTCTTGGGTAATCAACATCCAATTTTCCTTTTAGAGTGCTAACCTTCCTCCCAAAGGTGCTGCCAGGCAAAAAGGATCTGGCAGCTGAAAAAGTAGGTCATTGGGCCTGTTTACGAAAGGACTGGCCCCTGCCCTCACCCGAAGATTGTGCAGGTGAACTCCCTGTTCTAGGCCTAAAAGAACTCTGAGCTCTGCCCCTACCACGTCTAGATCTACCCCTAGACTGAGAATCATAAGAAGGATACGTCCACCCCTTAGCAGGCCAATTCCTACTAAACTTCGGAGGCTGAACTTGCAAAAAATCCTTAACAGCCTGCATAGACTTAGCCTTGTCTTCCATTTTCTTCAAGACTGATTCCACAGGCGAACCAAACAACACATCAGACTGCAAAGGAGCATCCAAAATCCTTGTCTTAACATGGTCAGATAAATTCTGATCCTTTAACCAGGCGTGCCTGCGAAGAACTGAGCCAGTGGCAGCCACCCTAGACGAGGCCTGCACAGCATCAAAACCACACTGTAATGAATGCTTACCCACTTGTTCAGAGACATGCACCAAATCTTGCAACTCTTTACACTCAATGCCTTCCGCCAGAACATCCACCTTAGACTTCAATTGAGAAAGAAGAAAGTTTTGATATTTCAACATATGATAGCTAAGGTAGAAGATGTATAGACCTTCTTTCCCCATCTATCCAAAGCTCTGGCTTCTTTATCTAGAGGAACCGGATTTTTTACAACAGAGGCCTTGACACCCTTAGGTCCCTGACTAATAGTTTCTGGGTCCGCCCTAGGACTCTTATAAAGATATTTATGAGCCTCAGGCACCCTGTAATACCTATCCGGTTTAACAGGAGCAGGAGGCAGAGAATCAGGATTAAGTGAAGCCTCTGCAAACACATCTTCCACAACATCCAGAACAGGGGTATAGCCAAGGGCCTATGCTGGGGTAACAGCAAAACTCCCTAAGCCTTTTCCTAGAATCAGAGAAGTCTTGACCTTCCCACTTAAAATGTTCCCTCATAGAATGAAGTGTCTCTGAAAAGAAAAATCCTCTGGAGGAGAAGCAGAAGGAGTGGAATCATCTTCATCAGAATCAGAATAAGGAGAATACTCCTGCAAGTCTTCAGCTGAAGACTCTGAAATATGCGAAGCCTGCTCAAAACTTCCCAACTCTGGCTCCACCCTAGGCCTCTTATCAGGTGGGGGCATAGAACCTCTAATCAGAGTAATTAAATCTTCTGCCATTTTAAGCATGTGCTTCTTAGGCACAGACCCTGCTGAACTAGGAGTGACACCAACAGAAGCTGAAACTGGCCTGCCTCTGGGAGAAGCCTTGGAAACAGAAGGAGAAGGCCTAACCACCCTAGGAAGGGAGGGGAGTACAGTAACTTGGGAAGCCCCTTCAGCCTGACCTGCCTCCTGAGAGACCACCTCCTGCAAAATCAAAGTCTCCCCCTGAGACTCCAGAGAAGTCTCCGCCGGAACCACCGGTTCCACTGAAGCCTCTAAAGAACCGGCGTCCGGAACGGACGACTCATCTTGCCTGGGTTTAACTGTTTTGTCTTTGCGCTTCTTTGCAGAAGCGGGTGCCGGAGAATCCGACGGCATATTATAATTGCACCGCTTCCCAAAGACCAGCCTAGCACAATCCAACCTTCGCTTAATAGTGCTTATTGAACCTAGCACAAAAGCGACACCCAACAACGTCGTGCTCAGGCCCCAAACAAGGAATACACAAAGAATGATAATCCCTATGCGGTATCTGTTTCCCACAAGAAATACAGTTATTCACTTTTTCTGACATCCGGTAAAACACTGAGGCAAGAAAAAACCAAAATAATCCCCAACGGGTACTTAGCCAACTTGATTCGGTCTGAAACTCCGAAATTTCAGAACGCCGAACGGCACTTGCAACGCTGCTTCTGCATCGGACCATGCGGCAAAAAAGACTGAGGAAATGACGTCGGTCATGCGCTTTTGTACCCTGACGTCCTGATGTCAGTTTTAAGCGCCTTGACCGACGTCAGCCTAATACTTTGGTATTCGGGCCGACCGAGGACAGCGGACTACCCCATATGTAAGGACTGCAGCAATGTGAGATGAAGAACATCTATAACATCTTAAGTACACATCAGTTGTAGATTGATTTAATAAACAATGCCATATTAACTGAATTTATGATGATTCTTCAAACATTTGTTTAGCAGAAAATAAAAACATGAAAAAGCACTACTGAAGGTGGCTTTCAGGAAAAAAAAACAAACAAAAAACCCCCACCAAAAAACAAAAACAAAATAAGCTTTTCTGTATGGGGCAAGATACCCTGCACCCCCCACATGGGAGTAAAGACCTTCATACTGCCCTAACCTATATATACCAGCGCCACAGCTGCATAATAATGGAGAAATGTAAAAATCTGAATGATCACTGAAAAGAAGTTTTCAGCAATATACCATTCAAGGTTTTATCTATCAGACAAATTGCCTCTGAACACTTCTCTTGTTTCCTTAACTATTTACTCCACCCTTCATTCATATATGAATAAACAATGCAGTCTTTGATTCATCCACTTTAGATACTCACTGCAGTGACAATAATTTGTAAGGAAACATGACCATTGCCTGCTTTATTCTTATACTTTAATCGACTAGCTTTACACAAGCCCATACACCTTTACTGATGATGTAATATGTATTGCCTGGGTAATATTTGTAAAGGTAAGTGCAATACACAAGTCAGCATTTCAGAGCATGCCCTTTAAATATTATACATTAACAGTAACCACACACACAGAAAAACAGAAAGCTTCCACCATGCCTTGCAAAGATTCATGTAAAAACCTAAAACATGCACAGCTTCATCAATTTTAAATTAACCATATTGTAATCATGCAATATTTATAGGAGTATAACCATATAATTTATTAATACCATTCCCACTTATTTAGCCTAAAAAGCCATACTGACTTTATTTCATGTGCTATATTTGTTTAAATTATTGGTACTAAGGTCTATATTGAGAAATTCCAAAAGTATATGAGACAGTCTGCTTACTCTAGCATTACAATACATCAACTTTACTCTTAATGATGTTCACTCATTGTTAAGACAATTGGGACCCCCTGTCTGCAAAGGTTACAGAAGCAAGACCCTTCAGTTCTTAGTCTTCTGTTAGAGTGGGTATAATGCCTGCCTACTAAATGTTGGCATTCAAAATGGTGAGTGCTGACGATCAGAAAAAATAAAGATAAAACAAAAACTCCACGAACAGAGAATATCTCAAAGATTGCTGTTTTTGGAGGGGCCAAGCCCCCACCCCCCTGAATTTATATATACCAATTCTGACATCACCATACCTTTGAGAAAAGGGAATATTCCAAAAAAACTGCCATCTCTGATTTGGTATATGCAAGTCCATTTTTCGACCATTCAATCTCCATTTTTTGTAACTTACTCTAGTGGATCCTGACATTTTAAATTACTTTATATAATAGATCCTCAGCTGTCCTTCCAGTTTCCTAACTTACACATGTCAACCTTACTCGATCCTAATATGAAACAATAGGTGAACTTCTTATATTCTCATTAAATACTTTATTAGACATTGTCTATTAATACTCATTTTAACATTGCATCTAAAGCTCACAAAATACATGTCAAAGCAGATATGTAATCAGCATTCACACCTATCAGTATTGCTATGTAAATATACATCCCATTCTTTCTTTCTTTCATTTTATACATACAAAAAGAAAGGGGCAGAATTTTTTATTCCCTCTACTGTGAACATGTTTATATATCCATCCAAGATTACACCCTAAAATTAAACATTAATCTACGAAGTTCTTCATCATTCCATGCAAGAAGTATACTGCTTATTTCTACTATTTCAAACTACCTTCTCGGTAAGAAAGGTTAACTTGGTTTGCTGACATTCTTACATGGACTACAACATTTAGTGAGTTAAATGCCATTTTGTATTTTTCTCCTTATCATTCCTTATATATTTGGGCTATTTCTCAAAAAAACGCAAACAAACAAAAAAGCCATTGCAATCTTCTGATTAAACTACAGCAAAAATAAATCTAGGGACAGATTCATAAAGGTTACCACAAAGTATACACAGGATGTGTATCTCGCGGTAACCATTTCCGATTCAGAGACAGTCCAACCATAGTGCTTTAGTGTAAAGATGTGAAACATTGTGGTGTGCTGTTTCTGCAGCATGCTAAATGCTACAACATATTCTGAGGTAGAAGCTATTTATGCAACTGAGTGTTCAGAGAATCACTCACCTGCATAAATTACCATGGCTGTTCATGCTAATGAACACAGCCAAAAGCTCATGTTCATCCATCTTCTTATAGAAAAGTGTCAGGGAGTTTAGCGGACAGATAGTATTCTGGTGTATTTGCGTGTGTACATGTGTGTATGTGTGGGACTGCATGCATGAGTGTACGTGTGAGCATATGCTTGCTTGGGAGGTTACAGTAGGGGAATTTGTTATGGGGTATTCTAGATTTATGTGTGTGCATGTGTATATGCATGAATATGTGAATGCATATGTGTGTGTGTGTGTGTGTGTGTGTGTGTGTGTGTTTTGCGTGTGCGTGTATGTATGGTGAGAGGCTGCCACACCTCAGCACTCCCTTAGGCTAACAAGTAACACCTGCAGCATTGATGGGGATGGACATTAGATATCAGGGATAACTCTTCACTGAGTGCCTTAAAGGGACTTACGAAAATGAAAGAATAAAGTTTTGCAGTACAAATTATGTGGGGTGGGAGGAGCATTAGGCACCAGCCTAATAGAGATATTAATCCTCTGTGCCACCATTAGACACTACGGATATTATACAACATTGGGCAAGCTTTTCATAAAAAATGCAGATTAAAAGTGGGAACATTTTTGAATGCTACACACTTTACACAGGGAACAAAAGTATCGACCCACTACACTAGCTGCTCAGTTAGTGTAGTGACAATTTTTTTTAATAATAAGTATAAAACTCTAATCTTTGGCATTATTGGATGACTACAACAGTTCATGAATTACAAGGGCCAAATCACCTATAACAGGAAACATCAGGATTGTCTTGTAAAATTGGAGACAGACAGTTGAAAGGGATGGCTGGTGTCAGTGTGGGAGGAGGCTTCAGGATAAAGCCAGCATGAACACTAGATGATACCAGGTAGATATTTTTAAATATGAATCAGAGTCACTTAATAAAAGTCAATAAAAAACAGGTTTAGCACCATGATGCACTTTATGAACACAAAGGAAAATGAAACTCAGATATCTGCTGTTATTTACTGGCTGAAAGGATTTGTGATTTAAATGGTTAGGAGCAAAAAATAAGAAGAGACATTGGGGCATGCTGTCAACTCAGGAACAGGTAAGAGGTATGTTGGTGTGTTTGTGTGTGCATGCGAGTGTGTGTGTATCTGTTTGATTATGTGCATAAGTGTGGGAGAGTGAATGAGGCAGTGCCTATGCTGACATGATGCTTGGATGTCCAGCGTTAACTACCACAGGAAAGTGCTAACTTGTGTCTGAATTGCAAACTCCTGCATCTTGTAAATGGCCCCTTTTGGCTGTAGCTCTTCCTATCCGCAGTGGCATTCCTTCTGAATCCTGAAGATAGTGTATTCCTGACTGATGTCACCCTAGGATAACACCAGAATGCATCCATAGACTTAGATGGGCACCTGAGCAAGCACAGTGGTGCATCTTTTAAAATCGATGGATATATCCCCGTTCCATTCCCTGCACTGCTACCATGGAGATAAAGGTGATTTGAATCCATTGTAATGTTGACAGGGATAAATGTGTTTTCCCAAAGGATAAATGAAGCAACAGGACACTTGATAACATAACAACAAAGGGAAACTGCCTCTTAGTGGTATGATAGGAAAAAATGTCAACAAAACACTTTAATATGTTATGCGTATAATGCTAGAAGAAGCAGAATTTATATGGTACTATTCTCTGTAAGTCATTCAGTAATAAATTTATTCCATGTTGCTATTTAACTTTAAACAGCTGTTTACTGTATCTTGTGTTTGCTGAACACACTGTATGTTGCTCTTTGTCAAATAGAATATGGTCAGACATGCCTTTATATACAAAGCATGTGTCCTTACCAAAATTGATTGCAGGATACTGAGAATAACTTGACCCACTGACACACAAGGCTGGTGCAAAGTCTAAACTATATATTGCAGCCCTGCACAACTCATTGGCCCCCTTATGTGGTCTGACACCAGTTTAACATTCATCACCTTTATTTGGTCATATGGCATTGGCTGTGTTTTTTGGTAGTATATACCTTGATACTTGTAAATCCCCTAACCCCCTTGCCCCTGCTTCACAGTGTAGCCTGTGATTGATATATTTCTAAATAATGAGCTATGATGTGGAACCTCCTTTCCATATAATTAAGCAATAATCCATGGCTGCATGTGGGTATATCAGGATTTACTCACAATTGGTGTGGTTTGATCATGAGGGTGAAGCCAGAGTGATTAAACAAAACCAACCATGGGTAAATCCTGATGGGTCTATAGTGCATGACCGAACCACTATAATGCTGAATATAAACACTGACAAAATAAGCATGATCATACACAACAGTGAAAAAAAAAAAAACAAAACAATAATATGGAGAGGGGAAAACTATTTCCTCTCCTGATATTAAAACTAACCCCTCCCCCTGTAACACTAGCCTGAAATTTGTCTGCCCCCCTGCACCGCCTTATTAATGGGTGCCAACCCTAACCTAACATTGCACCTTCCCCAACTCTGAACCTACACCTTACCATCATTAAAACCTTCCAGTAACACTGCCTCTACACAAGACAGACTCAGACACACAAACACTTACAAACACACACAAACAGCACTATAGCTATCCCTAACCTAATCCTTACCCTAAAATACACCTACGTTTGTTGTACAATGTATGTTCAGTCAAATACAGGGGAACCATCCTGATATACCCACAAACAGGAGTGGATTATTGCTATTATACAATGACATTATTAAAGAAAGAAATTTCTTACGTTTCTTAAATGATGACTTTGTATAAGTGTGCAGTAGTGTTCCTCCATGTTCTTCCTTGTTTACTGATGTTCTATGTTTGCATATGGGACAGTCCCATGCTTGCACAGTATAGCAGTGCAGTTCGTGAGAAGCAATGGAGAAAAGAGAATGAGTGGGTTTTTATGATACTACTGGATTTATGAATGTGTAATAGTTCAGACAAAACAGGGTCTGTTGAAGCTCAGTACTCAAGGCAAAGGTAGCTGCTCAGTAGCTTGTATGACACCGAGATAGGGACAAGGCCTTGAAATAGTCTGCAGAGATGTTTTACAACTTAGGCCCTTGATTTTTTAGTGAGAAAGAATTGTGGTAATTCCATTTGTGAAAAGTGTTTGGGGAGGTACATATCAGCAGGGGCAATATACACAATAACTGGCCTAATAATCTTTGTTCTCTGAAGTTATCAGAGCAACAAAACTAGTTGACTTGCATATCTGTTAATGAATTAAAAGCAAGTGAGCTGGAGTGCAGTCAACTGTTAGGATAGTCAAGTAAAAACATTTCGATTACTAGTTTCTGGATTGTTTACCAAGTTTTGGAATAAATACTTAAGTATGTATGTATGTATGCATGTATTTATTTGTTTCCAGCTATCAACATAAGATCAACTCCTAAAAGTGCTATCAAAAGCTAAAAATATTGCATTGAAGGGTCCTGACAATATCCCTTGATGCATCTTAAATAGTATGAAGCATGACTTAGCCACACCCCCAACACTATTTAATCTTCGCCTCCATACAGGTTTTGTACCAAGCCAATGAAGAACAGCTACAGTCATTACCCAGCATAAGAAAGGACCTTCCACAGACACAGGCAATTACAGACCCATAAGTGTGACCATCCTCATATGCAAAGCCATGGAAAGACATCATGGATTTAATCAATCAGGACAGATGGAACCTTCAGACACTAGACTCATATCAGTTTGGATTTGGTGCAGGTCATGCTTACTCAACCTAGTGGATTTTTTGAAAAGGTGACCAAGGCAATGGATGAAGGAAAAATTGCATGCACTGCATACCTCAACCTGGATAAAGTTTTTGACACAATTCCCCACTCAGGAATAGTAGAAAAGCTGAATAAACTCCTGTCACTCCCACTGGAATGACAACTGGCTCACAGATAGGGTGCAGATAAACAAAACAGGGGAAGTTACCTCCACAAAGAGACCAGTCACCAGTGGAGTCCCATAGGGTTTTGTGATGGGACCTCTCCTGTTTGGCATATACTTCTCTGAAGTAAAAGTCAATACCAAAGCTAAATTTGCAGATGACTGCAAGCTAGGAGCAGTCATTGAATCCCCAAAGGACCTAGCCATCCTACAGGAAGGTTTGTCTCAAATAAACAGCTGGTGGCAAAATCATTGTCTGAAATAAAATGCCAAAAAATGCATTATTGTAGCCTTTGGGAAATCATCTACTACAGAGAACTATTACACTGACAATATGCCCCTGAGAGGTGACCCAGTTGTATGGGATTTGGGATCTCATGTGGACAGTGACCTAATATTTGACCAACATGTGTCTATTGTTATAAGAAAGTCCTTCTAGATTGGACAGCTTATAAACAAAGTGACTGTGTCTAAATCTGGGGATGTCATTGTTCCTCTTTGCTCTGCCCTCATTAGACCAGTCATTGAATATAATGGCCATTTAGCATGTATCTGTCCAGATACATACAACAACTGAAATGCCCACAGAGGTACCATACTAAAAGGATACAAGGCCTAAAATACATGTCCTACATGGATCAACTCAAAGCCATGTCACTATACTCAGTATCCTACAGACTGCTAAGAGGTGACCTGTGTCTGGTATAAAAGCCATCCTCTGACCCATTACTGATGGATTTACTACACATCAGCAAGTCAAATGGTATCACAAATACTAGATCTAGGGATCTAAACTTCTTCACTAAGGTCAACAAAATGGTTTAGAGGGACAGTTAAATTTCGCAGAGGATACCACTGCTGTGGATCAGAATCCCTATCCACATAAAACAAAGTTCATCCCTGTCTATTTTCAAGTGCAACTTAGATCTATGGATGTGAAACAGAAAATTTACACTACAACTGCCCCCATACTACGTATGGACAGATTATTTGTGTCTTTCGGCTTTTCCCGGTTAGGGGTCGCCACAGCGGAACTCCGGTCTGCTAATGATTGGCAGTAGAGTTTTACGTACTGGCTTGCCGGGCCTAATGCACAACCTTCAATGAAGGAATGCCCATTCATGCATGTCGCTACACAGAAGACGCTCTAACTGAGAATCAAATGGGCAATGTCTAACTGTGAGGTGACAACGCTACTGCAGCACCACCACCGCAGTATTACGTATGGAGAGATACAGCTCCTAAAAGCTGTATCCCATGCATGAGTCCACTCAGATTATCTGTGATATGATCCCAGTTAGTCTCTTTAGGGGTAATATATAATTCTAGATCATGGGATGGGTAAGGCCAATCTATAACCAAATGGGATAGGTTATTTTGAGCACAAAAAGAGGAACTGGCTAGGCTTAAAATAGCCCACAAGGGCAGCTAGCCTAGTACTTACTTATGAACCTATTTATTTCTTTTGTTGACCAGAAAAGATTGACTGGGCTGAAAAAGCCTCTTTTCAGTGGAGGCCAGGGGAGAAAAGCTCCAATTACATTATACATTTATATGATTAAAATATGTTACATTATTTCATTAGACAGTTATTGGAGAGAGGCAATATGTTGCCATTACCTCTGCATACATACATACATACATACATATGTGAGTACATGGAAAGAGATAATTCTAATAAATAAAGTCAGAAATGGCATTCACAGTAAGCAGAAATGTAGGGAGTAAGAAGCTATAATACACTGTGTTTTACTGAGTACAGGAGACTGAGTAAATTATTACAACTTGCAGGAGTTAAAGAGCAATAATCAAGCAATGTTATATAAGCAGATATAAGAAAGGATGTTTATACTATGCAATGATGTTTAATGCAATACAAATATTATGAGAGGTTGTAATGCACTTTGCAGGAGAAAATCAGCAGAGGAGTAGGCAGAGAAAGACAGTGAGAGATTAATGAGTGTCAGCAGTGGGTGAAAGAATACAAGTTATACAAGAAAGGATAAGCACATTAAGAGAGGTGTGTGAATACAGGGTATGAGAGTGTTGTTACATTGATAGCTGAGGAGACAGATGCAGTAGCGGAACAAGTGACAAGGTACAAATCTGTGAATAAATAGAATAGTGAGCAAAAGAAGAGATAGTGTGGGGGTAATTAAGTCTGTGAGGACAGCAGAAACAAATGGTATATGTCTGAGATAGATAGAATGGAATAAAAAGGGTGTTTGTACTGGGGTGAGTAACTAGGGGAAGGAAGGAGAATAGGGGATGAGTAACTAGGAGAAGGAAGGAAGGAGAATCAGGAATGAGTAACTAGGGAAAGGAAGGAAGGAGAATCGGGATGAGTAACTAGGGGAAGGAAGGAGAATCAGGAATGAGTAACTAGGGAAAGGAAGAAAGGAGAATCGGGATGAGTAACTAGGGGAAGGAAGGAAGGAGAATCGGGATGAGTAACTAGGGGAAGGAAGGAAGGAGAATCAGGGATAAGTAACTAGGGCAAGGAAGGAAGGAGAATTAGGGATGAGTAACTAGGGCAAGGAAGGAGAATCAGGAATGAGTAACTAGGGAAAGGAAGGAAGGAGAATCGGGATGAGTAACTAGGGGAAGGAAGGAGAATCAGGGATGAGTAACTAGGGCAAGGAAGGAAGGAGAATTAGGGATGAGTAACTAGGGCAAGGAAGGAGAATCAGGAATGAGTAACTAGGGCAAGGAAGGAAGGAGAATTAGGGATGAGTAACTAGGGCAAGGAAGGAGAATCAGGAATGAGTAACTAGGGCAAGGAAGGAAGGAGAATTAGGGATGAGTAACTAGGGAAAGGAAGGAAGGAAGGAAGGAGAATCGGGATGAGTAACTAGGGGAAGGAAGGAAGGAGAATTAGGGATGAGTAACTAGGGCAAGGAAGGAGAATCAGGAATGAGCAACTAGGGCAAGGAAGGAGAATCAGGGATGAGTAACTAGGGAAAGGAAGGAAGGAAGGAAGGAAGGAGAATCGGGATGAGTAACTAGGGGAAGGAAGGAAGGGAAAATTATAGAGATGATGCAGGAGGAGAGTAATGTGCTTATGCTGGGGCTACTTATTCTGTGCAGGAGCACAGCAAGTTGGCGAATTGTTGTTTGGGAGGATTTTAAATCTATGATTTGTTACCTGATGGTGACCAGTATAGAATTCCAGATTTTAAGAAATAGGTGGAGTATTAGAACGCCCAAGCATGACTATGGTTTTTGCCTATAGTTAGTAGCAGTTAAACCCTTGAGCATAAAGGTCTTTTGGGACTGTAGAGTTCTAATAAGTTTTGTTTCAGGACAGTTATGAGATTTTTTAAATAATTTTATTGACAATGATCAACTGGAATATAGAAAGTTAGCGTGGAAGACGTTGCCACTGTAGATGTTATAGGGCAAGGCAATGGTGAGATTTTGCAATATGATTTGCAGTGACTCTTACAGTATCATATTATAACATTGTCTGGTTAGGAACATTTAATGAATGTTGGTGAAAATGGGAGAAAGATATAGTAGTGAGGATAAGAGAAATGTAGTGGATATTGTTTTTTTTTTTTTTTTAGCATACTCACTTAGGGCATGTCTATTACATTATTTTTGATAGCTTGTAAGTGGATGTCAGACTTTAGGTGCCCGTCTATGAAGACACCCAGGAAATTAGTGAGAGTGGCAAGTTGGATAGGTACGCTGTTTGCCGAGACGAATGAAAAGTTATTTTTCTACAGTCTTTTCTACTTTAGTATTAACTCCGGCATAAACTGGACTTGAAGTAATTAACAGGTTTCATTTCCCATTTTCTTAGCAAAGCCATTACACATTCTGCACTTGCAAATTGAAGACTATTTTCTGACATGGTAACATCATGAATATCCTGTTCTGTAAACATTGACTTATCTGATGCATTGCAAATACTGACTTCAATGCAATAGTAACACCTCATTTTGCAGTTTCACATGGTTTATAAATCTCTGGAAATTTAGAATAAATTATGACCTTGATGTAGAGAAAAGACCTGTACCAACATGGGAAAAGGATCTTCCCAAAATAGAATGTGACATGGAGTATGCAGGGACTATAGCTTTAAATTTGCTAATACCCAGCTACAGGGCATCACATGTCATATCATACTCTTTCTTAAAGCAGTCTGACAAGCATCAGATGTTAAATGGTGTCAGAAATGAAGAAACAGTTTTACTGACTTGAAGAAATATATATATTTTTTGAGTATGAAATGCCCCCTTGCTTCCCACTGATGTCCATCCCCCAGCGCCTCACTATTACCATCGAATCTACCAGTTTATCCAAATGCACCTTAAGTGTTTCAATCCATTAATTTTGTCTGGAACCGACGTGGACCTTAAGAACATTCAAGGGGGGGCTGTTTTTTTTTTCACTTTAAGACATACCCTGGATTCCTTGCCTTCCCTGCTTTCATAGTTATGTTGTAGGGGTTGGTGTGCAATGTGAATGTGCAACTTCTTGTCCCATCTCTGTGGTCACTTAGCCAAGTTCCCAACCTAATCCTCCCTTAAATGACATCCTCCCCTGCTCAATTCCCAGCCCCTACCAAGGGCATTATGGGGATCATGCATGCAACAACTCTCCCTACTGTAATGGACTCCTCTCCATAGCTCCCTGCCACTCTGCAGTTACCTGAGCTGCTAAATGAACCTGGATTGGCTAAGTCATAGTCAGAACTTAATCCTTCTATGCCACCTGAGCATTGACTTGAAGGAGTATTTGTAGAGATGAATAAATGTACTTGTTTTAAAAGAGATAATGTGTTTAGGCATTCAGAAGCATAATTTACAGTGAAAAATGTTATAGCTGCATGCATCAGGAATTCTGAAGCAGTCTGTTATTAAAGCAGAAGAAAGTGCTTATCATTAAATGTTCTATTTAAGCTTCAATGCAGCATATTCTCTTGGTGTTTTTGAATAGTCTGTTACGTTTGTCGGATTTAGTAATTTTACTTATTTTATTTTAAGCATTTTACTTGCTTTGTATACATTCACAGCTTTTGAAAAGATCATGTCTGCTTATGTTAAAAGCCTCATCATCATCATCATCCTCTTTCAGCTGTTCCCGTTAGGGGTCACCACAGCGGATTATCTGTTTCCATTTTTTCCTGTCCTCTGCATCATGCTCATTCACACCAACCACCTGCATGTCCTCTCTCACCACATCCATAAACCTTATCTTAGGCCTTCCTCTTTTCCTTTTACCTGGCAGCTCCATCCTTAGCATCCTTTTCCCAATATACCCAGCATCCCTCCTCAGCACATGTCCAAACCAATGCAATCTTGCCTCTCTTGCTTTGTCTCCAAACTGTCCAACCTGAGCTGACCCTCTAATATACTGATTCATAATCCTGTCCATCTTAGTCACACCCAGAGCAAATCTTAACATCTTTAACTATGCCACATCCAGCTCTGACTCCTGCCTTTTTGTCAATGCTACCGTCTCCAACCCATACAACATAGCTGGTCTCACTACCCTCTTGTACACCTTCCCTTTCACTCTTATTGGTACCCGTCTGTCACAAATCACTCCTGACACTCTTCTCCACCCATTCCACCCTGCCTGTACTCTCTTCTTCACCTCTCTTCCACACTCACCATTACTCTGAACTGTTGATCCCAAGTACTTAAACTCATCCACCTTTACCAACTCTACTCCCTGCATCCTCACCATTCCTCTACCCTCCCTCTTATTTACACACATATATTCTGTTTTAGCCCTGCTGACCTTCATTCCTCTCCTCTCTAAAGCATATCTCTACCTCTCCAGGGTCTCCTCAACCTGGTCCCTACTCTCACGACATATCACAATGTCATCTGCAAACATCATAGTCCACGGGGCCTCCTGTCTAATCTCATCTGTCAACCTGTCCATCACCACTGCAAATAAGAAAGGGCTCAGAGCTGATCCTTGATGTAATCCCACCTCCACCTTAAACGTATCTGTCACTCCCACCGCAGTCCTCACCAATGTCACACTACCCTTGTACATATCCTGTACCACTCTTACATACTTCTCTGCCACTCCCAACTTCCTCATACAATACCACAACTCCTCTCCAGGCACCCTGTCATATGCATTCTTCAAGTCCACAAAGACACAATGCAACTCCTTCTGACCTTCTCTGTATTTCTCCAACAACACTCTCAGAGCAAATATTGCATCTGTAGTGCTCTTTCCTGGCATGAAACCATACTGATGATCACTAATCATCATCTCCCTTCTTAACCTAGCTTCCATTACTCTTTCCCATAACTTCAAGCTGTGACTGATCAATTGTATCCCTCTGTAGTTACTGCAGCTCTGCACATCACCCTTATTCTTAAAGATAGGTACCAAAACACTTTTTCTCCACTCCTCAGGCATCCTCTGACTTTCCAAAATTTCATTAAACAATCTGGTTAAAAATTCCACTGCCATTTCTCCTAAGCACCTCCATGCTTCCACTGGTATATCATCTGGGCCAACAGCCTTTCCATTCTTCATCTTCTTCATAGCTGTCCTTACTTCCTCCTTGCTAATCTGCTTCACTTCCTGATTCACTATCCCCACATCATCTAACCTTCTCTCTCTCTCATTCTCTTCATTCATCAGCCCTTCAAAGTACTCTTTCCATCTACTCAACACACTCACCTCACTTGTGAGTACGTTTCCCTCACTGTCCTTTATCACCCTTACCTGCTGCACATCTTTCCCAGCTCTGTCCCTCTGTCTAGCCAATTGGTACAGGTCCTTTTCTCCCTCTTTAGTGTCCAATCTCTCATACAACTCTCTATATGCCTTATCCTTAGCCTTTGCCACCTCTCTCTTTGCCATGCGCCTCATCATGTCTACTTTCTTCTCTTTGACAATACCACTTCTTCTTTGCCAGCCTCTTCCTCTGTATACTTTCCTGTACTTCCTCAATCCACCACCATGTCTCCTTGTCCTCCTTCCTCTGTCCAGATGTCACACCAAGCACCTTCCTAGCAGTCTGTCACACCAAGCACCTTCCTAGTTAAAAGCCTATCCCTTGTTTAATTATTTTACACCACACACTATTCTGTCCCTATTTAATAACTGATGCATGTAGTCATATTCATATGCCTTGGCTCAATTCTTCATTTATGTGACATAAGTGTTTATAGTCATGGTGATATCTCTGCCCTTGAAAAAAAGGGCAAATAATGAGAAGCTTCTTCTAGTCTTACAATAATTCCCAGTTTTATGTTTAATTGCTACTATTTTCTTACTCCTCTCAAAGAAAAATAAAAGAGTTAATACTTTAAGACTTCTTTCATAGTTGCCATGTATTCACTTGGAGCAAAGAATAAATCGGATTTCTGTATTCTGAAGTTCCCAACATTATTGCTAAGTTCTGTACGATGAGAGTTTCTGTTAATCATAGTTAGATTATTTTACCGCTATAAATTACATTGCTGTATTTCTAAACACAATTAATTGAAGGCAAGTTTTTTTTCTCCTTAAGTAGATACATTTCTCCACTCTGACATCATATAGCATTATAAGTGCTTGTCAGGATTGTGAGCAAACAACAGGATTATTCTGAAGGAATTTCAGCCTCCAGTAGGTTCTTTAATCAGAATGGACTCTCTAGAAATGTACCACAGCATTGTCTAGTTAGATGTCATTTAAAGCTGTATATCCCATATATTGCAACATCTGCATACTGAGTGTCAGATCACAAGTGTTGGTAAAATTATCTTGTATGACCATTTCAAATTTTAGAAAACAATTTTCAGTGACAAACAGTGGTGTATAGGATTATAATTTTACTTATTTATTTACACATTCAAAAATGAAAAAAAGAAGATGCGCAGTATTGTAAACTGAAACGTAAAGATATCTGATATCTGTAGTTATTATGCTATGAAATTCTAACAGCCAAAGGACAACCTGAGTAGGAAAACACAGACTGTTCCTTCACTGGGTTTCTAAAATATCACAAACGCTAGTTTTAGCTTCTTTTATTCACATACTATCTCTTTAAATGACAACCTCCTGATACAGTTCACTTACTTTGACATTGTCCAAGTTTTATATATTGTTCACATAGCAAAGATGTATTATTTGTTGCTCACAGATTTCCCCCATAAACTTCCATTCATGCAGTCTGCCTCTGTCACATCAGGTCAATAATTACTTCACAGCGATCATGTGACAGCAGTGAGCAGTCTCTTTCCTGCACTGACTACCTTCAAATATGCAAGGATAACTGCATTCTGTGTATGTATACCTTTAATGCTTGATTGTGATCAAGTCGAAAGAAGTAATGGCCACATGAATAGATTTCAAATTGTTGCTCAGAAGTGCAACTTGTCTTGCTCCACTTTGGCTAGCCATAATGCATGATTGCTTATTACCAACTGCATTTAATGTCTATTGCCTTCACACATAGATAACCATACCATCCATAAGAATAAACACTTCTGCATTAAAGACCTTTATGTCTGTTATCAAAATGAACAAAATAATGGCCATAATGATGTAGTTCAACTTGCTGCTGTCAAACACAATCACATGTGGCATTCCAAATCAATGATTACTTAACAATGTAAAACACAAAAATTCCACCAGCAGACAAACTCACACTAGTAGCCAGGAATCAAAACTGAGTGCAGAAAAAAACACCAGTGTGGAAATACAGCAGTCACAGTTCAAAATATCCAAAAGTAAAGTAGGCATCAGGAAAAATAAATCCAAGGGTGAAAACACAGCAGTCACAATTAAAAATACCCAAAGGTAACGTAGGCAGCAAACATCTGGCAGCATGCAAAATAAATCCAAGTTTAATGCATATACAAAATGGTAAGTGCTTTTGTTATGGAATCATAGCTTCTTCAGACCCTAATAAAACAGCATCTTCAATGAATATTTACATAACAATGTCATAATACACAAACCAATCAAAAGCTAAAACTAATAAAACAATTAAATAGTTAAAGTTGAACTCACTGAAGAAATGAACCCAGCAAAAGGAGGTAAACATTACTTTTTCCTTCTCCTTCTGGCTTTTAATATGGGTTTCAAAGGTACAAGTTCATTTAAGCCTAATCCCATATGAGCATGTAGTTTGGCTATCCATCTTGCTTCACATCTCTCTCTTCATTTTCAATTTTGCCTAAACTAGCATTCTCATCTACAATATCTAACACAGTAAAAGAAAACCTATCTACATTACATTACATCTGAACATGTTTAACTAAGGCATTGACAGTGTTACCTTTATTTGTACAATATATATGGTCCTTAATGCATTCACAAAACTGATGGTTTTGCCAGCATAAAATTAGCTGAATTGCTCACATTTAGCTAAATAAACAACATTCATGGTGCCACAGTTAACTATAACATTTAAAAAATATTTCTTCTTGTTTGTGGATGAACAAATTCATTACCTTCTCTAACATACTGACAGAAAGTACAAGTGCCACATTTTTGGTAACCTCCTCTCATAGTCCATAGCCAAACTTATCTGGATAACACAACAACCTCTTTAAGTTCACCATGTTCCTGTAATAAAATTTAGGAGATGTGTCAACTAATGCTTCAATACATGAATCAGAAGTTAAGATATGCCAATTCTTTTTAATTGCATCAGTAACATTATTTATGTTGCTGGAAAAAGTCATAGGGACTCTTAAGATGTCGGCCTTCTAACTTGTCTATGTGGGTCACAGGTTGGGGGTCATAAAATAAGGCCTCCCAACATCCTTTCTAAGCTGTCAGGCACCACAAATATCCTTAGCTATCTCAGTCTCTTTATATACCCCCTATCCTCAAAATCATCCTTTAGGGTTATGATAAACTCCTCAAAGTCCTGGTCTTTAGCATATAATCTAGAGGACCTTAACATTTGTCCCTTCACCACATTCTCAAACACATGGTTAGGATGCGTACTGCTATGATGGACAAAACTGAGTTTGTAACAATCCTTCCTATAAAGGCTTGTAATAAGTTTATTACTACCAGACTCCCTCTTCACCATAACATCCAAATAGGATATTTCAGAATGGGACTTAGTAGCAAGTAGCAGTGAAAAACAAAAGGTCTGTAGTGGAATGAAGACAGCAGATAAATTCATCTAATTCCACTATGGTGCCAGTCCAAACCATAAAAAGGTCATCCATGAACAGTCAGTAAAATTTTATTTGACGACCCCCATCATCTCAAACTCACTAGAAACCTGGATTCCCATATGACCATAACTGCATTGGCATAGCTATTGGCACAAGGTATGCCCATAGCTATGCCATGCCTCTGGTGGTAATATCTATTGTCAAATGTAAAAATGTTATTCTCCAAAATCATCTCAAGGAGAAATACAATAAGATCAATCTGTCTAGCATCCAAATCACTTCTCATTTCAATAAAATCCTTGACCATTAAAATAGCTGGCTGATTAGGTATCCCTGTAAACAGTGAAACAACAGCAAGTGTTACCAAAAGGTAACTAAGATGGAAACATATCATCCTTGGAAAACTCATACAAATCAAAAATAAATTGCTGTGTATCTTTTAACAAAAATATGTGTCCACCATTGGTCTTAACTTCTTCTCTAGGTAAATGGACATAGGTTCAGTAAGTCATCCCCACCCCCCAGCAACTATAGGTCAAAACGAAGTTTGGCTCATGTTCTTATGAATCTTAGGTAGACGCTGAAATAATGGAATAATAGGTAAATCAACTTTTAGGTACCTGTACAAATCATCATGGATACCTCCTTCTAACCTGTTATTATAAAGCAAACCATGAACACTGCTAATAAAACCATATAAGTCAACCTCTGAAATATATTTATAAGTTTCACTACCAGACGAGATAGCATTCAGACTATTATAATAAAATTCATGGTTCATAACAACCACCATTCCCCCCTTGTCAGCAGATTTTATCACAATACTTCATTCATGAGGGAGTATAAAACATGCCACTCCTCGAGGGAGTATAAAACATGCCACTCCTCTGGTGACAAATTAACAAACCTGCGGCCACAGTTTTATGTTTCTGTAACACAATACAAATATCATATTCACACATTCGCAAAAACACTTCTAACATAGAATTATCGACAGGAACAAATGTACTAGGCTCATGAAATAAAACAACATCCTTGTCAAAAACAGTCTCACCAAACTGTAACTTCAACAAACAAAACTGTTTCATGCAAACAGCTACAGATCAAAAATAACATCCTTCACATTGCAATCTTGCAATGGGATGAAAGATAAACCTTTACTCAAAATGGACACTTCTGCCTAAGACAGTACTTTTGTAGATATATTGTGTATCAGCATTCATCTCTCATGAGACACATTCTCTTTAAACTGTTGTTCTCCTTTCCTCACTGTATTGAGCTACCACCATCACAAAATATTCATCAAGAGACCCTATTCAGTGATTTTTGGCTCACACTGTGTCTTATCAGGGTTCATGGTAGGGTCTGAAAGGAAGTGTAACTGGGCTGGGTTCAATAAATACTTTGTGATAATTTTTGAGATGATGATGATGATGACGACATGTGCCTGATTAATAGAGAATATAACTGGACATTTTTAAATATCATCTAAGCAAACATTTGAATCTCCAACAATGAAGCGCACACTATCAAATATACTATTTATTTATTGTGAATTGGTCTTAGGATCCTTTTCAGCCATAACCTGGGCCACATTGGCAGATACATTTAGGTTACAATACATGAATAAAATATTGACTGGAGAGAAAGGACATACAGTATGTATAAACTGAAAACTTGAGAGCAAGGACATATGTATAAACTAAAAATGATACATGACCTATGAAGTACTGCACAAGCTTGGACAGTGCTACAGCATGTAAATCTAGTTCAGTATAGTGACGATATCACATGTTGACATATAGATAAGTTCTGTTTGCAAAGAACAACATAATAAGGGGTACAGACATAGCATAGCACAGTATTTCAAAAGAATACATTCTATAAGTAGAATGAAACAGCATAAGATGAGCGTGTATGTACACTTAGCAAGTGAACCATTACCAAAATCAGTACAGTACAGGATGATTAAAAATACTTAAAATTGCCGTGACAATATAGGTTTTGTTAAATTTGATCAGTATTGTATGTATAGTTAACGCTGACACTGCTACTTGCTACTAAGTCCCATTCTGAAATATCCTATTTGGATGTTATTTTGATATGTTTCTATTTTGTATTTCTATAACTACAAGTTAATTGTTTTCTCTACAGGGTATGTATGTAGAATTCTGTAATGTAGTCTTGAATCATGTTTAACCTGCTACTTATTTCTTTTTTTTTTTATGTATAATGTAACTGTGTTTTGTCTCTATGTGGAGCTTTTCTCCCCGGGGCTCTGCTGAAAATAGAAATATATCCAGTCAGACCAGCCTGGTAAACAAATGTAAAATAAATAAAAAATAAATAAATTATAGCAGAGCACAGCATTGCAAAAGCTAATCCAGAAGATCTACTTTTACTGAATATAACACCACCAGTCTATAATACATCTATACCAATGCAGCATAAAACTTGCCCTCAGACAATCCTAACATAATGTTAATCAACAGAAGCAACAGTCAAACAAATGTGAAAATGGAATCCAAGGCTAATGAAATGGATTGTCAACAATAATTATCACACACAAATAAATAGAATAAACAGTACAATCCTTAAGTACAGAAACAATGAAAAGAGATTACAATGGTGCTCAAAACCAGAGATGTGCTTCAGACAGTGTTTTTTTTTTAATCTACAGACACCTTCAGAAAGGTAGATAATTGAAATTCCTACAGTTTACACTGAGTCAAACAACTAACCAAAGACTGCTGTTGGAGAAGCACAGTGGTTTAAATGTTAAGTTGCCTGCCTAAAGTTCCATTGTCCAAGGTTCCTTCTTGAACTCTGTCCACTTTGTAGTGTTCTACATGTTTTCCCAATGAGGGTTTTTCTAGCATTCTCTGGTTTTCTTGCACTGTATAAACCTACTGGTTCATTGGCTATATTAAATTGTCCACACATATACTATATTTTCCTCTTGCCCGTGAGAACTGGCTCATGACTGACAAGGTCATAAGGATCAGTTCACTTGCCTGTCTAACACATCAATAAATTAACAATTAAACCCTGCAGCTACCCAGCCAAAAAAAGGTCTGAAATGTGACTAGAAGGACTGCGAGTCCATTACCCATTCAAGTAAAAAACATTGCTTTTTATTTGAATGACAAAATTATTAGTTTACATGTGGCTGTTAATCTGGAATATTTTATCAAACATTTGTCCCCAGTTTTCTATGGACATTTCCCTTACATATATCTCATTTGAAAATAAATATTCATTAAGAATCTATCCCAAATTATTTATGTATTTACTGATATTTGATTACCAGGAAAGTCCGTTTGGTTAGGAGCCCAATTTCTTCAGAAAAGCTTCAAAGTATTACAAAAACATTTTAAGAATAATTTTACAGGCTTTAAAAACAGTACAAAAAAGATACACAGTTTAAATAATCATACCAAATTAGAAATAATATGAAAACATTGGTTAAGAATAGATATAAGTTATATGACAATGATTTAATAAGTTGGAGAGATTTTAGTCAGTTGACAGTTTTAGCCAGTGTGAGAAAATAGGCTTATGGTTTATTTAGAGAGAAAGTCGGGAGACAGAAATTGATAGAAGTAAGGAAGTGAGTGAAGAAGGGATAGTAAGGAGATGTAAGGTATGAATAGGCATGTGACCTGGTACTGAGCAAGAACAGAGCCAGCTTTTGGCTAAGAAGTCTTTCGAATGGTTTTGAAGGATGGGTTGGAGGATATTGACCTGATGTATAGAGATAATGCGTTCCAGACCTTAGCAACTTGGTACGAGTACAGACAATGCCCAGCAGATTTGATAGTCTGTGGACAGATGGGAGTTTTTAGTCATTGGATAGGAATGGCTGACTAGGAACATAGCTATGTAGAATGTTATGTAGTGCTAGAAAAGCAGATGGATTCTGGATAATTTTATAGGTGGTAAGAAGCTGTGTATGTATGTTAGTTGATAGGGTAGTTTGAAGCAATTTAGGCTTTTTCGTGCTATGCAGTGGTGGCTTCAGAAATGGGTATTTGCTGCAAATTCAGGTCTTTTCTTATAGCATTGTTCAAGTTTTGATTTTTGAGATGCCTGAAGGTTAGCAATTATGGATGGGAGCACCATAAAGAAGTATGGGAAGGAGATAAGCAATGGCAAGTGTAGAGCTTTAGTGGCGTCAGTGAGAAAGGTTCTGGCTCTACAAAGCATCACTAGTCTCTGATGAGTTTTTCTTATGCAATTTTGTATATGCAGGTCAAATTTAAGCTTATCCTCCCTCCTATGAGAAGTGGCTTCAATGGTTGTATTTTCAAGAGAGCGGACTTTAATTTTTTTTCCACTGGAGAAGGATTTGGGAAAAAAATAGTAGTAGTTTTTTTTTTAGGGTTGAGCATGACTTGTGAGTTACAAAACCATGTTTCTGTTGCTGTTAAAGCTTTCTGAGTAATTTTTTTGAGGTATGCCATTTTGTCAGATGTGCAAATAAGTATGAAATCATCTGTGTACAGTATTAGGGAGGCCTGTTTTATGGATGTGTGGAGGGTGTTGCTGAGAATGTTAAAGAGGAGGTGGCACCTGTGGTGACTGAGGTATGAAGAGAGAGGGCAGAGTGCCATTTTACTGACTGATACCAATTGGATAGGTAACCTTTGAACCATAGAAGGGTGGGCTGAGAGAGACCTAATGATGGCATTTTATGTAGAAGTTTTGTTAAAATATTCTTTATGAATATTCTTAAATATCTGTATCTGAAGGAGTTTGCAGTTTCTGATACTGGAAAAATTATTTCTCACACTTTGCCTTTTCACTTTTTCTAAGGAAAATAGTGACATCTATATTCATACCACAACCTTATCACTACACATCAATTACAATGCAATGAGTGAAAGAGCAAGGCACTTCTTAGATTACTGCATATGTGAGAAGACAGGAAATGTACATAAACTGCTTTAATTTTCACATTTATGGTAACATTTATTTGTACAATTGAATTCAAGGTAGACTCAGTGTAGTAAACACTTTCTTTGTTAGAAGTGAGAAAAAAACAATAAATAAATAAATAATGAAGAAAGGGATTTTGAAATTGGGATTAAAGTCTACTGTACAAATGACACACTGATATGGATGAGTCTGTGTGGGACATAGGTTAACTATTAGGCACAATATCTAGTTTATTGGCATAGAGATAAATGCCTTCCAAAAAAAAGTAATGAATGCTGTTTACAGGAAGGAGTAAGTGACAATGTCTGCCTCACTTTTCCTGTGGGGAGTTTCAGGGAAGTGAAGGTCAAAATGACACTTGATAAGAGTGGAAGTAGTAAATCAGACAAGGAAGCTCCAAAGCATCAAGTGCATTAATTACAGGGGAGTGTCTCCTTGTACTTTCTTTTAATGAACATCATTGTGTCTGCTGTAGCTTTACTACTTGCTGAATAAATAGTACTAGCTAAGTGTCAGTGGCTCAAAATTAGAAGCAATAATGTATGAAAAATGTCTGTTTTAACATATGCCTTTTATGATTAATATATTGGGAAAGGACACCTACATTTTACAAATTTTCGAGTAAAGTCGAACAAGTTATAAAACCTCAACTAAAGGCAGATAAAAGAGAGTTTACTATTTCAGCTTCTCAACATTCTCTAAACAACAACCCCAGAAAATGTTGGTTATCCATCAACAAACTGCTACAACCATGCAAAATATCCCAACCCAACCCTTTATTATCAGAATTTGATATAACTGTTGCTTGCAAATGTAATATCCATTACAGAAATGCAGTCGTCTCTGTTATCAAAGATAGATTACATGTCACTTCTTCTTATTCTATGCAAACATATAATTTTTCTCATCCCATTCAAGCATGTAATTTTTTTCCTCTCAGACCCATGTCTACCTCAGATCATCAGATAATATCTCAACAAACTTGTAAAACTCAATAAAGTCCACCAAGGTACCAAAATAAACTTGTAAACATCCACAGGCACCACCAAGAATGAATACCAGAAGTTCAGATGTAAAAACACAACTTTAATATACACGAACCAAAGACACATACACTGCTGACATTAACATTTGTAACTGATACGTTTTCATTTAAAATACTTCCTCAGATACAGACTGATTTCTAAAACCCCTCCTCATCAACAATCTCACTAGTCTTGTAGCGGATAACCTCTCTGCTACATATGTTAAGTGGCAGTAGATGCAATGACATTTCCCATCATCATCATCTTCTTTCGGTTGTTCCCATTAGGGGTCACCACAGTGGGTCACCTGTTTCCATTTCTTCCTGTCCTCTGCATCTTGCTCTGTCACATCAACCACCTGCATGTCCTCACTTACCACATCCATAAACCTTATCTTAGGCCTTCCTCTTTTCCTGTTACCTGGTAGCTTCATCCTTAGCATCTTTTTCCCAATATACTCATCATCCCTCCTCAGCACATGTCCATACCAATGTAATCTTGCCTATCTGGCTTTGTCTCCAAACCTTCCAACCTGGGCTGACCCTCTAATATACTTATTCCTAATCCTGTCCAACCTCATCACACCCAGTGCAAATCTTAACATCTTTAACTCTGCCACATTCAGCTCAAACTCCTGCCTTTTTGTCAGTGCCACTGTCTTCAACCCATATAACATAGCTGGTCTCACTACCCTCTTGTAGACCTTCCCTTTCACTCTTACAGGTACTCGTCTGTCACAAATTAGTCCTGACACTCTTCTCCACCCACTCCATCCTGCCTGTACTCTCTTCTTCACCTCTCTTCCACACTCACCGTTACTCTGAACTATTGACCCCAAGTATTTAAACTCATCCACCTTCGCCACCTCTACTCCAAGCATCCTCACCATTCCTCTGACCCCCTTCTCATTCATACACATACATTCTTAGTCTTGCTGACCTTCATCCCTCTGCTCTCTAGAGCATATTTCCACTTCTCTAGAGTCTCCTCAACCTCTTCCCTACTCTCACTACAGATCACAATACCATGCACAAACATCATAGTCCACAGGGACTCTTGTCTGATGTCATCTGTCAACCTGTCCATCACCATTGCAAATAAGAAACAGCTCAGAGCTAATCCTTGATGTAATCCCACCTCCACCTTAAACGCATCCGTCACGCCTACTACAGACCTCACCACTGTCACACTGCCATCATACATATCCTGTACAACTCTTACATACTTCTCTGCCACTCCTGACTTCTTCATACAATATCACAACTCTTCTCTAGGCACCCTATCATATGCTTATTCTAAGTCCACAAAGACACAATGCAACTCCTTCTCTATACTTCTCCATCAACACCATCAGAGCAAATTTTGCATCTGCAGTGCTCTTAACCAGCATGAAACCATACTGATGTTCACTAATTATCACCTCCCTTCTTAACCTAGCTTCCACTACTCTTTCCCATAACTTCATGCTGTGGCTGATCAATTTTTATTCCTATGTTGTTGCTACAGCTCTGCACGTCACTCTTATTCTTAAACATAGGTACCAATACACTTCTTCTCCCCTCCTCAGGCATCCTATTACTTTCCAAGATTTTATTAAACAATCTGGTTAAAAACCCCACTGCTATCTCTCCTAAACACCCAAATGCTTCCACAGGTATGTCATCTGGACCAACAGCCTTTCCATTCTTCATCCTCTTCATAGCTGTCCTTACTTCCTCCTTGCTAACCCATTACACTTCCTGATTCACTACTCACACATCATCCAACCTTCACTCTCTCTCATTCTCTTCATTAATCAGCCCCTCAAACTATTCTTTGCATCTGCTCAACAAACTCTCCTCACGTGTGATTAGATTTCCCTCGTTATCCTTTATCACCCTAACTTGCTGCACATCTTTTCTAGCTCAGTCCCTCTGTTTAGCCAATCAGTTCAGGTCATTTTCTCCCTCCTTAGTGTCCAGCCTTTCATATAATTCATCATACACCTTATCCTTAGCCTTTGCCACCTCTCCTTTACCATATGCCTCATATCCTTGTACTCCTGTCTACTTATTTCATCTCTCTGACAATCCCACTTCTTCTTCCCCAACCTCTTCCCCTGTATACTCGTGTACTTCCTCATTCCAAAACAGGTGTCCTTGTCCTCCTTCCTCTGTCCGTATGTCAACACCAAGCACTTTTCTAGCTGCCTCGCTTACCACCTCTGCTGTGGCTGTCCAGCTATCTGGTAGCTCTTCACTGTCACCCAGTGCCTGTAACTCTTTCCTGAACTCCACCTTACAGTTATCCTTTTCCAACTTCCACCATTTGATCCTTGGCACTGCCCTCACTCTCCTCCTCTTCTTATTGATTGCCAATGCATCTACTACCTGGTTAGCCATATTGCCTTTACTATTCACTGATATACCTCAGTGGTATTTTTTCTAATGCTTCCTGCTTTACAATACTCTTTTGAGTCTCTGTTTAAGCCCATTGAGTGAGTCCAATATTAAAAAAAATGTATTCTCCTCTGTGTGTGTGTGTGTGTGTGTGTGTGTGTGTGTGTGTGTGTGTGTGTGTGTGTGTGTGTGTGTGTGTGTATGTATATGTATAGATATAAAATACCTATATGCAAATATTGTATCACTGGTAACTTTCTCAGCATCCTAATTTGACACTAAATATCAAAGCTTTTAATATGTTGTTTAGAGTATCACATCTTTGCACAGTTGTGAAACACTGCAATTTTCTCACATAAGCACATATATTTTTCCTATCTGTATATATGTGTATAGATACCTCTAAACACTTCATAGACAACTGAACTGTTCAGCTATACTGTACTTGTAAATTGCTTTTTTTCCTCATATGTGTATATATATTTTTCCTTTGTCTCTTTTGTTTTAAGGCTGTCTTTTGTATTTTGTTTCCAAAAGCAGGCCTGCAATCTATTGTAGATGTTATTTATCATTTGGATTTTTTCCAGTGTCTCCACTGAAAAGGGTTTTGTTTCTACAAGTCATGCTCCCTGTCAACAAATGCAAATAAATGAATAATATTGAATAACTGCAATAAATGCACATCAATGCCAATTAATTGTTCTTATGGCTGATCACCATTATTTTTTTCTATAGTTTTCTTTTGATCCATTAAAGTTCCATATGAGTCCTTATTTTGATCACAATGACAAAGGACTATTCCTGATTCATACTTTTGGGGTGACAATACACATGCACATTCACAGACATATATATATATATATATATATATATATATATATATATATATATATATATATATATATATATATATATATATATATATAGATAGACAGATACACATACAGAAAATAGGACTGGCCACTTATATTCACTGAAATGTTTTTTTTTTTTTTTTTTTTTTAACTTTTCCATGTTCTGCATTCCTTGTATAAGAATCACTTGTGTCATTGCCTGTACTGAATACAACATGTTCAAGGCTGCTGACATGGCTGTGATTCCAAAGAGACATTCACTGAAGTAGCACTCCACCAATGGGCAGCTAAACAGTTCCCAGCCATTTTCACCACCAGGGTATATTTAGTGATGGTTATACTACTTGTCCAATTTTCTATTCATATCCCCAGAAGGAAGCAAGGAGGCAAAGTCTGTATTTCTTCCTCCTCCCAGGCCCCACCCAATTTTCCAATGGCCAGATCACTGTCTACTTGTAGGTTACATATGAGTACCACACCTCTAGGCCAGTAGGCTGCTGTCTTGGTCAGAAAGTATAGGGTCATTATGGCTCCTTGATTCTGTTATTCTGTATTCCAGGTACTACATTTCATTTCACTTAAACATTACAAATGAAAAAAAGCTGACATGGCTGTGTTAGCAGTTAAAGAGTTCTCAGTTTTTAAACCACATAACGTTTACAAACCTGTGCTTAATATGTAGTATTTAGAAACCCTATATTATCTTTTCTGCATACATTAATTTATATCTAATGCCTGCTTTATCCAATGCATGTTTTCAGAAGAGAAGAACCTGTTCTGTCACTCACAGTGTTGTATGCCAGAATGCTCATCTGCAGGAATTTATAAGACTGCTAATTCACATTTGGCATGTCTTGGGAATGTGAGAGGAAATAGGAGTGCCAACATAATCCCAGAAACAAAGAGGGCAGGAAGACTCTGTAGAGAAGGCACCTAAGCTGGGAATCAAACTGGAGAAAGTACAGTTGTGTACACTTACTATAAATGTAGATGTTCAAGTGTATTCACTGTTGCAGTCATTACATTTGGGTAATCTGCTGGCAGGTTGCTCTCAGTCTGCCTGATTAACAAAGTCTTGGGTCCTGTGTCGGTTGCTGTCCCCTCTTCCATGACGTCAGGTTGTCAGGGGTATAAAACATGCAGCCGATGCCATTACATCAGTTTTTCCTGCCCCAGATGTCAGGTGCCCCCCAAATGGGGAGCAATATATATATATATATATATATATATATATATATATATATATATATATATATATATATATACACATACACAATTAAAAACACAAAATATATACCTCCAAACAAAAACAAATACACCAAAAAGGCTTTTAAGCATAGTAAAAGAAAGTAGAGGTATAGTAAGAGAAAAGCAGGGGGCTGGAGGGAGGGTAACCAGGACTGCAACAGTGAATACACTCGAACATCTACATTTATGGTAAGTGTACACAACTGTACTATGTTCTTCATGTTTCACTGCTGCAGTCATTACATTTGGGTAGATTCCCAAAGCTATGGTTGGGAGGATGGCTTTATACAGCATTAGGACCAGCTATAAAGCCCTGCAGGACAGCAGTGGCAAAGCCAGCTCTGGATTTAGAGAAGAAAGGTAAATGATAATGTTTGGTGAATGTATGAACTGAGCTCCAGGTAGCAGCTTTTAGAATGTCTCTGGTAGGAGCACCTCTAAGAAAAGCTGTAGAAGTAGATGCAGCCCTGGTGAAATGAGATCTGATCCCCTGGGGGACAGTTTTACCATGGTGCATATAGCAGAAACGAATACAATGGCTTATCCATTTGGAAATAGTCTGTTTTGAAATAGCCTTTCCCTCTGCCCCTGCAGCAAATGCCACCAGTATTTGTTCAGATTTTCTTAGATATTTTCTCCTGTTTAAGTAAAATCTAAGTTGTCTGTGTACATCCAATGAATGCAGAATCCGCTCCCCCTTGTTCTGTGGATTGGGAAAGAAAGTTGACAAATGAATGGTCTGATTAAGAGCCACACTGGATACCACCTTAAGCATGAAGGATAGATTAGTCCTGAGAGACACCCTGTCTGCATGAAAAATAATGAAAGGCTTCACCGCCATAAGAGCCTATAATTCAGAAATCCTTCTAGCTGAAGTGACTGCTAAAAGGAAAGCTGTTTTCCGGGAGAGAAATTTTAAGTCTGCAGTAGCAGCTAGCTCAAAAGGAGGGAGAGTGAGTTTTTCCAATTCAAAATTGAGGTCCCAGGCAGGGGTTGGAGCTCTCCTGTGTGGTCTTAAGTTTTTGGCCCCTCTGAGATACTGCTTTAGCAGAGGATGAGAGAAGAGGGGAGGTTCTGTGTTGTAATGAGCTGAAATGGCTGAGGCATGGATTTTTATGGAAGAAAAGGACAGGCCCTTGTGAAGCATCTCAATTAAGTATTGTAAAATCTGTGGAATATTGGGCACTGCTGTGCTTATTCCTTGTGCTTGGCTCCAGGCACAGAATCTTTTCCATTTGTCAGCATAAGATTTTCTAGTACTAGGCCTTCTCACCTCCAAAATGACATCCATCACAGGTTTGCTGAGGGATTCTAAGGGTTAATTTAGGGGATTAGCCATGCTGCAAGATTCAAAGTTTGGAGCTGAGGGTGCAGAATTTAATTGTTCTGCTGAGACAGTAAGTAAGGTGTCTGAGGCAGGTGCTACGGTGGAAGGTGTGACACATTGTGCAGGAGTGGGTACCAGTGTTGGCGAGGCCAGTCTGGAGCAATCAGAATCATTTTTGGTTTGTCCTGTGTGACTTTTAGTAGAACTTTGGAGAGCAGAGGCAGAGGGGGAAAAGCATAGACTGATAGGTTTTTCCAGCTGAATGATAGAGCATCCATTTTCCAGGCTTTTTTGTGATGAGTTCTTGTGCAGAATTTGCCCAACTGATAGTTCTGGGGTGAGGCAAAAAGATCTATGTTTGGACTCCCCCATTTGCGTGTCAACATGTTGAAAATCTGTGGTTCCAGTTTCCATTCGTGAGGGTTGATGATATTTCTGCTTAGTTCGTCTGCCAGAGTATTCAACTTTCCTGGCAGGAATTGAGCTTGTAGTTGTATTTGGTAGGTCAAAGCCATGTTCCACAATGCCATGGCTAGTCTGCAAAGGGGGTAGGAGTGTGTACCCCCCCGCTTGTTTATGTACCACATAACTGTGGTGTTGTCTGTCTTTATCATTAATTGTCCTGGATGAAGGTAGTCCTTGAAGGCGGTCAGTGCATTCTGTACAGCTACCATCTCTTTCTGATTGATATGAAGGTGCATTTGATTTGGGCTCCATTTGCCCTGAATGCACTTCCCTGCCAGATGAGCCCCCCAAGTATAGTCTGATGCATCTGTAGTTAGGGTTTGAGTGGCAGGGGGTGGAGTGAATGGCAGTCCCTTGTTTTGGTGGCAGGCCTCTGCCCACCATAGGAACTCTAGTTGCAGGCAAGGTATGATTGGAATCATTGTTTCCAGGCTGTGACAATGTTGACTCCATAAACTTTTTAAGTACCACTGAAGTTTCCTCATATGCAGTCTTGCATATGGAATTAGAAGAATGCAGGAGGCCATGAACTCCAAGGCTTGCAGAATTTGTCTTGCAAAAAGCAGGGTTTTTGTGGCCACCTATTTGAAGTAAGTTACCAAATGAATTTGCTTTTCTGGCGTAAGGTAAGCCATCTGGGCAGTTGTATTCAAACTTGCACCCAGGAATGTAATTTTTTGAGAGGGTACCAGTTGTGATTTCTTTTAATTTATGGTGTGCCCTAGACAAGTTAGAACCCTTTTTACAAACGCCAGATGCTTTAGAAGAATGTCCTTGTTTTCTGCCTGAATTAGACAAACGTCCAGGTATGGATGTATTTGTATATTTCTTTGCCTGAAAAATGCAATTAATGGAGCCAGGCACTTTGTGAAGACCCTGGGCTCAGTAGATAAGCCAAAGGGCAGTGCAGAGAACTGGTAATGCAAGTAGCCTGCTTTGAAGCAGAGGTATCTTCTGCAAGATTCCCTGATTGGGATATGCAGGTGAGCCTCTTTTAAGTTTAGAGTTACCAACCAGGCATCTTTGCCTAGCATAGGAAATAACTGTTGAAGAGTCAGCATCTTGAATTTTGGAATGTCCAGAAATGTGTTTAGAGTAGATAAGTCCAGAATTGGATGCCATGAATTGTCTTTTCTGGGTACCAGGAAAAGTCTTGAATAGAAACCTTGTCCCTTTTCCTCTTCTGGGACTGGTTGAATAGCCCCCATGTTCATTAGGGACAGTACTTGTTTCTGGGCCTCTGCCCACTGATTTGGGGGCAGATCCGGCCATCCATTTGGGATTGGCAATGTGTGGAAATGAAATCTGTATCCCTGGGATACTATATTTAAAACCCATTTGTCCAGGGTTATAAGTTGCCAGTTTCTTGCATGAAGTGCCAGTTTTCCCCCCAAAGGGGCGGCTAAAAGGTAAGTGCTTGGTGAGTGTAGAGGGAAGTCATTGAGACTGTTTACCATAGGGATGTGCCTTGTTGTTTCCAGATTTGGAGGTGGAGGCACCTCATTGTTTTAGTCTAAAAGTCCCTTGTGACTGAAATCTGGAGCCTTTGGAATGTCTAGGTTTGAGTTGAGTGGCTCTCAAAGGAACTGGAAAGGACCAATTCTTAGAAGGCCAGTGCCTACTAAATCTTGAAGGTTGCACTTGTAAGAAATCTTTCACAGTTTGCATAGATGTAGCTTTATCTTCCATCTTTTTTAAAACTTCTTCAGCCTTATTACCAAAGAGACGGGTCTGTTGTAAAGGAGCATCCAACAAATTTGCTTTAACATGATCAGGCAGAGTTTCCTCTTTGAGCCAAGCATGCCTTCTTAGCACAGACCCAGTTACAGCAGCCCTGCAAGAGGCCTCCAAAGAATCAAAACCACATTGCAAAGTATGTTTTCCAACTTGTTCAGCTGAAGGCAATAAATCCTGTAATTCTTTATTTTCCACACAGTTAGAAATGAACATAATTTTCTGTTTAAGCAGTCCCATGATATGCTGATGATATGTAAGCATATGAAATTGACAGTTTAAAGCCCTGATTTCCAAGGTTGCAGAAGTATAAACCTTCTTACCCCATCTATCCAGCGCCCTGGAATCTCTATCAGAAGGGGAAGGATTTTTAGCAGTAGAGGCCTCAATGCCCTTGGGACCCTGAGAAATGGTTTCAGGATATGCAATAGGATTTTTGAAAAGGAATTTGTGGGAGTCAAGAACCCTGTAGCATCTGTCTGGCTTACAAGGAGCTGGAGCCAGAGAATCAGGAGCCATACTAGATTCTGAAAAAACATCATCAACAATGTCTAGAACAGGAGGTATAGCCAAAGGCCTATGCTGAGGAAGAAGAAGAAAATCCCTAAGTCTCTTTTTAGATTCAGAGAAATCCTGACTTTCCCAGTGGAAATGTTCCCTTAAGGTATGTAAAGTTTCCCCAAAAGAAAAATCCTCGGGGGGGGTGCAGAAAGAATGGAATCTTCTGCATCAGAGTCCTCATAAGTAGGTATAGACAAATCCTGTTCATTAGAAGAGTCAGAAGAAACAGAATCCTGTTCAGAAGATTCATAATCAATGTCTTGCCTAGGCCTCTTAGAAGGAGGGTTGGCTACCTCTGATCAGAGTATTAAATCTTCAGCCATTTTGATCATTTGTTTTTTAGGCATAGGGGCCTGCACATGTGGCCCAGGCATCATTTTTTTAGACATAGATTTAGATTTTGGCCTTAGTTTTGAAGATGGCGTCAGTCTAATATACAAATTTGTAGGCCTGAAAACACCCTCAGAAGCCAGTGCCTGTACAGCGGCTCTGGACCCATCTAAGGTAGAGACATCCGTGGGTTCCATAATTGAAGCATCCCGCGGCATACCGGACTCTGAATGGGTCTCAGTAGAGGCCTGTGAATCAGAAGTAGCGGGTATCAGGGGCTGCAAAAGCACCTCACTGAGTACCAAGAACTGGCGACTGGCTTAGGAGAAGCATTGTCGTCAGTTTTGGACCTCGACGGCCTTTCTCTGTCTTTTTCTTTGCATTTTTTAGGTATTCCAGTAGTCGGATTGCTAACCGACGACATTTCTGGATAATTAAATCGTGAGCCAAAATATTTAGAGGCAAAAATATACTGATGTTTAATAGTGCGTTGATTAAATTTAACACAAAACCGACAGCAAGGTACATTGTGGTCATGGCTTAGGCAAGGAATACAGTACAAATGAAAATCCTTATGAGGTATTTGCTTCTCACAAGTAATGCAATTATTAACTTTTACTGACATCGGTAAGGAGCAAGAAAAAGTTTCCCCAACGGGGTACTTAGCTTTTAGTTGAAGACTTCAATTCTGAAACTCGAAAACGAAAATTTCAGGAGTCGGCCGACTGACACTTGCGAACTGCTTCTGCTTCGGGCACCGCACGGCAAGAAAGACTGATGTAATGGCATCAGCTGCATGTTTTATACCCCTGACGACCTGATGTCATGGAAGAAGGGACAGCAACCGACGCAGGACCCAAGACTTTGTTAATCAGGCCGACTGAGGGAAACCTGCCAGCAGATTACCCAAATGTAATGACTTCAACAGTGAAACATGAAGAACATCTGTGTGTTGTGAGGTGACAATGTAATCATTGTCCCGCAAATAAACTATTGATGCAATTCCACAATAAAACAAAACAAAAAAACAGTGTTTGCACCTCAGTTTATTGTATAAGATAAGCACTTTTGTCCGATATTTCAGACTTCCTCAGATAAACTCAGAACAGTTAAAAACAGTTTAAATATTTATGGTTTGTATCACATTTCCATTCACTACTTTATACCACATTAAAGCTTATGTCCACAGTGTTACTTAGTATTTTAAAAAAATACTTAATATTCATCAAGCATACAAGCCTAAAACCATAACCACTTTATAATGTTTCATAAGGTGTCATCTTTTAAAACACTGCTAATGGATATAACCTCATTTAATCTTGGTGGAGCTAATGAATTTATATGAATTGTCCACCATAATTCACATTTTTCTAAAATAATAGCCCATGGGCCATCCATAGGGCTCCATTCCACTTTTTCAAAAATGGAAGATAAATAAATCATGAACATCAATGATAATGAACATTGAATTCTTATAAAAGACTCATGGGATTTTTTTACAGAAATGTAATAACTTAGATAATGCTGAAAATAGTACATTCATTACCACTGATGTTCCTGACTTATTTAGTTACATCCCGCACTTACAAGGACTTACTTGGTTCACAGAATATATAACGGACATTGTACATATAGAACAGGACAATAAGTCAACTAACAGAAATAGTTTTACATAATAATTATATTTATTTTGAGGGCCATTATTTTCACCAAAAAAGTATAGCTATGGGCGCAGCATGTGGGTTTCTATATGCGAATGTTATAATGGCAGCTTGGGAGAGCAAGTTTGTCTTTCATGCTGGAGTCTATATACATGTTTTTAGATGACATATTTATAGTACGGGTAGGTGAAGAATGTAAAATACCAGAATTTATTGAATATATTAACAATACAACAAACTTTTTGAAATTTTCATATAACACAAGCAGAGATACAATATCTTACTTAGATGTAAAACAATCTAAAGATAGTAAAAACAAAGGTTTGACATCTGGGATATACAAAAAAGCAACCTACTGTAATTCATTTTTACTCTACTCAAGCAGCTATCCATACCATCAGAAATCAGCCATTGTAGAAGGCCAGATGGTAAGAGCAGCAAGGATGGTGCCAGAGTTTTGATAGTTTAAAAAACAGAATAATTTATTATGGACTATGTTCATAAATAGAGGTTATCCACTATTATTAACACTATCAAACAAGAGGCAGTGGCTAAAAGAAGTCAAGGAATGTATATCCCATTACTAAATAAGGAAGGAATAAAAGTAACCATTAGGGAGTTTGTGCAATCACTAAATGATGAAGTGGAACCAACAGAGGTAACTGAACAACTCTCATCAACCAGCCACACAGTAAACAGCAGTTTAACATTTATTACTATTTACTCCACTGATAGTGAAGCAATAGCAGATATGATAAAAAATTGGCAACTTATTAGGAATGAAAGAGAGTTAATAGGTAAATTAGATGAGTGCCCTAAAGTAGTATATAAAAGAGGCACAAGTTTTAAGAACATGTTTGATAATATGGTAACAGATAAAACTACCCACACAGAATAAAAGATGAGTAAATGTGGTGCTTGTAGACAATGCCCATATATTCTTACTGGTGATCAGTTGATCATAGGAAAAAGGAAACTAAATTTATTGGGTAGATATAACTAACACATAAGGGGTAGTATACATCAACATTTGTCAATATTGTGACGTATACTACTTAGGGAAGACTGAGTATAAGCTCAGAGAACATATCTACAAACACATTTATGAAATAAGGAAAGAAAAGTCAACTAATGGATTATTTAAACATATTGTGAATAATAAATAATATAAAAGTCAAAATAGTCAGCAAACCAGGGGATAAAAGCTCCGTAGTCACAAAAATAAACAGATAAATATATGTGACACAAACCAACTATGGAGCTACCATATAGCAGGTAAAGCAGCCAAATGAAGGATACTTCCAAATAACAATCAGACAGAATGGTGCTTAGCTTCAATCCAACTTAGAAAAATTTTAAAGATCCACACAGGAGCACAAAGACCAGAATAAAACTCAGGTTTATTAAAACAAGAGGTGAGCGCTTTCGCTATGAGCTTCTTCAGACCTAATAACATCTACATTCAAAATAACCAAGGTATATATAGTTTCCTTTGAATCAATTAAAAAATCATCAAAAAATCAATTAAAACATCAATTAGCTACTAGAACATCTTAAAGGTAGATAGACACTGTATTTAATTACTACAAAAGTATATAAAAACCTATTTCATATAATGCATCCACATATAAAAATATGCATATAAAACCATATACTTATGCTACTATAATAAATTTACAAAAGTAATAAAATATCACATATATATGAATACAGAAATATATATAGGAAATATATGTATAAAAAGCAACACTAATAGATGGATCATTTATGTAGCCTTTTTCTTTTCAAGGCAGGTTTAATGGATGCACGTTCATTCAAACCTTTACCCCTATCACCCCTCAAGACAATAATCCAACATGTTTCCCTGTACTCTGTGTATGTCCTAATATCCCCTTGTCTAAGACTGTTGTTAATGGATTCAATGACCCTAAAATTAAAGGTGTGCTCTGTACCTGATTCATTTACATGTTTGGAGAGTGCATTATTTAATAACTTCTTCCTAATACTATACAAATGTTCTCTAATACGATCGCGTAAGACTCTATTAGTTTTCCCAACGTAGAATGCATGGCAGATATTACATACTGCCAAATACACTATATTAGAGGACGTACAATCATGATGACCTAAGAATTTAAAGGATTTACACATATCTGGATGAAAAAACCCTTTCTCAGTACTAATATAGGGACAATAATTACATGAGCCACATGGCTCAGTAAACCCAAAATCCATACAGCCTCTATTCTCATTCCTGTGACACAACAGCCTTTTCAGATTCTTATGATTCTTATACCTAAAACTAATCAGGTACAGAGCACACCTTTAATTTTAGGGTCATTGAATCCATTAACAACAGTCTTCGACAAGGGGATATTAGTGCATACACAGAGTACAGGGAAACATGTTGGGTGCAAGGGCGAAAACAGTGCAGCAAGTCAGTCATGTGAAGCGTTATCAGTCTTCGCTCAGCTCAGGAAATTCATCAGTCTTCCCCTGCCACTCAAAAACAGCCCAATCTCTCTCTTTGAGCCACCACTCGTTGAAACACTTTGTCCAAAACTCAACCAGCGGGGACGGGAGTGATAAAAGCGAGTCCTGGTGATCTGCATCAGTTTCCTCTAGGAACGCGAATGACTGGACGGTGCTGAAGTCCCCGTGTACACATATGGAGTTTCACTACATTCACTACAGGATTGCAAACATGATTCACACCAAACATACATAGAGAGAGATTCCTGGGATGGATGAGGAAAGGAAAATGTGGGTCAGGTTTTTCATTTTTTTCATCTTCACTTTATTTCTCCTCCTCGCTCAGCAGTTTTTTTTTTTTCCATTTAGACAGTTTGACGGTGAAAAAACTTTGCTGAGCCTCAAATTTCATTCTCTGTCCACTTTCCTTTTCTTGGGTCGCTCATCTTCATAGAGGGCGGTGGGTCAAAGGTAAAAAGTGCAAGCGTGGAGTATAGGCCCTAACCTCACCTCAAAAAAAAAATATATCTAGAGATCTAGTCTAGTGAGGAAACATCAAAAATTGCAGGAAAATAAAACATTATAAATTTATTAAATTTTTTCATTTTTTAGAATTTTTCAAGTTTAGCGGGCGAATCAAAGCGTGGCCCCGCCCCGGCATGTGGCCCCCCTGGATTATTGTCTTGAGGGGTGATAGGGGTAAAGGTTTGAATGAACGTGCATCCACTAAACCTGCCTTGAAAAGAAGAAGGCTACATAAATAATCCATCTATTAGTGTTGCTTTTTATACATATATTTCCTATATATATTTCTGTATTCATATATATGGGATATTTTATTACTTTTGTAAATTTATCATAGTAGCATAAGTATATGGTTTTATATGCATATTTTTATATGTGGATGCATTATATGAAATAGGTTTTTATATACTTTTGTAGTAATTAAATACAGTGTCTATCTACCTTTAAGATGTTCTAGTAGCTAATTGATGTTTTAATTGATTTTTTGATGATTTTTTAATTGATTCAAAGGAAACTATATATACCTTGGTTATTTTGAATGTAGATGTTATTAGGTCTGAAGAAGCTCATAGCGAAAGCGCTCACCTCTTGTTTTAATAAACCTGAGTTTTATCTGGTCTTTGTGCTCCTGTGTGGATCTTTAAAATCTGTCTAAGTTGGATTGAAGCTGAGCACCATTCTGCCTGATTGTTATTTGGAAGTATCCTTCATTTGGCTGCTTTATCTGCTATATAGTAGCTCCGTAGTTGGTTTGTGTCACATATATTGTGAATAATAGTGATCACCAATTCTTGTTTTCCATTTTAGAAAAGGTTGAAAGGAGCCCTATGGGTGGCCCGTGGGGTATTATTTTAGAAAAACGTGAATTATGGTGGCAAAGTCATTTAAATTCAACAGCACCACCAAGATTATATGAGGATATATCCATTAGCAGTATTTTACAGATAAGAGATTATGAAAAATGATAAAGTAGTTATGGTTTTGGTCTTGTATTCTTGATGAATATTCAGTACTGTTTTTTTAAATGCTCAGTAACATTGTGGCTAATTAATGTGATATAAATTAGCAAATGGAAATGAGTGATTTGATCATGTGTTATGACCATAAGTATTTAAACTGTTTTTAAATGTTTTGAATTTATCTGATGAAAAGTCTAAAATATCGGACGAAAGTGTTTATCTTATACAATAAACTGAGGTGTGAACTCTGGTTTTACTTATTTTATTTTGATGTAATCACTGTACTACCATACCAACCTGGTATTAACCCATATTTTTATTTGCAAACTTTATACATGTTAATATAAATGTTTTTAACAAAAATGTTACAAATCTGTTTCTTAATAGTGAGTGTTTCTTATGCATACTGACACCAACCATATATTTGTTGCTCTTGCCGTATGTAAGATACTAAAACAAATAAAAATAATATGCACTTCACCTGTCTGTACTTACTTGTTTCCATTTTCTCCAGATGTTTTGGCTGAATTTTTCTTCTTTGGACTATAATATCTATAGGTAGACAAAAAAGACTTGTTTTTTTTCTTTAAAAGTCTTGGAGTGAAAGACTGTTTCATTTCAGTGAACCGTAGAGAATGCTTTTCCAGTAGATCTCCATCAAACGTTTTGTGGTAAGCATCTTGAAATGATTTTCTTGGACTAGATTCACCTAAATAGGTTAGTGAGTGACTTTGCAGAGGACCATTTTCTAGCTCAGCTTTAGCCTTGTGTGCAACAGTCAGTGATGTTTTATATTGGCTAACTTCTCTCTTAGAGTCTGTGAATGGCAAAGCTGTCGCAGACATAGATAGAGAATTGTTTTTGTGTGGGTGATGAGATAAAATATTTTTTGGCTGTGATAATGGCAACTCCTTCTTCATTTGGTGCAAAGTTTTCTTACTGGGTGTCGTCATTCCTGCAGATGCCATCATCCCTGGAGTAAGTACCTGTTTAAAAATACTAGTTTTAAAACAAAGCACACATTTACAACATTCATTTTAGTAATTTTTTCCAGCTGTACTGCCTGTCCTTATTGTATGTGCACCCCTGTCATTATTCAGAATACACTAGTGATATGTGCAGATGAAGAAAGAGGCCTTGGGGTTGACCTGGGGATGAAAGATTTTCACAGACTCATTACAGACCAACATTGTTAGGTAGTGATGCACCTAAAACTCTGACAAGTTTTTTGGGTGCACAGCTTCTGGCCAAACTCTCAGTTAGAGAAGTTCCTTCTCGGGCTCCTGTAATAACCATTTTGCAATCAGTCTTGTTCCAGGCAAAACCTTACTGGCACCAGATGCACAGTCTTAAATACATCAGGCTCACAATGCAAGCAAGCTGAAAGAGATCTCACAGAAAATACAAATATTTACATGAAATTATGTGATGGATAACCTCCTAGAAGGACTAGCTTTCTTTGCTGTGCTCTGAGAAATACTTAATATTGACTTCATATTCTCAGGTGATGACCGTCTGCAAATATGACTACCCAGACTACAGCCAATTGGACAGCGTGAAAGAGTACTTGTCAGAATAGGAATCTCTCACAGTTTATAATACTCTCCTCTAAAACGGATATGGGTTTGTGATGTCTTCAGCGATGCATGACAGTATTCAAAACAAAGTCATGAGGACTATAAAGAATTGTAGAATGCAGACAATGTTATTAAAGAAGCAGTTTTTTGGCTATGGTTAAATAGATAGTTGAATAAACTTGTACTGAACTGTTGAGGTGATATCAAAGAATAAACACATTTCAATGAACCTTTAACACAGTAAATTGCTATAGAAATAGATCTGGACAATAATTATCAACTAATAATGGACAAGTTTGCTATTTTTTTTTGCATAGTGATTAACTTTGGCGTGATGTCAATATGTTGTGTTCAATCTTAACCTGCTGTGTATCAGATATGGCATTCTGAACATCGTATTTTTAGAGAATGGACCTTGGTTTTCTGGGCATACATTTACTCATTTTACAGACAGGCACAGATTCCAGCACATCACCACAGTCCAACATTTATCTAGAGCAACTGAGTTTCTGAGCATTATATTCAGTGGTTAGAAAAGTCACTGAGCTAAGAAAGCCCTATGTCAGAGAACCAACCATGGAGTTCTACAATTATTAGTTGTTTGTCCCTGCACTGAAACACAAGCTATGCACTTCTGAGGCCCAACAAATGCATTTTAAAAATATACACTCCTAAGTGAGATTCTATATGATACTGTTATGTCTCAAGTACCCTTCACAGCACACAAGCTGTGTGTTCCTAAAACCAGCAACTGAGCTGTAAGAAAATGTTAAGATTCTATGTGACAGTGCACAGTCTAGGCACTTCTTCATGGTGGACAGCCCTGTGAACAACAACCTTGATCGCAGTGTATATGAAAAGCAGTGACAAGGCTACATTACTAGAGCTGCCTTCAGGTTCTGTGATATGGTATGGGCACATTTCTAAGACCAGAGTTATCATCAGTACTTATTTCATCATGTCATAGTTAGCACTGCTCTGCCCTTTTTCTACTCTGAACCTGTTAGAGATCATGACATTATCATACATCTCCTAATTTGCTCTGGCTGTATCCTTCCAGTCTCTTTAGCTTAGGATTTATTACTGGCTTATATCTGGGGGAGTTCACATGTGTTATGTTGTCTTCTAATTTTAAATTCCCCTTTTTTAACCTAACAGAATAGGATCACTAATTGGCCCAATTTGCGTTTCTTTTACAGGTCTCTATGGCTTTCCTCTCACTATTACAGTCCGCTAGAATGATGTTTGGGGGGGGTCTTATTCTCATGCAGAATTACTGGGCTAACTTATACTTCTGTTGTCTTTCGTTTAATACTTTTATGTCATTGGTTTGCAGTCACAGAATGAACTAATCTCTTTTACAGATTGCTGGTTGGGTTACCATCTTAACTGTCTTATCTTTTAGTTTTGATATACCCTGGATTCCTGCCCTATAACTGCATTGTATTTCAGCTCTTGTTTAGACTGCGGGTCCAGTCTGAACAGTTATGGTATATCAGATCAAGTCTCATTTCAGAGAAACCTGATCTCATTAATGTGGTTCAATGAATGGACCAACACTTGTTAGATCATTTTTTTCCCATAGGATCAAAGTCCCCCCCCCAGCAGTCTTAGTAATATAATTAACTCAACTCAAAAAACTTAAATGCCATTTCACTGAGATGGGTTCATTCATCCAAATGGGTTTCAGTGAAATGACACTTTTGTGTAAAACCATGCTATTGCTGCATTCCATGCATACCCAGTACTTGGATCGAGGAGTGGAAAAGCGTTAGGGAATCCCTGCTAGTTTATTCAGTGAGACACATACATTATTTTTATTATAATGGAATCGTCAATGTCCCCATAGCGTTACACTCCAGTTATTTTAAGGAATGAGTCACTTAAATTTCTTTTGTATGGCACTTCATAATTCTAGTTTTATAGGTTTATAGGGTCATACTAGGCTAAATGTCCTGAAGGGCCATTATAAGCCTAGCCAAGAGCCTGAGGTCAGAAGCTGACTCTGTACCTTGTATTTATAAGGTGAAAACCTTAACCATTATGCCAAAACCACCCTTGACTTAGTATGCAGCAACTCCTTCATCCTCCACCAATCATTTTTGCACAAGTACTTTGCTTCCTAACAGTCCTACAGTATATTTTTGTAGGAATATGTGATGCTGTCTGTCTGTCTTAGTGATTACAGGCTGCAGCTCACTATCTGTTGGGAGGGTTAATATTTTCTTTATTTTTGTGGGTAGCAGAGGCTTCCCAATACAATATTAATTTTATACAAAGACTGTTAACATTTAACATGATATTATCACTGGAATTTGCAAGTGACCGATTTGTTAGTAATGTGTACTTATTCAATAGCTTAATAGTTTCTGCACATCAATGAAATACAACGTTAAGCTGAAGTGTTACTGAGCTGCAATCAGTCCTCTACCTTAATAATTTTCTGATCTAGTAAATGCCTCTTAACTGTGAACTGCTGTTTTATACATGCAAGCATTCTCAGGTCGTCATATTTTTTCCAACCTACATCTCAATATTTTCTTTCTCTTCTTTACTTAACTCCCTTATATTATGTTTGTGTAGTAGACTCTCTATTTTAGCTTGCGACTGAGTCATAGTCTTGTTTTCCCTATACCTGCCTTTAACTTCACTTACCTTACACTCCTTTTCAGGTCCCACTTTTTTCTTATTTCATTTCTCATCACTTTTACCTCTGCTTTGGATTATTCTGTCCTGAGCTCACTATTAAGAGTGATGAGGTCAGCCCTTGATACTGCATCCTCTCAGGGTTTCAGTGTTCCATTGTGTTCTTCTCCATTTTAATTCATTACACTGTCACTTCTTGTCTTATCTATCCACTTTTCTATCTATTTATTGCTTTTTCTCTTATTCTTTTTTAACTTCAAGATAAGATGTTGATTCTAGAGAGATAAGTCTCCCTTCCTCCTCTCTCCAGTTATCATTGCCTTTGGTATATAGACAGCTGACCTCACTACGGACAGCAGGTAAGCTCTTGGCTTTTCTTTTCCTTCCTGTGATTTGAACTGCAGTGCTGCAACTCTCTTCAGTCTCCCTTAATTCTTTGCAGTTCCTCATTCCATACCTTTCCTACTCACCTTTGTATCCTACCTGCACCCTTTCAATTCCATTCCTCTATTTCACTGAACTTCTCAATCCATCCCAGTCTGTTCCTCATAGAGCATCTAGCATTCTCCCTTTCTTTTATCCCCCCAGCTCTCTTTTCTACTCACCGGTTTTCTTTTCATGCCTCCGGTTCTATTCCAGTCTTCTGCTCTCTTCCATTCTTATCTTTTTAATCACCCCCTCCTCCTCCTCTTTCCTGATCTTTTTCCACATTAAATTTCTGACCGATTCCCAGCTTTGTATTACTCTTCCTTTTTGATGCTTTGCTGCTGTGGTCTCTATTTACTTTTCTTGGTCTCTTGATATATCACTGTTCCTTTTCTTCCCGTTCTTTTCCTCCACTCATTCATATTCACTTCCTCCATTTTCAGCATTTGTTTTCTTTTTCTCCTGCAGCTGTGAACAGTTCATTAATGACACATAACATTCACCTCTGTTTTCTACATCTTTTGCACTCTGTTTCTTTTTTACTCCTTCTAGACTCTTCTTCCAGCTAATACTTTTCACTTTCTTCTTGCTTAAGTACTCCTCCCCTTACAGGAGTCAAGCTCTGACTCTCTGCTTCCTTTTATTCCCCTTGTTCACTTGCACTGCTTAATTCATTAAACACTTTTCTTGCTACACCTTCAGTTATCATTCTATCCTCTTACTTTGAAATAGTACTGAAAGCGATAGTTCTCCCCTGTGACATTCCTCCTTTATTCTCTTCCTCTTTCCTTCCCCTTATCCTAAAGGTTTTCTTGTTTTATACCTTTTTGTCTTTGTCACCTGTATGATTCCTAACACTACACTATCTTCTGTTGATATTCTTGCATACCCCCCCCCTGTACTGCATTCAACTCTCTCTTAATTATTTGTTCAGCTCTACCAGGCCTATTTTCCAACTCTTCCATCCTGCCTCCATTTCCCACTTCTGATAAGTTCTTCTTTGGCTCACCCTGCTGGGATACTGAAGTACTATGAAGATTAATAGTATGAAATAACCACTATAACAGGCTGTGACTCGACATGAATTCTCAAACTGAAACTCATTCTTTTCAATTCCTCTCCTTTCAGCGGGTTCTGGGATGAAGCAAATCTGTCTTGTACAACCCAAAAAGAAATTCAGTAAGTCCTGCTTTGCTGCCCCTGTATTTCCTGCTAATTACTATCATCTCAGAGGTCCCTGTGCCTTGCAGAGAGGAAAGTATGTCTGTTCAAATGCAGGTAAAGACAGACCAGTGCCCACATTCAGCAGCTGCACTATAGAGTGCTAAGGAAAATGTTTACCCCATAGAAAAAAAAAACAGTCCCAAATACAACAGGAAATATTTATTCAGTCCTTCATTTTCTGATTATCTGCTTAAGCCAGTTAAAGGTCACTGAGGATCTAGATCCTATTCTGTCACTCAGCAGGTACAAAATACAAAATGTACATTTGGATATGGTGGGAGCCCATTGCAGGGCACACACATACAAACACAGACTCACATGCATACATCCATCCATACACACACACACCCACACACTCATGAGTAATTTAGAGTATCACAAATTCAACTATGGCTCATCTTTGGGATACTGGAGGAAACTGCAGCACCTGGCAAAAACATATGTGAGCAGAGGAATGATATAAATAGTCAACAAACAATGAACCACAGCTGAGAAATGAACTAAAGACCCATACATTGTGAGGCTGCAACACTAACCAACATCACAAGAAGGGCTAACGTTACATACAGAGGAGGAAGCAACCACATAGCTGATAAATGAATCAGTGAGAATTACCATGTTATCTTTCCCACTAAACATGATGCCATTTTTAAAATTTCAACCTCCACCGGTGAAAGGCAAATACAAGCTGTATACCAACACCACAAAGTCCCTTTACAGCCACACAAGTAATGCCTGCAACAGAAGATATAAACTTAGCACTTAACTTGAAAAAAAAAAAACATGGTGGAACTACTATGTCTAAAACTTGTAAATCGGTATCTAAGAAATGAGTCTGTTTACCAGTGCTGTTGCAGCCATCAGTCTACGATGAAACAACCCAACAATGTGGCATTTGATGCTGTACTGGTAAACAAAGTGAAAGAATCTTTAAAGGAAACTATGAAAAAAAAACAGACTGATTCTGGGGACCTTCAGAATGCACCACACTTCCCCATAAACCCCAGTCCCATGAATGATTCACTATGAGCGAAGCCCTGTGTATTACTCAGACTGTGACAAATTACTGAGGTTGATTTCTGTAATAAGTAGGCTATCGGGCGTTAACATCATGTGTAGAAAGGGGAAGCCTTTGCCACAACGCTCGTGTTAGTCCTGGAAATCTACGAATTGTATAATGCTCTCTGCACAATATACAGCAGAGTTAGGGTTTTATGGTTAGAACCTGCACTTACATACCTGGTACAAAGCCTACATCAACAAGCTGAGAATTATACACAGTCTGACTGCACTTTGGTAATATGCAGCATAAGACTGTAGGAATCCAGAGAGACACAGTTATCATAGCTCAGGTTAAATAAGGTAAAACACTAAATCTAGGGATTCATTATTATAATTTAAGGATGTCAAAGGTATAGATTTAATGGAAGAGTTTCTGCTTATTTGGAAGAAGACAAAAATCTTATGTAGTTAGATGAATATCCTACAAAAAAAAAGGTCATTACTACTCAGCCTTCATCTTCCACCCAAATATGATGTCATTTAAAAAAAAAATGGCTGTTTATTATCTCACTTTTCCAAACAAGGAAGGAAAACGCCTCTGAAGCATTAAATCTTACATTCCTCAATCCAGCTAAGGAATGGGAGACAATGTCCCTTAGAGTTACAAATAACAATCTAAACTGGCAAGCTTGTACTTCCAGCTGATTTGGGCAAGTATCAGTGTAGTCGGGAATGGTAGACCTTAACTTTACAGAGGCTTTCAGAGCACGATACATACCATAGTACACTGTAAACAAATGGCACAGAGGGGTAGTATGCTCTGTCATTGTTTGGGGCCATTTAGAATGCAGAGAACTATAACAAATATTTTTAAGGAAATAAATGAAAAATAAATAAATAAAATAATTTATTCTGTTTATTTTATTAAAACCATGTCACTTAAAGTAATCATTTTAAGTAACATGGCCTTAAAATAAACAAAATAAATTGTTTTATTTATTTATTTTTCATTTATTTCCTTAAAACCATGTTGCTTAAATTCACTTTTTATTGCTTTAATCATTTAGTCTGCTTTTTACATTGTTTTCAGTCTGTGAGGTAATTTGGAATATACGGTGACTTCCAGTATTGCAATATGCTACATATAAATAATAGCTTTGCTTTGTCAAGTACATAGTTGTACCACAATACCAGAGCTACTAATACTGATGGAAGCATGTCACATATATGTGCCCTTTGACTGCTATCACATTATCAAAGGACTGTATTTCTGAATAGTACAAAGTTTCTATCACAAAAGTATTTATTTTGCTATAGATACTGACCAATTCTTTTTTACATAAGAGCCAATATTTTCTGTTATGCTCATCTTTCTGTCTGTTTCTATAAACTTTGATAAGTTGAAGGTAACACTGTTGTACTGCTGATATTCACATTTTAGTACATACTTGAGATGCATTATATTAATGTCTTCCTCATGCTAAAGTTTAATATTTCATTGTGTTTGATATTTAAACCATCCTTAATTTTAAATAATCACAGATATTTATATATGTGAACGTTAAGATATTCTTGAAGATGTTTAAAACATTTTAGATTATTTCTAGGAAGAAGACTGACAATGTAATTAATTCCTTTGTCAGCCCACTCTAACAAAATGTCACAGAAAGCTACATTTAAATTGTACTTAGTACATTTTGTAGAAATAATACATTTGCAAATGCAATTTTCTTATTAACAATATGCTAAATCAAAGGTTGGCTGGGATATGTTTTATTGCTGTTACCCATGAAAGAGTCTGCTGCTTGATGTATGTGTTTTTTTTTTCATGCAAATAATTCTCTGTCAAGCATTACATGGAAAATACATTTTATATAAAATAATAACTGCAAGGTTGACAATTTATTTGCTAGTCACACTACATAACTTGATCAGGGTTTTCATTTTTAGTCTGGCTTTGTGTGTGTGTGTGTGTGTGTGTGTGTGTGTGTGTGTGTGTGTGTGTGTGTGTGTGTGTGCGTGTTTCCAAACCAAGTCAGGAATGGCTGTATTCGATCCTTGAAAGAGGTAATATGTAAGGAATGTCTTGAAAATACTTAACATATCCTGGAATCACACAGCTTGAAGTAGGGCATTACTATGTTGAATATCACACTGGTGTATGAGGGCAGGGATATTTAGTTAGTAAACATGCCAATTGTCTTTTACAACAGAGTTACCCTAGTAAACAATTCCCATGCTTTTAAACAGGTTTAAAACAGGTATATAAATGTAATGGTGAGTTGTACACTTCCTTCTGTTTTTTTTCAACTGCTATTTTGATCGCTTGTTTGTGTGTGTTTAATAAAGAAGATTCGACTTGAACTAACTTGTGTTTCTCTATGTTCATTAGTGGATTTATACTTTGGAAAGTTTTTAAAGAAAGTATTTCTACCACCTTTTATTACGTGGGATATTCGCAGTATGTTTTTTATTCGGTGCCTGAACTCTAAGGAACTATGGGAATCTTACATCTTCCACACAGCGAACTTACTTCATACATACATGCATTCATGCATGAGAACAAGAAATTGGATTTTTGCACGTCCTCATGGGCCTTGCTGTACAAAGGAGTCTCAAAGAGTCATGGAATCTAACTGATTGTAACTTCAACATGGTCCTGCAAAAAATATAAAAGCCAGATAAGATGCCCATGAAGCTGCTATGGTAGGCACATCACCTAAGGTGTTCTTGACACTGCCAGCCCAAAAAAACACTTTGTAAAAGAATTATTAAAATAATCACAGCCAGAGTGAAAGAATATGCCTTGCCACCAGACTGAAGGAATAGGCCTTGTTGCTGAACTCCATCAAATCAGAACCCCAGAAGATTTTTTTTTGTCTGCAGTGTGAATATTGTCACAAGGTAATGACACGGTGCTTCTCTTGATTACCACAACTAATCCAGCAGACCTATGGCACTTGAAACTGTTGCCCACTGATATGACATAGATCATACATTTAGAGATATGCCATCATTATTATACCATATATGCCCATACAGATGAGCTATTTAGTGCACACACCAAATCCCACTGTACATTTTTATGATATCAATGGCACAGGAAGTATAAATTAGCCTCTTTGAAACTGCCATATAATTTGCCAAAGAGCAGAAAGTTAACATGTCTGTTAGACAAAATATAGGCAGATACTAATAATCTTCAGAGAAACTTGTAAAGACTTTTGACTTTCAGATGCAGTGGAAACAGCTCCAGCACTGCAGGCTGTCAAGACAGTATGGATCTTGTCAGGACCTTCTGTCTGAAGTGAAACCCACAGCAGCTCTCACTGTCCTACCAGCTTGATTCACGTGGGACCTTCAGTCTGAAGTGAAATGCATACCAGATCTCACTGTCTTTTAACAACTTGATTTATGTGAGACCTTTAGTCTGACGTGAAGCACACAGCAGCTCTCACTGTCCTACCAGCTTGATTCACAATGCTCTAAACTAACATACTTCCTCACTCACAGTTACTGGTGCAGTGATACCAGGTCAGCCAGAAAGCAACATCTGGCATTATAGTAGCTTTCTGACAGGGAATAAGAGATTCAATTTGCATTTTGTTTAGATGGAACACTCAATGTTAATAACATACTGCTACTGTTTTGTGGAAATAGCACTATTCAGAAATATGCAGACTATAGCTCTGTCACTGAAGCTGTGAAATGGTGTTGTCCTGGCTCAAGATGTGACTTTGCATATGACTAGGGAAAATATATGCAGTATTTATAGGTACATAGGAGGTTACTAGGCTAATGGCCTTAGGGCCGTTACAAGCCTAGCATGTAATACCCATGCTCCTTAATTGACCATTGTTAGATGGGTCTCCAATTGATCATTGTTAGATAGTTTGATTATTTTAAGAGCGAATCCATGATCAGCACTGGGACATAGGTGCCACCCCAGGGGGTGAATTTATGGTCTTCCATCCAGTTGTCAAGATTTTGCTTAAAAATTGAAAAATCTGAAACACACATTGTGAGCAACACATGGTTACTGTAATGGAGGTGAAACATAAACATACAATGTTCATCATACTGACTGCTGCTGCAGTAGCGTCAACTGTATAGGACTATTTCACACTATATTGCTGAATAAAAAAGATGGGACACATAGCAACATAGCACAGTATATTGTGCACTGACAAGCTCTATTCTGAGATGCCTGACTGAACTGTCATATTTGCATTGTAACAGACAATAAAATGTGCAGTGCTTTTAATAGTCATACTATTGCATACCATATGGAGAAATATACATTTCAGAGTGAAGCTGTGATATTTTTCTTTGCATTTTATCACTATAAAAAAACAAGATACAGCACTATAAAATTTTGTAAAAAAAAAACAACATTCAATATTGTACTGCTGAGTAAAGAAAAAAGGCACATATTATTAACAACATAGCACTGTTGTACACTCAGTCCTTTTCTGAGATGCCTAGTTTGGGGAGATGTTCCTGAATGGAGAAGTGACATTTTCCATTATAGTTTAGTTTTTAATGGCAGAGAAGTACATACAGCAAGGTCATTCCTTTGGATAGGTTGCTTTGAACTGCCTAGTACAGAGATTCATTTGTAATTACTGTAGAAGATAAATTACTGAATTATATAAATTTTACAACCAATGTCAGACTATCAAGAAAAAACTGACTACAGCAGCATGGCTCAGAATATACCTACTGATAGTGCATTTTTTTCAGATTCTAAGGATACAGTCATTGACTAGGTAGACTTAGAACACCCAGTAGTAACAGCTGAGCATAGTAGTGTCAGAATCCTTCTTTTTTATACTAAGGATGTGGGCAATGTCAAAGATGTCAGCAGATCACATTGGGAGGTGTTGACGGTGGATTCTGCGGTTAGAGAGGTAGTAGGGGATGCACCATGTTTTCTGCATAAGAATAAATCTAACCTGAAGAAATTGTTATGCTACCCTAAGTATGGTAGGAAGGATAAAGCTTTAAGTGTTTTTGGCATGTTTCCTTGTACTTGTTGTAATTTTTGCCATTTAATAGATTCCAGTGGTAATTTTGTGCACCCCTTGAATGGCATAAATTATGAATTTCGTGTCTCTGCCAACTGTCTGTCTGAAGAAGTGGTTTATCTTGCTACATGTGTAGCATGTAATGGATTTTATGTGGGTAAGACAAATAGGAAACCTAGAGATAGGATAAGTGAGCATATGTATCAAATTAAGATTAAATCCACAGTCAATGCACTATCTAAGCATGTGTTAGAGAAGGGTGATATACACATGTTCACATTCAGACTTATTGAAGTGTTATCCACAAGTTCTAGAGGTGGTGACGCTAGGAATTGCACTGAGACACAAGAGGCTAAATGGATAATTAGGTTCAGGACAGACTTTTCTCCAGGTCTCAATGAAAAGGTACCCTTGAAACCTTTTTTAAAATCTAGAGGGCTTAGATGACATTACCACATTGATGTTTGCTAACTAATGCATGACTATATATGTTTTATACATATCTATAATAGAAGCATGATGCATGACTATATATGTTTTATACATATCTATAATAGAAGCATGAAATATATGACTTTTTATGGTATATGTAAATAAATGTATTTATGTGTGTATTTATTTTTATATGTATTTTTTATTTTTGTATTGAAGTTCATATGAGAGTGTATTAGCTGATATGAAGTATAGATATAGTTGTGCAGTTTTATATGTTTAAGAGAATAGATACTATAGGGTATTTATGCACTTTGAGTAATGTTTTGTATGATTAAAGGGCTGGCACTTTAAGTAGGTTTTTGATTTTAGATTTTGGCGCCTTTTTTGGTATATAATGAGTTTTTTAAGCAAATGTTTTATGGTCTGATGAAGTCCTGTTGGGTGAAAGCACTTACCTGATTTATTTAAGTGCTACAATAAAAGATTTATATCAGATTGAACTTTTGTTCTTGAATGTGCTTGGGATACATCAGCTATGTTTCGCTTCGATACCTATTTTTTACATTGCTACTGATAGTGCATACCTGTGTCTAAGTATAATTTTCTGAAAATGTTAGCGAGAAATATCAACTAGCATTTGAAATGTTGTTTTACATATGTAATCTGTAATAGACACATACCTGCACATATATTAGAGTATGCCAGTCTGTAAAGCTCCATGCTACTCAGTTAAAGGAAAGAAGGATGAGTATATGATTTCTGTTTCAGATGAGAACTATATATATATATATATATATATATATATATATATATATATATATATATATATATATATATATATATATATATATATATATATATATATATATATATATATATATATATATATATATATATATATATATATAGCGAGAGAGAGAGAACATAAATGCATTTGGTTGACCCTATATTACAATAAAAAAACATACATATGTGTTTATTTTTATTTAGTAATTTGCTTTTGTTTACTGAGTTTGTGTGATTGGGTTTGGTCAAAAACACCTTTTCAGCAGAGACCTGGGGAGAAAAGCTCCGGCATATTCCAAACATTTTTAAACATATATTCAGTAATGTACATAAACAGAAATTAAATAATATGCATCAACAATTTCATATACATTTGCTAATTAGATTACATTCATATGAAAGCAGAGGCATGTATTACAGTGCAAAAGATACCTATGCATTAGTAAATGTTGAACATTAAACATCTGAAAGATATATTAGTGGTTTCGTCAGATAGGTAATAGATCATGTGATTAGTGCACAGAAATTCAAAGAAACGGAGGTAAGGTAAGGGAAGGGACTTGGTAGGGCAGAAAATGTTAATATTGTAGTTAAGAGGTGGGGTGTAAAGCAGGTTCAGAGACCATTTTATATGTGGCTATCATAAGGTCTGTATATGAATTATAGATGTAGGGGGTGAACAGTGTCACAAAACAAAGTATATAGTTGGGAAATACTAGTAAAACTACCCCCTTAGGATGAGAATACTATACCATTAGGTTTGCTGTGCCTCTGTCCAGCAGGACACGAGAGATTATTCCGGGCAACTCTCCGATCCTCCCATCCCACTCAAGATTTCTCTTGAACAGAGTCAGTGAGGTGAGGGCCTCTGCCTCTGGACTGGGATTCTGTTCCAGTGTAGGGGGTCTCAAGTCTCTGGGTGATGAATCTGTCCCTCCAATATGTCCGTGTTGAGGTTTAAGTCTCTCTTGCTCCTCGTTGCTCTGGTGGCTCTGGTGGATTTGGTATTTCCAGTTGACATGGGTTGACATACCTTGTATAACAACCGGCCTCACTCCTGAAAGAGAGCAAGCGCATCAGAATAGAGGTATGAGCTGGAGTTATCGGCAGCGATGACATATGTTTGAGCCTTTATCCTTTTGGTTGAGAACTTGGGGTCTTCCACGGAGTGCAGGTAGGGGGTAAGGCAGCTCTTGGAATTCGCAACTCAAGGATTGGTCTGAGGGTATCATTGGTCCTGGCACATCTGATGTCCTGATCTGATGTGAAGGGTTCAATGATGTCTCCTGATCTGGATGTGAATCCCTTCATGATCAGGTGGTCAATGTAGAAAAATGAGGTTACTGTCAACTTGGGTCCCTACAGGCCTGATAACTTCTGTGTTTACTTCTTCTGTGTTTATGTGGTAATTAGGGTTACCTTTTTATACATTTACCACATTTAGCAATTTTGGCATTTAGCTTTTTTTCATGGCCATTTCTTACTGTGATCTTTTCCTTGTTCAGTCTGGTGAGTGGGCGTCACTGTCTGTCGACTAGTCACACCTATAAAGTTATGTGTTGCATGTTGTTTTTGGCCTTGCTGTGACTGACGCTGTGACTGTTGAGCTTGACTATGTGTAGCATGTGTCTTCTTGTCTTGGCAGTTGCTTGGTGGCAGTTAGGAGGCCTCTGTGGTAGAGGTAGATTTTTTTTGATCAGTATTTGTATGTCTTTGTGTGTTTATGTGTTTGTTTTGCAGTTGTGATAGTTCTATGTGAAACTGGGTTTGTGGTGTGCGTGGTTTCCTTCTCCTCCCAGGTACCTGTAAAGACTGGTTGTAAGGTGTAGGAATCTGAATGAAGAGAAACGGTTTGATGATCTGGCAACCTGAAGATAACAGTGGCATTTATCCTGCAGATGAAAGGAGCAGATCCATTGATTTGATGGGTGAAGTTTTAATTGTGTTTTAAACAAGTTTGCATTTTGAATGGATTTCAGTAACAGTGCGATGCAGTTCCATAGTTTAGTTACACTGTTTGAATATACAGTATTAGATGATTGGTTACTGTGATTAGTGATTTTCCTCTAGACCATAAAATAAATTTCTATTTGGGGAGTAATACTGTATTAAGTAGTTAAGGGTTGGCAATTTTCTGGCTTATAGAGAAATCTGTACATTGTAGTTAGCTGAGAAAGAGCTGGGTAACACAATAGTTCTAACCAGTTACATTTCCTAAGGGCTAGGCAGTGGTGTGTTTTATTGTTATAGTTTAATGAAAATTTGGCTATTTTATTATAACATTGCCCAAGTTTGGACAGTTATGAGACTTGAAGTTTAGTGAAGTTTGAGGCAGCATACAGGAGAGATGGCAGTAAGAAAGTAGAGGCTACACATCTTCTTGATACGTCAGTGAGGTCGTTTTTTCCTCTATATGACGTACCTAGTTTTTGATGAGAGTTTTTTAACTATAGGTGGTACATGGTAATTGACGACACCCAGTAATTTTGTGTGGTTTACTTGTTCTATGATGGTGTCACTGGAAGAGGTGATAATGAGTAGTGTGTTTTGTTAGAGATGTGTTGTGGGGTAAAACTAAGTATTTTATGTTTGTTTAGGTATAAAAGAAGTTGTGAATTATTTAGCCATGTTGCAATCAATAAGAAAGACTACTTCATAAAGTCTTGGAGTTCAGAGAGAGATTTGGCTGTACAGATTAGGGATGAGTCATTAGCATATTGAACTTGTAGCATTTTTTATAGCAGTGTAGTGATCATTGATGAATATGTTGAAAGTATGGGGCCTAGTATAGATCCTTGTGATCCTTTTGGGACACCAATCCTTACTGGCAAGAAGGTGGCAAAATAATTTTTCCATTTCACGGCTTACACTATGGAACCACTGCAGTGAAGAGTTGGTGAGCCCTACGGATGAGAATTTATGTATGATTTTCTGGTGGGAGACAGTATCAAAAGCTTTTGATAAGTCTTGGAAGACGGTGGAGACTAGGCTTCCTGTGTTTTTGTGGGTGTTGACAGTATTCAGCAAAGCAGTATTTGTGCTGTGATGAGGATGGAAGCCATGTTGGGTTGAAGAGAGAAGC